>NC_016091.4:2320714-2692770 GCF_000004515.6 Glycine max | reverse complement strand
GAATCGGATATGCAGTTCACCACTGTAAAAACATCATTTACAAACTATAGAATATTTCAACCATTACTATTTAAGACACAAATATGCAAATTACAAATTTTAAAATACCTGCGACATGAAATGCCTCTGAACAACGTCTACTAGCTGCTCTTTTGATGGGTTTGGGACCGCATCCACCTGCAGAATTCCATTTCAAGAAGTAAGTACAACGGGGTACACACACACACTGCCAAAACAATCTCTTTTGGGAAACAGTACTAAGGAATTTACTAGATTAAAATGTCGCCAATATCTCCACAGTGCAGCCATTTCAAGTTTGCTCAAGTCCACCTTCTATACAAAACATTTAAAAAAGCATTAATAATTAAAAATTAAGGAATAAATCATTCACAGTGTCAGTGGGAGGAGAAATAAATTAAGGGAAAAAAACCATAAAGTTGATATACCGCGGACCCATTAGGCATAGAAACGGACCCCTTCGACTGTGAATCGCCAGAGAAGGACCTACTCATGGTCTTGTGAGATGATCCCATTGTTCTATACATTCTATGCCTCGATTTGTGGGACTTGTGTGTGTCGTCCGATGCTGAGAAATCAAACAAAGCACACAAAAAAAAATTAAAAAACAAAAGTGTGGTGGGGTCAACAAGGATTAAAGTAAGACACTAGAACTTTAGAGATAGCAAAAGCAAAAGGAGAAGACACAACGGATCCAATGTTACCAAACCTCTACCCACTTTGGAAACCCACGGATATGGAAGCCAAAACAACAATTAATTAATTAAAATATCACAGCATTCCCATATATGCCTACTTTCAGAGTCAACATGCAAGGCTCAAATACTTTGATCACAATACCAGTACAGTAACACTCAGCAAAGAAGACAACTAAAAACTGTAATTGTAAAGCGTAAACTCACCCATATCTGATCCATTCCACGGCATATTTTCAAACTCAAGGTCATCATCTTCCTCATTACCAGTGGGTGCTTCAATCACGCTAAGTGCATTCCTTTGTAGCTTCACTTCAATACCATTTGTAAGAACCTGCATTTGTTTATAAACAGTTAAGAACAACTTCAAATAATCATTGTCTAACAACAAATGCATATCTCCATGAAGATTGCCCTGAGACTGGCTCGATTTCAATTTGAATTGTTCATATAAGATGTACAACCAATCAGTTTTGTATAAACAAACAACAGAATCAGAGAGGGAGAATTGGGGGGAAAAGAAACAAATAGGTAGCACTGTATAATTAAACCTTAAAAGAATATCACTGATTCTGATCGAAGTAAAATAAACATTAGTTTCTTGTCCACAACAATCAACAGTAACGAAAACAAACGCGTCTGAGTGATTTAACTACTACGAGTATATTAATAACACAAGTTTTATCCAAGCATAACCAGAACAAGCATGTACCTTATCCCAGAAAGAAAAGAAAAAGAAAATGCATGTAATGAACATGCAACATATCAACAATACCTAATAGAACACGGCCATCAGTTTGAGGGAAAAAATCACTACAACGATTGATTTATTTAAAATAGAAGGCAATGTCAAAAGGGCACAAATTACTCAATTCAGAGCTCAGAACTCAAATTACCAATACCAACAACAAAACCAAAGCAAAGATGATTTAGTTTACATCCATCAATAAATAAAAGCAAGCAAAATAACAAATTAACCACTGATCCTCATAGAGCACATCATAAAACACCAGATCCAGCAATGAAGAAAGACATGCAATGAATACCCACAAGTAATGATTCAGAGCAGCGACTCACAACATATACAAAAGAATAAAACTTATTCAATCCCCAACACAACGAACCCCGCATTCGAAATTCTAAATTAAACGAGCTCAGTGAGTAATTTCAATAAGAATTCAAGCAGTAGGGTTTATAAGTTATAACGAATTAAAACCTTTTCAAATTAGTTCAGAAACTTCAACAAAAAGGGCTTCAGAGCAATTAAATTTGATCAGAAATAGACATGTGAGGAAATAATAATAATAATAATGAAAAAGAAAATACAAAAGCCGACCGACACAAAAACACATTGGTTTGAAGAATCACAACAAAAACGGAAATAGACGACATTAGAAACCAAAAATTGGAACGAAGAAATTGATAATCCGCAGTGTCGTTTAGAAGGGTAGATAAATAAAATGAAAATTACCAGCCAATGCCATCCGCCTAGTCCAACGGCTTTCTTAACGACACCTTGAAGACCAACGAGCACCGATTTGGTGCGGTTATTTCCGGTTACGACAACTTTGGTGTGACGAGGAAGCACCGATAACTCTTCTTCGCTACTATCTCCACAGCTCTGCAAATGGGAGAAGCCACCATTGACCGAACTTTCCATTGCCTCTAGCATTTTCCAATTCACCCGCTCAAGCACTGATACTCGGATGTCAAATATCGAAATTGCATTCGTATTGAAGATCGTGCATTGCTGGTGAAGAATGTGCGAGTTTCAGGAGCAGAGGAGATAGGGTAGTGGAGAAATTTGGGAAATTCTGCAGAGAGAAAAAGCACAGAGCAGAGATAGAGAGAGAAAGGGAGAGAGAAAACCAGTGAGAGTGACTGGTATTGTTTATTGGTGTCTTGGTATGAATCCCGACGAGACGAAATGGCCCAATTAAAACGTGCCACGTCTGCGAGTGGAGGGTGGGCTCTTTAATCATGCGCTTGGACAGAGCCGAGGTTACGGCATGAACATCATGGTGGGTTGTTTGGTTGTGAGGAGTTACTGCGCTTCACATTTTCTCACTCATCACAATAAACAATCATGAAATTTGTATTATTTATTTAATTGAATTGACTTTATTGGCAGTTGAATTAATATAATGCAATAAATAAAAATAAAAGTAATTATTTAAAAAAAATAATAATTTTGCCCCAATTTTTTTTTTTTACATGATTCACAAACATGCACTAAATGAAACAAAAGTAGTATTCCTTCAAATTATCTGGTAATAGAATCCTTCAAATTGATATTCCAAAATATGTGGATTTCCTGCTTTATTAAACTTCTCGCAATGTATATTCAACAAGAAGTAATGTTGTAAATTTGAAAATTTGGGCCAAATTTACTCTAATTTAGTACTGAGATAAAAAAAACCCAGCTGCCCTGCCCATGGTACATAGATATCAAAGCCTCCTGGCAATGTAATTACCGCAGAAGGAGATTTGGTTACTAAATATATAATGTTTTGTCTGTTATTAACATGAAGTACTATAATGATATTTATGGTCAACTTTCAATTGCAGAAAATATCGATTTGTGGTCATGTGCAAATCTACTCACGTACACATCCACTGTTATAAAAGGAAAGGAGAAACGAAAAGAGTTCAAATATTCGATGGTTCATTCTGAATGAAACAATGAAAAAAGAGGAACAAGATAGGGTATTGGGTATTTTGTAATATTGTAACAGGATAATGTTAATTCTCTAATTATTATTTAAAATAGTTTGTTACATGAAAATAAATTATTTTCAGTTGTCTTTTTTTTTATTCTCTTAAATATTCTTAAGGAATTATTAGTTCATCCACTGTTTACGATATAAAAAAGAAATTCTTTTCTTAGAGGGTGGGTGTTTAGGAAATTAAAATGGAAGGAAAAGGCAAAGCGACAAATAAAGTACGTAACGTGTGATAGAATGGGGAACGTAAACGGACACCCGAAATTCATCGAGTGGGACCCAGTTGCACAGAAGTCTGTACCTGCTGCCGTCGGTGTTGTTTTATTCATTCCACCACGGGAACTTCCAACTCGCTGCTCTCACCCATCTCCCTCTCTCTTTTCTTCACTCTTGACAATGCCACAACAAACAAACATTATTATAAAAATAAATAAAAAAACACATTCGTAATTTGATTTCTCACTTTTTAATTAGAGACAGATTTACATCGATGTTCAAGAAAAATTACTGTCTGACTATAACAATTACAATCTATTATATCTGGTCTAGGAACAAACTGATTTTTAAAGATTATCTTTTAATTAAGTTTCTTAGGTTATTGTTGTATCATTTTAGATTTAATATAATTTACATTTTTCTCAAATAAAAGAACCAAACAATTAAATTAATGAAGCCAATTCGTGTTCTGTTCTCCCGCCACAAGGGAGCAGCGCGAGCCGTGGATCTAGGGCCAGCCGTTGGATTTCGCAAGAGATGATAAAATTGGAATCTCAGCGGCAAGAGAAGAAGAAGAAGAAAAGCAGACATGCCCTCACAACGTGTGTCCTGTTACCTGGTATTGATCATCATCATCATAATAAAGTTTTAAAAAGGAGGGGAACTCTACCCTTTTTTTGGACACCATTCGCATAAAGGATAATGTTAAGAATTCGGGAACAACGGTAAATTGGTGAAGAACAATACCGCGTATCGTGCGGATTTTTTGCTTATTCACTTTTTTTGGTTTCAGCCTCTATAGTCATAGTCAATGTGAATCGCCCTTTGAGTTCAGATCTCCTGCCGTAAATAGCATACATATTTCTATACTTTTTTCTAAACACAACAAAATTCCGTTTGGTGAGATACATATAGCGCTTTAACAATGTTTAAGGAGTGACAATAATGTAATCAACTAAATTATTGTAAATTTATAATCACGCTGCACAGTCTTGGTGCGGGGATTGGGGAAAGTGTCTTAATTTTCATGTACCAAAAAACTTAATTAATTTACTTAATTCTTATAATAATAAATTTAAATCTTATAAAACCAAAAATTGTATTATGTTCCGTCCCACCACGTTGTCACCACCCTATTTCCTAAGAATGAATGAGTGCACACAGTGGAATCATGCGTTAAGTCATTGGCTGTGGGTTTGCAGGGAACAAAAGCTTTCCAACCAATATACCACGTTGCCATCAGGACTTGAAAGGCTTATGCAGCCTGAGACGCTTGTTTCAACTTTCAAGGAGATAATTTGTAATCAGATTCTAGGGAGGTCTTGCTTGCAATCGAGCATGGGACTGTGCATGTATCATATATATATATATATATAAGAATCAAACCGACACAAACTGATTTTCGGGATTAAATCCAAACAACTGACCCACTTTACCAAATTGATTGTAATCTGAACTGCTTGGTCAAAATAGTTTTGAACCGGTTATGATCCCTTTTAATATAGGGTCTAGGAATTTATGAGTTAAATTTTTTTTCCTATCAAAATACCGATTATAAATTATTATTCCATGTATAATGGTCAAACGCATCCTAATTTCTTTTATTAAACAAATGTCAAACACATATGAATAGTATTTGAACAGAAAATAAAAATAAAAATAGTATTGTAGAACAGAAAATGTAAAAAAAATATAATAGAATTTTTTTGAAAAGAAAATAAATACTTCCAACCTCACTATTATAAGTTAAGGTAGGTAAGTTCATTTAAGACAAAAAAAATCTAACAAATATTATATATATATATATATATATATAAGACTTAAATTTGATATTTGTTAGTTCTCAATTCAAACAACAATAAGCATTGGTAACTTATTATGCATTTAGATTAGTTTATGTGAGAGTAAAAGTATTTTTTGAATAAAGAGACATGCAAAATCTACAAAATTTAATATCACTTTTGTCTAATTAATAGTCTATGAAACATACAATTGGTGTGTGACTCAATAACTTTTTTTTTTTTGTTTGAAAGATACTCAGGAACCTTCTATTTTCTTAATTTCTTCTTTTTAATGTATTCTGAGTCACATGGCGAGGGGAGAAAGTTCAATAGCAATTGATTAATTAGTCAATAAACAAATAAGGAAATACTAAAATACTGATACCCGCTTATCATCACAGTGTGTGTGTATATATATATAAACAAACTCGCTAATAAACCATGTAAATACGGAACTGAACATGACAGCAAGATGAAAAATAACTAAATAAATAGAAGACATTTTCAATAAAAGAATGAAACTTAAATATAATACAATAAGTAATAACACTTTCAATTAAAGCATAATACTCTTATCACTTACTGAGACATCATTTTGAATGAATAAATGGGTAATTAAAATTAATGCAATACAAATTATTATATTATATTAAATTAAGATTTGAACAATTCATTAGATTAAATATTAATTTTATTTGTGTTGTGTAATTGTTGTTGATCCAATTTTTTTTATATGGGATAAAAATTAAACACAAATTTTTTCATTAAATGAATTATTTTTTCTTATGTAAACAAAACAAAACATTATACCCCATATCAAGCCTAAAAGTTAAATGTGTGTTTAGATGAATCATTTTAATAAAACATGTGTTTTAAAAATATTATTTTCTGTAAAAAAAAACAGTAGTAGACAAACATGCCCTGCCCTGATTATAAATTATCCGGAGATGATGGATGCCAGAGCAGAAAATGAAATTGGGATATTAAATGAGGGAAGGTGTTGCAAAGAGACACGTAATGAGTATGATGAAGGTGACATCGGGGAACATAAGAGGAAGATGGTTGTGCAGTAGGTCTCAGAGTCAGAAAGAGTCGTTTCCAAGCAAGTAACGCCAAAAGTGGACAAAATTGCAACAACTTTCTTGTTCCCTCTGCCCCTGCCTTACCTTTTTTTACGGTAACACCCTTGCATGTTTTTCTTCTTATATATATATGTATATTCTTCCCATAAGAGATTCAAGCATATAATACTTTATTCTATTTTCATATTTTACCTTAAAATTTCATCAGTTTCTATTATAAAACGTTTATAATGTTCTTTACTATAGTAATATTTTTCAAGGACTACTTATTCTTAATGAAGGTTAATTATTCGATCATCTCTAACAGAAGAGTAGAAGTGAATCTTACACATTTTTTATAATGTATACATTACTACCGTACAAACAATTTACGAGTTTTATGAATCCAATCGACACATTAGCTAAATGGTCATACTTTTTTAACTTCTAATAAAATATTTACAATTTTTTTCGTTAATTGATTTCACTAATAACATATTTTTAACTGTTCAATTAAGAAAATATATATGTATTGATAATGTTAGTCATTTTACTTTAACATATTATATAACACGTGTTTGTACAAATTTATTTGAAGACATTATGTTTTAAATGCTTCAAAACTTATTTGAACCTCAGGCCAACAAATTATTGTATTGTCTCTTTTTTATAAATGTTTTTGTTGTTGTTAAAAACACAATATTTTCCATTTAAGAAATTATCTTGGATACTGGATAGCAGTTTGCCGTTTCACCAAAATTCTAGAAGGGATTTAGATCCTCTGCAGTTATTTTTAAAACTGCTGGTATCTTGACCCTTAAAACAATTGTGGATGGTTCAGAACATTTGGAACAATTCACAGGAAACGAACAGTAACTCTTCATAATTTTTTGTTACAGTTTGAGAATATGACACCAAAGATTTTAGTTACAAAGAGAAAGTTTGAGATGAAACTGTGTAAACTTTGAGAAAAAGCAAATATTATTATTATCTTACAATATGATTAATTTATGATATTAGTGAGAATATAATTTTATATAGGATTTTAAAAAAAAATAATTTATTGAATGCACTGATTTTGCCAACTTGTAAAACTGGAATAAAAAAATATTTCAGAAAAAATGTTAATTTATCGAGCATTAAATTACGAAGAACAATGATATTATAAACAAGACTGGTTGGACGAATTGCACAAAGCAATACCTTTTTTTTTTTTTAAGAAACAGCAGACAAACAATGTGTGCATTTGACAAAATACAAGGGAGAATGAATTTTAAAAGGTAACGAATCAAGTACTCTTCATTTCAACATGACATGTTGCAAGTTCCCACTCATTTTTTTGAAGTTTTTTGAGCTTAGAATTTTTTTTTTCTGTTTTGGATTAGGGTACTGTCACTGATCTTCCTCCTAATTTTTTTAACAAAAAACAAGCACTTTCATTCTTTTTAAGGCTTATTAGTGTGTTTCTTTTATTATTAGCATTTTGCATTTACGGAAGCTTAGCTCTACATAAAAACACCTATATATAGGTTGAAATATAGCCGTTAAGTTTATTAGAAACAGTTATAGTTCATTAATATTAACAGTAATTGAGGCGAATGAACTAGTAAAAATAAACCCGGATGGGTTGTGTTTCTTTTTGGTACGTATATCTGCCCTGTCCTTGGCCAATAAATTAGGCAGTACACACCAACGCATGAATTAAGACAGGGAAACCAGCCGCTATTAATTTTTTAAAAAAAATAATGACCGAAATTATACATTATAGTAAGGAGCTTAATTTGTTTGTTTTACAGATAGATTTCAAACAACACTTACTAACTGGAAAACAAAAAATACTAACGGTTCTGTCTAAATTGACAGTACTGTTTTTAATAATTGAGGACATTACGTGAAGTGAGGTGAAGTTCTTCTTATATCCTTTTATGAGGTGATGCGATACTAAATTATAGGTTGTGTAGACATATGATCCAGAACTGGACCTATCGTCGGTGTGTGTCAGCGCCAGAAAAAAACCATTCATGCATTCAGAGATAGTGGTAGGGTCTATGATCTCTGGTTTCAGTTCAATTCGTTTCATCTCGGTGCTGGAAATTTCTCTTGTTCTGCCAAAATGTTTGGTCATGGTGGCAGATGACGCTAATGTTCAACATTTGTGATGGAGTGATTCTTACATATAAAGTTAACGTTATTCTCATGTCTTCAAGTGACACAAAATGTGGTTGTGAAGACTGAAGAGTTGGTTATTCTATACTGTCCTCGTGGCAGAACTTTGGAGGCATTATTTTTCGATGCTGAGTACGATATTAAAACCGAATCGAAAAACAGTCGAATTAAGTTGTGGACTGTAAAAATGATAAAGGCTAAAATATATATTTTATTTATGGGAGCGTTTGTTTTGTAAACTATTTATTTAATCCTGAGAATACTTTTCAGAAATATGAATTATTATTTATTTAGAGTGACAAATAAGATATTTAAGTCTTGAGTTAAATATTAATATACAATAAGTATTCAAATGTAAACTAAACCTATATAAAAACTTTTTTATGAAACAAACATTTATGAGGGTAACAAACTACGACTAGGCTTTCGTGTGCTAAGCATAACCTAATTCATAAGTACAAATTTTAGTCTAATTAATTTGTTTGTGTTACGGGCCAAATTTTAAGATTTGTCCAACTTGTTTAAAGGTCTAATCAGAGAAAAAAAAACCCTACTTACATAACTAAAGTCTCGTCCTTAAACCATCATCACTCATAACTACCACCAAAATTAAATTATCATAACACCAATATCACATTATGTCTTCTGTCACACCATGTCTTAGTACCATTACAACCACACTAAAACAATACAACATGATTCAATCACCAACAGAGTCATCAGTGAGGTCCAAACGCCATCTACTAGGACATGTTTTACAAAATCACAATGCTAAGTTGCAATGGTGGCGGCAAGAATAAATTATTTTAGAATTTTGTAGATCTGAGCTTTTTAAAATATTCAAGGTTTAAACTTGACCTAGTATCTATCATTTGCTATATATTTAGCCTTAATCTAGCCATTTTAAAACCTTAGCTTGACCTATGACTAAAAAAAGCTAAATGGACGTGGGTTTTGAGTTTCCAATTCATTTATGCGAGCTTCACAAGTTTAGAAACGAGATCCATATATGTAATGTCATTCGTGTAATTTTCATCCATTAAGAAAAAATTGTTAAAAGAATATACTAATTATTAGTATTTTTGTTTGGAATTATTTTAGTAAAAAAGTAGGGTAACAAATTATTGGAGTTAGAAAATATGATAAAGACAAAATTAAAGAAAATAAAAGACTTAAAATGATAGGCTAACTATATGACAACATTAAAAAATTTAATAAGTCGAGACATGTGCCCCACGTTACTTAAAGTAAGTCCATCTTGAATTCTTGATCGATTCCTCGTCATTTAATATTGTTTGTTACTCGAGAAACAAGTTTTGGTATCTAAGTTAGCAACTGAAGGTACATTTATCGGTTATTGATTTCATGTTAAATCAATGAGATAAGTAAAGTAGGCAAGTAGCATTGACCATTGTTGCTAAGTTATTTATTTTTCATATCCATTTAGAGTTAGAGTTTGCATAATAATAGAGATTTAGATAGATTTTATAAGATTCTAGTATTCTACCGTCCTAAATTCCAACTTTAGTAGAGTTTCTATGGTACTTCCATTAATTTGGATGATTTTAATACTATTATTTTTTAACTGATAGTAATTAAGTTATATTACTATCTTATTATTTTGATTTTTAGTAATCATTTTATTATATATTTCAAAATTTAAATATATTATTTTAAATCAACTTTCTAATATCACTAAACAAATTTCAACAAACAAACAAAACATTCTGATTAAAAATCACCATATTTTATTTGTTGATGTTTCATTTGATGAGATTAGAAAGTTGATTAAATATATATTTTAATTTAAAAATATATAATAAAATTATTGTGAAATATTAAAATAATAGTAATAATATAACTTGATTACTATTGATTCAAAAACCAACAATATCAAAATTCCCAAGGAGTTACTATAAAAAAAACTCTCAACTTTAGTATGACTATTGACTCATTGTACAAAAAATAAGTTATTTATTTTTCATTGTCATCTGACTCATCTCCTGTGTCTCAGCAGTCACCATTAATCATTTTGTCACAAACATAGTATGACTATTATAAAATACTAGTATTTCAGAATTATGGAAAATGGATAATGTAGTGACGGTTGGGTACAGTGAATTGTTCTGTTTATCTCGAATTTTTATTTCTCTTTATTATTATTATTATTATTATTAAATGAACTAAAACAATTATAATTTTAAAGAATATATTTTTTGGTTACAGGAGAGAAAAAAACAAAACAACAAACTAAAATAAGAGCTAGCCCTCAGGGAAGCTGGAGGTTCTTGAAGCACAACCAACTCCTCATCGGCCAAAACACCTATATTTGCCAAACAATCTGCTCCAAATTATAATTTTAAAGACAAAAATATGTTTAAACTACGTTTTAAATTTAATTTCAAATAATGGTAAAATTAAATTATATTTTTTTGTATATTTATATTTTTCAATAATTTCCAATCTATTTATTTTTTTCATCAATTCTTTCATCTAATCCAATGAAAATGGTTTTTTTATTTCTTTTCTAAGTTTATTTCTAATATTTCTGGACATGAAATATCAATATTATACTTTTTAATATTCAAAATAATAAATAATAAAGTAATTAAACCAAGTTACATATTTTTATAATTTGATTATTTCTGAAAAAGTTAAAATAAAAAATACGGAATGCAAAAATTCATAGTTTTGGAGGCAGAAAACTTGTTCAAACTAATTTTATATAAAAAAGAATGGTATAAAAATCAAATTTAAGAAAATTTTGTCTATTTTCTTAGATCTAATTTTTAATTTTGTCTCCAATATTAAAATATTGTTTCAATTTTTATACTCTCTGCTTTTCACATTTATTACACGTATCCCCATATGTTTTGTTTTATCTCAAAATGTTTGTCACTTCAGAAAATGAAGAAAATATTTTTCCAATGATGTCTTCATCTATTGATATTTCATCTTACTATATGATGTTTCACCCAAACTTATTTTAGCTTAAAATCCACTTTTAAAGTTAAAATTGAAAATAAGGAATATTTTTAAAATAGAAAAATGTTTAGCAGTTTAAGTTTTTTTTCTTCTTTGTCTCACATCAATTAATTTAGAACGAGAGAGAGAAAAAATTAACAGGTGCAGATTATTTTTAAAATAAATTTTTCTTTAAAACCTACTTTTCCTCCTTTTCTTTAATATAAACTAAGTTTCTTGATTTTTTAGTCTTTCTCTAAATTTGTCAAGCTCACCTTCTCCTCTTGAGAAACAGGGGAAAAAAAAAAAAGATTGAGCTAAACTCGCCTTAAATTGATTCTTAACGACATGCTAATTCGTTGAATAAGTGTGTTTTTATCAGAGAGTCATTTTATGATAGTAATTCTATAATTAATATTTTTCTTAAGAAGTTAACATCACCTTATGATATTCATCTTATGAGACAGAGAGAATATTAATCCATGTTTTATTTCAGTTTTTTTTTCTTTGTCATAGTTGAATGAAAAAAATTGCGATTTGATGTCTTCACAAAACTTTAAATAATATAAAAAATTCAAATAAAATTATAGAAAATTTATTATTTATATTTTTATAATTTACGAACAATTTTTAAAAAAAGTAAAATGAAATTTATGGCAAAAAAATACAACTTGCAAAAAGAAAAGTAGGAAAAGTGAAGTATAGAATTCATGAACAGTATATGCACTGTGACTCCATGAATGGAAATAAAACTTCCCATTTAGTAGTGTTTATAGATGCAAGAAAAGAAAAATAGATGTACTGTGCGAGTCTTTCATGTTTGTTGATGCGATTTATCTTCTAGGTCTCATGAACTTATTTAATTTATTATTACTTTGGTTACTGGATTATCAGATAGCTAGCTTTGTTAAAAATGAACCCAGTTGCAATCTTAGATAATTTTGGAACAAGATTAACGACTACATTATTATCTTAAACACATAAGCATCTGATGTGATGCCTGATGCATGTGTGGCACTTCTCTACCATTTGCAGATGATATAGAAATGCATCATTGATTATTGACATTGACCTCTTCCCAATTCCCATCATTGGCTACGTGAAATTACTTGGGTTGTTGGGCTTCGTTTGACAGATTATTATTTCTCTCTCCTTGTTTATATCACTCTTGGTACGTAATTGGAAAATTGTTTAGGATCAATCAAAATTTTGAATTTTCCAAGGATAATACTGTCATTAGGGGAACTCCTGAAAAGCACTCGATAAACTCTCCAAAGGTAGAGACTAGACAATAGTCATAATATGTAAGTGATCATTTATAATTAATAATTTCATCACAAATTATACTTTAAAAAGGTCGTTGTAGTATACGGCGTTTTATTTTAGGTTTTGATGGTGAAATGTGCACTGTGCTCTGTTATTGAACATTGACACATAAGCAATGCCTAATCAAGTTCAGAGATAAAGCATGCAACAGCATATATAAAGAAGTGTTCTATCGTGATGTTCTTCTATGCTTTACTTTTATTTTATATTTGTTCACTTTTATCCTCGTATTTCTAACCCCTTTAGTGGAATTACGTACCATATATGTTAATTGTTTTGTTCTATCTGCTGATAATTAATTAATTCGGCAAAGCAGTTAACTCTGTGCAGCTAGCAACTCATCTTTACGAGGATGTCTCTGAGTTCAGATGCAGCTATGAAGCACTGAGGGACGATCTTTAGAAGTTCGTAACAAATATGACAAAAGCAAACTACATGTGGTGTTTTTTATTTCTGGAAAATACCTTATTCCCTCTTTGCCGCCTGTCTGTAGTTACTTGATTCCCATTCATTTATTACTTTTAACTACTCCTTTTCATGCTAATATACTATTATGCTTGTTTATTTTTATGAAGAAAAGAAAACTTAATTAACAGCATATTAGCAGAAATAGGGGTACTTCGAAAGAATAAATAATGTTTGAGACAACATAATTTATACACATAAAAAATGTTTTCTGCAGAGCCACTGGATGTCAAACTCCAGCCCTAACACACAATTTGGCTTCTATGCTATTGTGACTAGTTTAAGCCTTCAAGGCAACTGCTCGTGAAGTGCAAAGGATCATTAGTTCATTATACAAGAGTTAATTTATATAACTTTTTATAACTCATTCTATAATTTATTTTGTCTTTTTTCTATATTATCAATTATCTTATTTTATGTTAGCTTCTTTCTTTTTATTATATTAAAAATCATTGGAATATTTCTCTTTCCAAATATGTTTAGACTTGTACTGTAGCTGCTCATGATCGTCCATCTTAGGATTTCGTTCGTTATGATGTGGCTTTAGTTGGTTCCCACCATTATCTATGTTTGCGGGTCAGGGGGATTATAATGTCACACAATTAATATTTAAACATAATAAAATCTAAATACATACCAATTTTAAAGCGGGCAATATATTTTTAAAGCATGAGTGCACAATCAAAATTTTTGTTAGAAAATTAAAAGAATAATACATTTAATAAATTTACAATTTATTATGTGTGTTTTATATATGTATATATGTTTATTAAGTATATTTGTATAATTAACTTTTACATTAATTGCCATAATTTTTTAATTTTTTAAATGTCCTATTCATTTTTCTTATCCTGTAACTAAAATGTCTTACTTATATAATTCTCTGTTATATAAATCAAAATAACTATCTTAAATGTGTATATTTATAAGAATTAGTAGTATTATTCAATGTGAGTATTTTAAAGATTTTTATTTAATAATAATATTTTAAAAAAAATATTAATAGATAGAAATAATCTTATATTTTATAACAAATTATTTTTGATAAACTTAAAATATAACTTATATACTTAAAAAATATTTATTTATTATAAATTTTAGTTATATAAATAAATATTAATAATATCCATTGCACATTCTAAAATCTTGATTATCATATATTAATCATTTAGGTTAACACAATGATGAAAAAGTATCAACCATCTTATCGTGCCTCTCACTCTTATCTTTTTATCTATTTTATTATATTAATATAATAAACAAATTAAAAATATTTTTCATACATGTAAAATGTGTTGTTATTGTAGATGCTCATCATTCATCTTAGGACTCCGCTATGATTCTCTGTAGTTGGGTTGCCACCATTATCTATGTTTCTCCGGGATAATAGTGTCACATAAATACTATTAAAAAAAGATAAAATCTAAATACTAAATTATTAAATTGTACTTAAATATTTACGAAAAGAAACTAGATCAATTTGAAAATATAAATAAGATAACATAATACCTATACATGGATGTTATTTATAAAAGTCTAAAAAAAATGTTTAGAAAAAAAATTCCCTCACCCCAAAATTTCATCTAATAAATTTGAACAATTAAAATCTTATAGAAACTAAATATGATAGTAAAAATCAGAGGACTAAAATACAGGAACTGAAAATATAATTAGTAAAAATAAATTATCAAAAGTGTTGTAAATTGAAACGCTTGCGTAAAAACAACATTACTTATTTAACTTTGCATATTTTATTCATAATCCAATCATTCTGTCTTTGTTTTGAGAGATGTTGCAAAATCAAGTTCACTTTTCTTAGAGCCGCAAACCACTTTCACATTAAATACAAAAGTTTATTTACAAAAACCAAAATATTAATTGGTACAAAGATGTTTTTATAAAAAAAGACATAAAAACAAGTCATTGGCTGTTTTTCGAAATTTATTTTGCCTTATATTGATACATTGCATCAAAGGCAACAATTTACATGTTACTTGTTTAAAAAATTAATAGACATATTAGATGTATAAAATTTACTTCATGGTTGAAGAAAGAAAAAGAAAAAAAAAATATCATGCGTTTAAATTTTTTACAAAAATAATTAATAAATTAATAATTAATATTTATGGAAAAAAATATTATATCAAATAATCTATATCAGAGACGAATTCATATGAAATAATAGTCTTCTAAAAGATGGATATTTTTCTACAGGTGAGATTTTTACAAAAAATATTAAAAATATTTTTCTACATGTGAGATTTATATATATATAACAAGACATGTGCAAAGTAGTTCACATAACAAATCTATAACAAGATATCCAACATACCATTAATTTATAATCTTTGGATAGAGTTGTAGTTGATACTCTCAACGCAATTATTAAATATTGATAATAAATTATGTTAAATCATAATTTTTCTTTAGATTGACTATAATTCACATGAAAATACTTTATAATTTGCATAAATAATGTTATACTAATATCTATGCAATTTTAATTAAATTAATTTACGCAATAGAAATTGTTTTGACAATATATTGTTTCAATCAACTCAATCAAAATTACCAGACATAAAAAAAATGAATAATTTTGAGGGTGTGTAATTTTTGGATTTACACCAAAACATAATGGGAATCACCAATTAATACACATATTTCACAAATAAAAACAAGGAAAACAAAAATAAAATGCAAAAGCCAAATTGCATTTAACGATACACAAGAAGGGTTTTCTTATGATAATATAATAAAATCAAAGATTATGTATCACTTGCATGTCATGTCATGGCATGGATTCATGATGTGCATAAGGAAACAAAACCAACAAGAAAACAAACACGTGAACAATAAACAAAAATGGATGACTATTATGAAGCGAGAAAAAAACTTTTTCAAGGAATCCAAACGTAAAACATGAAAGCGCATACGATGATTATTATATTGTAATCAAAAAGAAAAAAAAATTCCAAACTTACAATCATAATTATAATTGCAAAGATAAAATCCCAAAATAAAATTAGGATTCATGTAACAAAATAATACAAATATAACACAAGGCAAATAACTTTAATTCACAATAATTTAACAATAATGGTGGCTCTGATACCACTTGTTTGACATTTTAGGGATCTTAATAAAAAATCAATAATCAACTGAAACACATTAGGTTAGATTATCAAGAGGGGTTGTGAAAAATACCTGAATCTATAATAAGCAGCAGAATTGATAAGTTTGAGGAACTGTTAATTTTGTGTTCTTCCTCAACCAAATTACTATTTTTCTTTTGAGACCTTAGATTATATGATCTGATTTGGTGTATTGGGAATCATAACTTTGCTTTAGGTTTTAACCTATTAGATTTCATATTATTCTCTAATGGGTCAAATTGATTTTTGCTTATCAAGTCCATATTAATTTTTTATAATAGTCCAATAGACTTACCAAATTAGATCATTTTTATTGAACCCATAAATATAAATAATTAATATAAATGATAAATATAATAAGTAACTCACAGTAATTAATTAATTAAAAATTATAAAATTCTTAAAAGACATCTAACATTATGCATTATCCAATTTTGAGTCGTCATTTTATTTATTTGTATGATAAAAATAGACAATGTAAAGTAAAATGAATAAATTACGCAAGTAAAACAAGAAGCAAACAAACAAAAACAGGACAATGGTTTTGTGGCTTTGGGGGACAAGTATCACATCGTTATAATCATGCCTGTGCCAAACTCCTTCACGCAGAACCCGGGTCGGGTCTTCACACCATAATGGCCATGTAGCCTGAAATTAATAGAATGTGAGACCTGTTTACCATTATTTATGTGTATGTTTGTATTCATTTTGGAGCTTCCAGTGTTAAATGTTTGACCCGTTAAACAGAAACTGGAAAAAGAAAAAAGGCCCAAACAAACAAAAGGCAAAGGCAAAAAAGCGTTTTGGCATATTCCCCCATCGAATTTCGAAGCTGCATGCATCATGCCATCATCCCACTTTGCAAGACGCCTCAAATCAGTTTTTAGCCGAGCCGAGCTGAGCCGGTAAGTGGGTCCCACCCCCACTAATAATTAGGTGATCAGAAGGCAGTGCACATGTTATGCAAGGCCTCCAATCACGCCCGTTCATCCTTTAACGGTGCTGATCACGCATCACCCTCAGGAGATTGCGTGAGGGTTCGCGCACGCTATAATAACCCTCAAACTAGCTTGATCTGTTGTTAAACATAAACAGGAAGAGAAGACAAGGAGAAGAAAAAGAAAGAAGTAGAAGTAGGAGCAGCAGCACATTCCTCGTGACTCGTGAGGTTCGTTACTAGCGTGTGTGGATTTTAAATCAGGTGCGACGCGGTGTAGAGAGTGGCGGTGGTGTCGCCGTGGCGGAAGTGAGAATGACTTCGGACGGAGCAACGTCGGCGGCGACTAACCGGAGGAAGCCGTCTTGGAGGGAGAGGGAGAACAACCGGAGGAGAGAGAGAAGAAGGAGAGCCATTTCGGCGAAGATATACTCCGGTCTTAGGGCGCAAGGGAACTACAATTTGCCCAAACACTGCGACAACAACGAAGTCTTGAAGGCTCTCTGCGCTGAAGCTGGTTGGGCCGTCGAAGAAGACGGCACCACCTATCGCAAGGTACTCTTCTTCTTCCTTCGTCAATGCTCATGGAGATCTCGTTTTCCCGATTTGCATCTATTATCCACTGTTCGATTCAAATCTTGCTATAATTGCCTAATGCCTCATTAATTACTTCGTTTCTTATTTATTCGCCGTCTCGTGTCTGTGAAAGAGGGAGAAGAAGAACGTGTTGTTCTTTAGCCCAATTAGGTAACACCTGTGTGTGTTTGGATTCACACTTAAATTATTCAGGATCACGTTGATATATGAATTAACTTGATTTTAAGTTAATTTTTAGGTGTTCAGTGTTGTGTTTCACATACTGAAGAATTGATTCTGACTTCAAGCAATATTTGACAGTTGTTTTTCATTGCATAAAAAATTATATACCAAACTTTACTATTTTTAGAATAAAAAAGTCCAAACATAAAACTACATTAATCCAAAATCGATTATAACTAAAATTAATTTCATCCGTACTCAATTTTGCAAAACTTAGTGTAATTGAGCAAAATTGGCATGTCTAGACTCTAGAGTATGATATACTTTATGTATCTACTGATTTGGTTTTGTAACCAAGAAATGTGCTGATGATTTGGTTTGGGGTATGATGATTGTTTGTGGAATATATATATATATAGGGATGCAGGGCACCATATCCAGGTGATGGTGTAGGCACCTCCACCAGAAACACTCCTTTCTCATCACAAAATCCAAGTCCTCTTTCGTCGTCATTTCCGAGTCCAATTCCTTCATATCAAGTGAGCCCTTCCTCCTCCTCTTTCCCGAGCCCTTCTCGTTTGGATGCAAACAACCCTTCAAACCTGATTCCATATATTCGGCATGCGTTTCCTGCGTCTGTCCCTCCTTTAAGGATATCAAACAGCGCCCCTGTGACCCCACCCCTGTCCTCGCCAACTTCCAGAAACCCCAAACCAATTCCCACATGGGATTCCATTGCCAAAGCCTCCATGGCATCATCCTTCAACCACAGCCACCATCCTTTCTTTGCGGCTTCAGCACCGGCTAGCCCCACACACCGCCACCTTTATGCCCCACCCACTATTCCGGAGTGTGATGAGTCTGATACCTCCACTGTTGAGTCTGGTCAGTGGCTGAACTTCCAAGCATTTGCCCCTTCTGTTTCTCCTGTGCCTATCTCTCCCACCATGAATTTTATCAAACCTGTTGTGAGTCAGCAGCACAAGCACAACCTCAATCTCCCTGGTAATGGAATCCAAGAGATGAGAATTTCGGAGCCCGAATTTGCGATGCAGGTGAAGCCTTGGGTTGGGGAGAGGATTCATGAAGTGGGATTGGATGATTTGGAACTCACACTTGGAAGTGGGAAGACGCCTGCTTAGGCTTATGTCTGAGACCCCACAAAACACAATTGTTGACTCGATTTGGGATGTCGAAATTCAAGTAACTGTTATAGTAAATGGTCCAGCTCTCTTGCCGCAAGTAGCAGCTCGTATGTAACCACCTCAAACTTGTTATTGGAATCGGGAAGTATCAGATGTCATGGGCATTTTATGTTTACAGTTATGTCCAAAACCAAAACTCTTCTTTTATTCACTCTTTTTAACATATTATTTTAAAGGATTTTAAACATATAAACAAATAGAATAAGAATTGTTATTTTTTGTTTTTACTTCCTTTCATCAACTGTGTTTTTTTAGATAAATAATAACTCTGTTTTCTTCGATGTTTTTCTTCTCCCACTTTCCTTTCTATCCAAAAGCGGGGAAGAGAACCTGGTGTATATAAATGGCCAACAGAGATACAGTTACGCGTGTACCATTTCTTACTAGTTACTAGACCAATTAAATGTTCAGAAATCTATGTTTAGCAAAATAATGCAAACGGATCCTGTCTTGTTTGATGGATTGGATTCTAACATGATTTTAGTCTATCAGAAAGCCCATCTTCTAAATAAAATTTTAAATAGAACTGAGACAGGTAACCATTAACCACCTCCTGGATTTCGTACTTACTAGTATTTCGGAGATTAAAAAATTCTCAATTAAAAGTTTTTTGTGAATTTTTTTGAAAAAAAAGATATATTTTCTCAAAATAATTTATTTCCAATCATGATATCGGTCTGTGAAGTGAGTGCAGAGAAGCTAGAAAATTGCCGGAGGAAAGCCATGATGAGCAACGCAAGGACGGGGGCACCAATGCAAAAAGACCCCTTCAGGATGGTGCTTTTAACAAATAGATTATGAGCTTACGATAACAGTCTTCCAAAAATCTTGAAGAACATGATATACCGTGGGGCATAGAAGCAATGCATCATCAATTGTACAGGGTGGCAAGACTACGTTGGAAATTTATTACAGAACACCGAAACAGATTAGAACATGCAACTTATTAGCTAAGGGTATTAAAAGAAACATGCACCTTCACGTGGAAACACCAATAACAAGATGAAGCCTATCATTTTCCGGTTAGGTTAGGTGGCATACAAACAGATTAAGAAAGAATAAAATTATAGCATAACAATACAATAATAAGAAAAAGATGACAATCGACCCTGCGTCGTGGAACATCTTCAATTAAACGACCTTCGGTCATTGTTTATTGTCATCTCCGAAGTTTCATTGTTCTCCTTAACCTCAGTTTTAAATTCGTTTTTGGTTGTCACTTTGCATTTGTGGTGCTTGAAGCATGTTAATAGGTGGTCATTAACGAGGCCTGCTACTTGCATGAACGAATAAACTACTGTTGGTCCCACACATTGGAAACCTCTACGCATCATGTCCTTGCTAATCACTTCAGCTTTCGGAGTCTTCACGGGTACTTGACGTCCATATCTGAATTCATTTCTTATCGGTTTGTGGTTAACAAATCTCCAGCAGTAATTGCTGAATGAACTAAACTCCTGCTGAACCTGTAAAGGGATAAATATTTTAGGACGCAATACGAATTCTAATATATTTGGTTAAAAAGCAGCATTGATTTTGGAGTTACCTTAAGTAATTGTTTAGCATTTTCCACAATGGCACGGAGCTTTGGTTCTGATAACAATGAGTTGCCGTTTATTTTCAGTGTTAGCAATTTCTTCTCAGTAAACTGTGCAACTGATGATGGTTCAAAATTTTCAAAAAGCTTCCTGTGACAGATGCCAAATAAAAAGAGTCAGATAATACGTATTCACGTAAAGTCTCATGGTTTAAAAAATTGGTTTATTTAGAGATAGACATGCCTGAATATGTCTCTCTGGTTAAGGATTGCTGGCCAACGGTGTTCTGCCAATGCTTGTGAAAAGACTAGAAGCTCAAATAGCTTCCTATCATCATCAACTGGAACACCCCATTCTTCATCGTGGAAAGCAGTGTAAAGGGGGTCTGTAAGAATGAAATAACATTTCTTGATAAGGTAATCTTATCAGTGGGGTAGAGTAATAATATGCACACTCTAGTTAAATCTACAAGCTAAAGAAGCATCCTTTGCCAAAAATGAAGTTCCCAACCCCATATTAAGTTCCCAAAAGTAAAGTTCCCCATCCCCTACTACAACATTAGAACTTTAGAACTATCACAAATCACAAAAGTATAAAAACACTAAATCCAAAGCTTAAAGTGGACTTTTATATTAAAGAAGTAAAGAGGATAGCCCACTAGAAAGCAAAACCAAATTATATGCTGTCGGAGGTCTTTCTACGTAATTCCGTGGGCGGAATCTGACTTTGATTTTTTAGCTATTGAAGCACATGCATGGAGAGTTAGTGCAGCAAAAGAATGTGACCAATTTTCCACCGCCTTCATTAACTAGATTCATAAAGGTGTGGTAAGAGCTATAAAGCTGCAGACGACACTTTAAGAAACAACACCATAATGTAACTTAATGTCCATACTTAAACCGATAGTTGTCATAGCAGGCCTTGCTCTATTGATTATTATGGCTCAAGACATAATTTATGATGATGCTACGTGCAGACGATGAAGCACTATGATTATTATCGTTCATAATTTCAAATCTTGGCAATTAGTTTAATCCAGTTCATCACTGTCCAGGCACAGAAGAAGAAATAAAAGTTGTTTGAACTTTAAAATATTTTTTTGGCACATCGTAAATAAATGACCTATAATAACTACAAAACAAAACCCATTTTCGACCATAAATACCACGAGAAGCGAAGAAAACCGGTTTCTTCATGACTATGGCATCACTTGTCAAACATTTACAATCACAATAAATACATATAGAGATCCATTAAATATCGATAATAGATGGTAAATATTTGTTTTGTTTTAGAAATAATTGCCATATAAACTTTTGCATAAAAAATTAAGTTATTAGATAACTTTAATTTAAAAAATACAATACTTTTACTTTAAACTAAACTAAAGACAAATACAAAGTCAAAAAAGAAAAAGTAATATCTTTTTATTTTATGTAATAAATGTTTTTTTTTAATTTTAATTACTTATTAATTCTAAAGACCGATACTAACAAAAATATTTTATTTTTAAAATGACAAGTAGTAATTAAAACAATGTATCTTCTAAATTAATTATTAGAGTTAACCCTCAATTTCATCATCATTTTAGTCTTTAATAAATATCACTAAATTGATTCTTCGAAAATTCTTTTCTATTGTAATTTTAGTTATCAAAGGATTTTGGAACTAATTAAGTTCCTACAAAATTCAATCTATTACATAATAATTGACTTTGTCTCCAAAATGTTTCCAACAATTCCTTTAATCACCCCTCTAACTTTTCATAAGAAGGATATTTTAGAACATGGAAAGACAAATTTGACAATAAATTAACTACTTAAAATACTACGTTGTCGGCAAAGTTTTAGAAAACTTACATCATGGCAGATTAAATATTTCAGCAAAATCAGTGACGCAAACACTAATATATTCAACTCATTGTATTACAAAATCAAACAAAAAGAGTACGCTACTATAATTTAAAATCAGCTACGGATTGTTATTTATATATAAAAAAATTGTAGTTGGTTATAGTTAACACTTTACATACGAAAAAAAAAATGAAGGTTCTCTGAGTCTGAGGCACGCTTACCAGAATTTGGAGTGATCCATTCACATCTCTTAAGAGGCGGCAACACTGTTGCTACATCGACGGCGTCTGGCACAACCCTTACCGGCTTAAACCCGTTACGCTTCACGTTTCTCCTACTCGCCACAGTTGCGGTTGCGGGCTTCACCTTTTTGGTTGATGAATTGCTATCTGAGGAACACGTGCTGTCCAAAGACACGTTGCTTTGCACAACGGTGTTCAGAATTTGCGGGGGACGCTGTGGACTGGTCTTCACGCTGTTCTCCTTCTTCTTCTGTTTCGGCTCTTGGGAAACGGTTACTCTGTTTCCGGCAGGTTTCAAGATAGCTGGCGGTTCCGGAGCCGGTGGAAGCTTGGTGGCAAAGGGCATTGTTGGTATTTATTTGATTTGAAATTCTGAGTTTTGGAGAGATGAATAAATCCTGAAATAAGGGAAGAGAAGTTTAGTTTAGGCGAAGGGTCACACTCACTCTTGTTGGGTAACGTTGTGCGTTTGTTGTGGGAATTGGCCTTTGGCTGTGTTTGTTGTATGAATGCTTACCGTTAAGAAAAAGAATCCAAAGCCACTCTCACCAAAAGGCCACGTAATGGCGTTCGGTACTCTTTATCCAACGGTTATGTCACCACTCACCACCATTGACCTGCCCACATTTATCTAGAACTTCTCTTTGCATGGCCTGGGCTGGGCTGGCCCGCCATTTGAGGTCTAGAAGGGGTACTAGTATAATTTTACAAAGCAAAAATTACGTTTTAACCTCAAATATACTTTCAACTAAGTAAAAATGGTCATTTTGAAGTAATAATCATTTTTATTTTATTTTTGAACATGATTTTTTACTTTTTTTTTTTAACTTGAAACCTGAAAGTTATCTCATTAGATTCACGTACATGAAAATTATAAAATTTCACTAATGTTCAGATATTAAAATACTATCATAACCATGATTAAAAATCATGTGAAAAAAATTAATTGTAGAATTGAATTAGTAAAAAAAATCAAAATTTTGTCTCAAATTGAAATGAACATTATCTTGAAAGAATCATTTTAACTCACTTTAAAAATCACAAAAAGATTAAAAATATATTTCAGTTCTACTATGCCTACTCTCCATCACATTCACTTTTGTGTTAATACTATTTTCTCATGAAAAATGGACTTCACTTTCCTAGCATGCATCTTGTGTATTTTCTTAAGCTTTTAAATTTTATTACCAATTGAATGGTTTACCAATTTGTAATAGAATATGTAAATCAATTTTAAATAATATTTATCTTAAAAATTAAAATATACTCCTAACATGCATATGTTGTATTATCTTAAACTTTTAACACTAATTAACGGTTTAACTTAATTTTATTTATTTATTTCAATTTATCATTTTATCATTTTCAACATCTTTAGTTCTAACTTGCATTTGAATATTATTTTTAAAAATATTATCAATAAATAAAAAATATTTTTTTTTCTAAATGATTAAAAGTAACAATATATCACAACATAAATTATTTGTCATAAATTTGAACATATTTTATATGTTAATCTTTTTACTTAATATAAATTTTTATTAAAACATATTTTATATATTTAAAAATAATTATTTATTATAAATTATAAATTTTAATTGCATGAAAGAAATGTTTATTTTCTACAATAAGTTAAAATAGTAGTTTTACAATATCTACTTACATTTTATAATGTTGAAATAATTAATATATACATAATAGATTTTTCAACTGTCATTATACTAAAATTAAGGGTAAATATATGTTTAGTGTCCTATAAAATTTAAAAAGTATTAATTCAATTTTCATACAAAAATTGTATTAATTTGATGCCTGTAAAAATAAAATATATTTTGTATGATTCTCAATAATAATTTCGTTAAATGGTTTTTATGTAATTAAAATATTAAATTACTTTATTTTTCTACCTTTTCAAGCATATTCATAAGAGATCTTAACCTATTGTTGTTTCATATATTCCCTAATTTCATAAAAAAAATGCAAGAAAATTGCTCAAGAAATAACAAAAACTTTGGGGGATGGAGAGTTTAACCAAAAAAAAATGTTTAAACTCTTTTTAGTGTATTTTAATCATCATAAATTATTTAATTCATTCATAATCAAATTACAAAATTATCATTGAGAATCATAAATGTTTTATTTTATACCGAGACTAAATTAATGCAAAAAATTTTAAGGAGCAAATGAAAACTTTTAAAAATTTTATAAGGACTCCAAATATATTTTATCCTAATATAAATTATTGTAAATTTTAAACACTAACCATTTTATTGTTAAGTAAACGGACAGAAAAGATTATCTTGAATAACATTACAAACTTAAAGGGTGAAAACAAAGTTCCGAAAAAATAAAGTACGAATATAAGTTTTACTAAAAAAATGAAGAACGAAAATATAAATACGGATTTTAACTTTTATGATCTAATATTGCAATTAATTATTCATTTAATTACAGCACGTCGTTATGATATGTATGGCTTCTTGTAAGCTTACTTAGACACGTGTAAGGTAATTTTTTTGTTTGATTCATTGTGCGTATCCGACTGGGAGTCCACTTCAAATAAAATTTCCAAGCTATTTACAATAAATTCCCAATTTAACAACCCAACTTTCCACAACCAGTATTTTAAATAAAAAACATGTATATATATTCTTTTAAACCATAAAATCACGTCTGAAATTTTCTAAATAAAAAATGAAGCATATTATTTATTATAATTAAATTCATAATAAATAAATATAACCGAGTATATAATTTAAGTTTAAAATTTGTAATAAATAGTTTAATGGTTATTTTTAATGATTAATATTCTTTATAAAAATTATTTGAAATTCAATTTAGGAATAGAAATAGATCAAAAGATATAAGCAGTTAAGAATATTTTTTTAAAAAAAGAATATCAAGCATTTAAATAAAGAAAAACAATGATAATATGAACACAAATGTTATAAATTTTATAAATTAAATGCACACTTAACAAAAGAAAAGGAGACGATATTAAAAATACCGAAGTGAGAGAGTGGGATTTGAGAAGAACAATCTCTAAGTTGTATTCTAATCACTACTTAATAGATACTGTAAATAAATTAATTTTAATTTAAGTCCTTTTTTTAGGAGTTCTTAATTCAATTTTTTGAAAGTTGTAATTTGAGTCTTAGTTAAAGATATCTTTTAATCTTTTATTTATTTATTTTGTTGAAAAAAAGATTATAATAAATAAAAAATCCATCATACTATTTTGTCTGAAAAAAGAAAAAGCAGGCTCGTGCATTTCATGAAAAACAAAACAAAAAAAAGAAAGAACCTGACCCAGGATGAGGATCGCGTGAGCACTCCTCTTCAGATCCGCACAAGCATTGCATATCAAATCAAGCATCCTGTTCCTTATCTCTGTCTCTGCATTTCCCTTCCTTCTTCTTCTCTCTCTCTCTAAAACCCTAATTCTATACATGGAAGGGAAATCTCAAATCTAATGACTAATTAATTAATCCATCGATCAAGCATGGAGTCCGAACTCAAAGACCTCAATTCGAAGCCGCCGAACGGCAACGGCAACAGCGTTCGCGATGACCGTCCTCTGCTGAAGCCGGAGCCTCCGGTCTCCGCCGACAGCATCGCCGATATGGAGAAGAAGTTCGCCGCTTACGTCCGCCGCGACGTGTACGGCACCATGGGACGCGGCGAGTTGCCGACCAAGGAGAAGCTCTTGCTCGGTTTCGCGTTGGTCACTCTTCTCCCCATTCGAGTCGTTCTCGCCGTCACCATATTGCTCTTTTATTACTTAATTTGTAGGGTTTGCACTCTCTTCTCTGCGCCCACTGGCGAAGAGGAACAGGAAGATTACGCTCACATGAGTGGGTGGAGGAGAACCATTATTGTTTCGTGTGGACGCGCCCTCTCCAGACTCATGCTTTTCATTTTCGGCTTTTATTGGATCCCCGAATCGAACTCTGCCTCTCAGGTCTCACTTAAATTGCTTTGTCTTTTTCACTTTCTCACTTTCCTGTTATTCACTTTGTTTTGGGATTCAATGTGCATCCATAAACTGAAGTTTTGCTTACCATTATATCTATATGTGTCAACTAAAAAAAGTAAAAGTGAAGGTGTTATTTCTACTTTGATTGTTTCCGGAGAGATATTGCCTGATATTTTCTTCCTTTTTGTTTTTCGAACTAAAAGTTACTGCATGTCGTTCAGTTTAGGATAGCAGCTGTTGTAACTAGAATTTACTCATGAATTGTATTTCAAATTTCAGTTAAAAGTTATCTTAATTCTGTCCCATTGGAACTGAAAAAATGACTTTTTTTTCTTCCTTCATTCCTGTTTTTTAATGCTTTTTGTACATGGTTAGCTAGTATATTTATCATTTAGTGTGGAGCAGTGCCTCTCTTTTCCTTTTCATTTTTGAAAGTACCGTTGAGATGTATTTTGCAATAAAAATGTTATGTATTGGCATTTGATTTTAGTTCTTTCTCTTTTTATTTTGTCTACCTCAATTCGTGAAGGAAGACAAGAGTCGGCAGCCCGAAGAGTTGAGGAGACCTGGCGTAATAATTTCTAATCATGTGTCGTACTTGGATATTTTGTATCACATGTCTTCCTCATTCCCTAGTTTTGTTGCTAAGGTTTGTGACATGACAAAATTTTGCTTTATGACTATGAATGTATCTTGTACATATGTTTGTTACTGACATTTGTGTTTCAAATCTTGGATTTCATCGATGAAGAGATCAGTGGCTAAACTTCCGCTAGTCGGTCTCATCAGGTCTGTTGGCTTAAATTGGATCTTTATGGATTTTTGCAAACTTAGCTCTTGTTGCTTAATTTGAGCTCTTTAGATCACAAGATGTTATGCTCTTTATTCTTTTCTCAAATCTTCATTTAAAATTGATCTTGCATATATGATTAGTGATCAAAATATAGTTCAGAAAATGAGAATGCTACATTTCATACAATTCAATATGCCTTATCTTTTCAATATAAGGGATTATTCAGAATCAAGTGCTTATATATTTTTGTGTTTGTTGTGACAGCAAGTGCCTTGGTTGTGTCTATGTTCAGCGGGAATCAAGGTCATCAGACTTCAAGGGTGTTTCAGGTGCATATATATTGGTGTATGAGCACTTCAAAATAATTATGAAATGTTTGCAATTCAAATAAAGTAAAAGAATGTAGAATCCCTTGTTTCATTCCTCGTCCTGTGCGTTGCGTTTCTTCTCTTCATATTTTTAACACCATTGCATTAAGTCTTTTGCATCTTGAATTTTTAGATTTTCTATGCAATAGTTGTACCTCTTGCTCGTTTAGTTGTAAGGCATAAATTAGATGATCTGATCTAAAACCATTGTTGTCAAAAGGTGGCACCATGGTGGAATGGTGTGGCCAATTTTTTTGCCAACCGCCATTGGCAAATTTTGAAGGGAGTCCTCCTATGGCGGCGCCATAGGCTGCAATGACATGTTTGTATGGCAGAATTTTGGCCTTCCGCGATATTCCGCCATCTGCCATTGGTGATAACATTGTCTAAAACTCTATATACCATTTGTAAAAAGAGAGTGCCCAATCATTGTTGGTAGTTTAGGAAGTTGACTTACCATAGGAGTTTTTATACAGTCTTTTTGGTGGCATCACATGTTTGATTAACATTCCAAATTCTTTGCATTCACCATGAACCAACAGTAAGTAATCTTCATTTTTCTTAATCTGAGTTAATTTCATTCGTAGTGTTTGAATTTCCCTTTTGGCTTTTAAATATACTTGTGCTTCTTGTCATTTTGTATAGAGGTGCCCCAGCAGTCATCCGGTTATGCATATTTGTGCATATTAGTTAGTCAAACTAGGATTTTAATGCTCTGTTTAACATTAAATTATATTTTGAACTGGTGACTAGATTTAATCTTATCCAATCTTTTCTCTGGGACATAATCATTGATAAAATCTCTAGTGAAGCTGACATGTGAACTTTCTTCCCGCAGCTGTTGTCACTGACAGAATTCGAGAAGCTCATCAGAATGAGTCTGCTCCATTAATGATGTTATTTCCAGGTTATTATCCTCTCTCTCTCTCTCTCTCTCTCTCTCTCTCTCTTTTCCTTTAACAAAAATTGGGGTTGTGCTCTCTCAAATTGGATCTACAATAATATATATCATATATGCCTTAAGTAGGGTTTGGTATCCTGTAGTCTCTCCAATATATAACACCTTTAATTTAATCTTAATAAGATGAAATTATAGTTAGTTGGCAGTTTTTTGAATTTTCAAACAAAAATTACCTGTCCACACCTCTCTGTTCTCTATTATGTTAAGAGAAAGGTATTGATTTTTTATATACTAGCAGCATAGAAAATGACCGACGTAGAATTTTCTACTTTTATTTGCAACTGGTAAAATTAATTTGATGATTAAAGTTGCTGCATTTCTTTACATTTATCCTATTTTATTAAATGAATACTGCATCCATGTCCTCATCCACAGGCAGAAGTTTATGTTTTTGATTCACTTTCTTCTTTTTAAAATCCCTTTTCAACCTAAATATTCATTAGTTATGTTCATTCCTTAGTGGTCTCACCTCTCATATTTCTTTATCTTCAAATATGACTCATAGCTTTAAGTTCTTCATGTTTATTAATTTATTCTGCTGCTAGCATGTTAATTAATTGTTGCACATGGTGGCACTAACATTGGTCATATTATAGTCAATAAAGTTTCATGGTTTTCAGTTTTCTCTTATTGTATCTATCATTTAGTTATCACGTGATTTGGAGTATTCAAGTTGTTCATGCATATCAATGTTCTGATAATCACTCAATTTAATGATATTGGGTATTCTACAGAAGGTACAACCACAAATGGAGAGTTCCTCCTTCCATTCAAGACTGGTGGTTTTTTGGCAAAGGCACCGGTACTTCCTGTGATATTACAATATCATTACCAGAGATTTAGCCCTGCCTGGGATTCCATATCTGGAGTGAGTACTTTAATAGTGATGAAGTTTCATGTTTTTTGCTGAATTCTGATCATAAAAGTCAATCTTATACTCTATTCTGGTAACTGTTATATTTTGAGAGTTGTACCTTAGGTGTGAATAGTTACTAGTTTCTTAAATGTTGTTCTGAATTGAAATTTGGTGTCATGTCTGAAATTGTAAGCTAGTGGAACTCTTTGTACTCACTTGCTTCATACTTGTCAGTTGGTAGTGCAGTTTTTTTTAGGGGTGAGTAGCTCAAAAACATTTGCTTTCCACCTGTGTAAAGTGTAAAAAGTTGTAGTTCATTTTAGAATGAAGGCCATCTTTTGTGCTTCAAAGGATGCTGTGCAGACCATCAGGAGAAACAATTTGTTTCTGCTATTAATCAATTTTTTTTTTTTAATGTTATCTGCAAATTTTCAGTAATGAGCTAATAAAATTTATTTCCTTGAACTTTTTTGGTAATTTAAATTGTAGAAATTGTCATCTTTCTTAGCAACATTTGTTTTTATTCTTTATTTAAGTTTTCATTTATGTTGGCAGGTGCGCCATGTGATATTTCTCCTGTGTCAGTTTGTGAATTATATGGAGGTGATCCGATTACCTGTTTACCATCCTTCACAGCAGGAGATGGATGATCCCAAACTATACGCTAATAATGTTAGAAGGTTGATGGCTACTGAGGTATTTATATGGTTTACTCAGTGAGAAAAAAAATTCAATTTTCTCCACTGTAGGGCTAATCAAATAGTTAAGAAGGATATAGATGTTCACTTATTCTATAGCTGGAGTCAGTCTTTACTCACTCAATAACTCTTTAAAGAACTTGTTTTTTGTGGTAACCCCCATTTGTTGAAAATTTGTTGCTTCTTTTTGCATTCAAATTTTTTGAGAAAAAGATACTACACGATTTAATTGTTGGTATTTTCTTTTATTTGAAAAGTATATTGTAAATTAATTTTGTAATGTTTTATTGGAGTAAAAAAGTATATTGTATTAAATTTTTTTAGCATGATATAAAACGTGGTAAACTATCAATTCAACTATGGGTTTTAAATATTTTTTGGAGGAAATTTTAGAATATTAGGACTTGGTGTTTTAGGAGTCTTGTGATGTTAATTTAGTCGTGTTTTTAGTGGGCTTGTACTAAGTTGTCCCATACACTATTGCTTGGATTGGTAGTATAAATAAGGTGTTAGTGACACACTACACATTTTCTCTCAAACACTTTCTTTAACCGTAAAGTGATTCAGCAGAGTAGACACAAGTGTGAATCAAAACTGTCTTGCACCATTATTTCTGTAGGATGACTTTCTCACAAAGTCTATCATTAGATTGGAAGTTTATCATATTGATCGTTCTATAAAGTCTTGTATTTAGTTGAAACTGTTTTTTGGTGTGCCTTGGATGACTCTGAACTTCTACTTTTCAAATATAGAAAAATATTAACTTTTCTGTGTATGCGCTCATACACATACATGTGCTGCTGTTTTGCTCAACAAATTTATACAAATGATTAAATGCTAATTAAGTATAATTTTTATTTTTTTTCCCTTTAATTTTCATTTTCATCTAGCAAGGAAAAATGGGATACACTATTAAATCTTACACTCCTTTTCACTTTGAAGTGTGGTTTGGTGATTGTCATAAGCTTCACTTCCTAATTTGTATTCTTTATTTTGATTTCATACCTCTATAGCCTAAGGTATTTGCCTCCATGTTATACCATTTGTAGCAAAGGGCATTGACATTTATCTTATTGTGTAACTGCTGTTGATGCTGGCTTATTTTGTCTATTCTGTGTTCTGCTTGCAGGGTAATTTGATACTTTCTGATATTGGGCTAGCTGAAAAACGAATATATCACGCTGCTCTTAATGGTAATAATAGCCTGCCTAGTGTTTTGCATCAGAAAGACGAATGATAATTTCATGGCCCCCCGTCTCAAATGAAATGTAGTTCCCGTCGAGTTTTAGTTTCAAACTTAGTATCTGCTTATGAATGGACAGCTTGTGTGTGAGGGGTATTTATAGCTAAATAGTACACATTCACCTAAACATCTGAATGGTACTTGTGTAATTTTCTTGTAAATAATGTGACCAATAATGTTTTAATTGCTGGTGAACTCAATTGAGCCACACAATTCAAGATCTATAAGTTTTACTGTTCTTCGTTCTCGTTTTGATTGTGATAAATGACCCGACTCATTTGAGAGAGGCCATGTTACCTTAGATCTGAACCTTCTCTTTCGTTTTCCTGCAGGTTTGTTTTCCCAATGCTAATTCATCGGATTCGTGGTCTGTATATTCATTGTATGGTTCCATTATTTATCAGGAAAGAAAAAGTAAATTAATATAGAAAATTCTGTGCAGAACAAGTATTCATACTTGAAAATGTATTTATCTGATAATTGTCTCTAGAGCATTAACGGATTTCTGAGCAGGGTTCAATGTATCTATATTTTTGGTCATCTTGTAGGGTCAATAGGATCCACTTCAATATAGGGTGTTACAAAATATGATTTCCGATTCTTGTTATTATTCAATGTTTGTTGCATTGGGTAGAACCAGTCAGGCGGCATTTTGTTGTGGGTTCTGACTTCTGATGAGATGAGGAACAAAGCCACTAACGAACAGTAAGACTCCTTAAAAGGAGAATATCAACACCGACATCCAGAGTGCAATTTTGTAACAGCTATGAATTTAATCTGGACAAAGCTGCAATTTCGTACTAGAGCAATTTTAATGCAGTCAATGTTGATTCTTAAAAGTGAACTTGAAAATGTTATTGGAGCAAATAAAAATGGTATTTTGAAAATAAAGTGAATGGAAGACACAAGTAAGAAATTTCTTATTAATTGTTTTTATAATTATAAGATGATTGATAATAGAACTTTCATGAAATAAATATGTGAAATTGAATATATTGTTTATATCTGCAAATAAACACAATATGCATGTATCTTTAATTATTAACAAAGTTTCTCGCTCATGGAAAGGAGTATAAAACATTATGGTGAAGATAATATATCTCTTGAATAATTGGGGCAATCGCCAAGAAGACTATTGTAAATAAGACTATATCAAAGATCTATACGTTCAACAAAAGGTGCATTTAATGGAGGAAGGTAAATTGGGTTTGGATCGTTGTTGATTTGTTGCCTTTGGTGAGAGATGTTCAATTTGTATTGGAGTGTTGCTAGGTGCACCCAGTAAAGTTTATAAATGGCAAAAATGCCCCTAGCTTCTTTCTTCCTTAAAAATGATTTTTTCTTAGAAACGCAACAAACCTTCATTTTTGTTGGCTGTGCTTTTCTTGTTTTCTCTTTTTTGTGCGGCATTGCCTCTTGTTTGTGGGTTCGTTGGGAACGGTTAGGTGCGGTGAAAAAGAAGGTACCGGCATTGAGTGTTGCGGTGGTCGGCGGCGGCAAACGAGGTACGTAGATGGTGGTGTGACTGTCGCGGACGTACGGATCACTTCCGGATCAAGTTGATCCGTAAGTCTCTTACGGATCAACTTGATCTGGTATTTGCTGCTTTTTGTGGACGGTGACAAAGCTCCCTCGATGGTGGACGGCGGCGTTGCTCTTCGCAGAAGCCTCCAAAAATGCACCACAACACCTTCCTCCTAATCACGACAACAATGGCGGCAATCTCCTCAACCAAGAAAAAGAAGAAATCCTCTGAGGTTGACTTGGGCTTTTAACTGCTGCTGATTGAAGAAGAAGAAGAAGAAGAAGAAAAGAATGAAGAACAAGCAGAAAGGTCCGAGGAAGAAGACGTAGAATCGCGGGGCGGGAGAGAGAGAGGCGAGGGTTAAAAAATTACTGAGGGGCATTATGGTCTTTTCACTACAAGTGCTGGGTGCACCAGCAAAACTGGTGGGTGCACCTAGCAGCATTCTTTGTATTGTGTGTGAAGGTTTTGATACTTTTATTTTCTTGATTATTTATTTATTTGCTATTTTAGTTGTTTGGCTAACTAATCAACATGCTTTAAGCACTTGCTTTGTGCACCTGAGATTCCTTCATACTCCTATTTCAATCTTGATGCTAATTCCAAGTACATTTGACTTAGAGATGGCCAATGATCTAATTATAAATTGAGTAATATTCATAATTTTCATAAAATATAAAGAAATCTTGTAAATTCTCTAACAAAATGATTAACAAATGTGTTAAACATCATTAGGGAATGAGACTCAAGTCTATGTTTAATTGATCTGAATGATGAAAACTTGACTCAACTTGAGTAATATCAAGTCTTGAGTTCAATGACAAAACTTGAAAGAATATTATTAGAGTGAATGTAATTACTTAATAATAGATAAATTTCAGACGTTTAAAAGTAATTAGACCAAAAGTAAATAAAATGAGAAGATTGAAAATCTACTTTCAATTTTTAATGGACATTATCATATGTATGTGTTAAAGTGTTTATTACGGAAAAATTCTTATAAAGCCTACTTGTATAAGAGTAAAGTCTGACTACTACTTGTAGTTGAGGACTTGATTCTTAGAGCTCACGTGAAAAGATACTTGATACAAGATCTTATCAAATATATCACTATAGCAATTCGTTTAATGATACCAAAATTATATATGTAAATTAAGCACACATTTCTAATAATTATTTGTTTCAACATTTGTTTACCAAGATAGAAAAAGCCACGCCTAAGGCTCATCCTCATAAACAATATTTCTAATGCGCACAATCAAGGTTATTAAACTCGAGAATTTATGTAAGAGTTTACTTCATATAAAAATAATAACAAAATATCTATAATTAACATACTAATTAAACATTTTAACAATATAATAAAACAAAATAGTAAATCATAATGTTCAGAATATTTAAATAACTAAGTCTAGTAATAATGCGTCACTATTAGATAATAACTTATAGAGGTTATAGTAGTGGTAGATCATTCTCATCGAGAGTTTGATGTTAATAGAGAACAAGGGTTTGATATTATTAAAGATGAGAATTTTGTATTTGAGAATAATACGCTAAATGAAGGTACAATGAATGCTATAAAGACAAAAACCTAAAATAATGACTTATATTTTGGTCTAATTTTTTTAACTTGCCAACTCGTTGACTAGGTAGTAAACTCGAAGGTCTACCGAGTTTACTTAGAGTTTATACCAGAGTCTACTAAAAAAGAGTTTACTCAAGAGTGAACTCATAGAGAACAAGTAAACTTGTAGACTCATAAAAGTTAACGAATTAACTCGAGAATTTGATAATCATGCACACAATAAAGATTTATCTGAAATAATAAATCGCCTATTCCTATTGATTAAATAATGACATGTTTCATCGTCATAAACAATCCTTCTAACAAAATAATGCATATTCTTAACCATGGACTGAGGATACAACACAGGAAATGCCCATCACATAATAGACGTGTCCATTTAAGACTGGCTAAATTTGAAGAGAAGCCAAAAAGTATCAAAGCAGGCAGAAGCTACTTGCAGCAGAATTAGAGAAATTAATGTTTAATTTTTTTCTCTATGAAACATAAAAGTGAAATTTTTTATAAATGTTCTGTAGTTATAAACTTTCATAAGAGGGGACAGAGAAAGCTGATATACACACAGACGGTAGGCTGTATATATATATATATAAACAAAAGTAACACTTGCACAAAATACTGGTGTATACCAGACAAGAAAATTACATAGTTGCGGACCCAACCACTTATATTACATCACAATTACAATGAAATTAGCTACAACTATATGAAGTAACACTTGCACTTCTGATAAGAACAAGATCTATCCCCTTATTGAAAGTCTATGGAGGGCAGCTTCCCACAAGGTTTTTATGTTTTTAATTTTTTAATATCAGCCAGCTTCCAACAAGGAATCAATAGGAGCTTTTACTCAATAATGGTATTATTGGCAAAATTAGAGTGCACCGAGCATATTGAATTGAGTCCATGCCTCCTGCATTGTAAAACATGGACATAGTAATTCGATTTTTGTAAAACAAATGATGATAAGGCATGTTAATAATTTCCTATGTTTAAATAGCTTCCTAAGAATTGACTGCAGTGTGCATACGATCAGTTAAATAATCATTAGCATGAATAAGCCTTCCGCATAACCATCACTAATAATTCAGTATATTTTTGTGTTTTGTAAAAGTGTGCTTGCCTCTTGAATATGGTTAGTTAGTATTTGACGTTAGTGACTTGTTTCCACTAGTTTTGAGCACATATGAAGATATGAAATAAAATCATACTGGGTGAGGACAACATGAACATGATTAACTTTGGAGTTATGTGTATGTGTGCGTCTCATTTTGAGGACATAATACAATTTGATCGTTAGAAATGGAACAAAAAGCATCTTAGTAAGTAGCTGGGAAATTATCATGAGTTGCTTTTATCTCTGCACTGCAAAATAAGCTCATTAACTCGGGTTGCAGGCTAAGGAAGAAGAAGGCTGAAAATAGAACATAAATCTAGATTGTCAGTAGCTAAGCTGGTTTCTTCTGCTTGACTTTAGAAATGAATGCAATAGCGGCAATTTGGTACAAAATAACTTAGAATGATCCAAATCAATTGCATCCAAAATTTGTTAGAACAATTGGTGGGTTTGTTAGTTATAATCTTAGAGAGGAATAAGAGGATGGGAGGACAGGTGTTTAGCTTAAATAGGAGTAGATGGGAGTGGCTATGAGATTTGTTAGCATAGGGTAAAGCAATGGCTTAGTTATAAAATTCTCAGAAGCAATAAAATCAAAATTCAAATACAAAAGCATTGTTTATTGATTATTTTATGGCCTTTGTCAAGGATTTTAAAATCGGAGCAAAAACTAGTAAGAAAACTGGCTAAATCAGTAAAAAAACTGGTAAAATTGGTTCGACCAGTCACCAGTTAGAATGGCTTCACAAAATTCACCACAAATGTCATTGTTCCTGCTTCCAAAAATTCCAAAAACGTCTGCCTGTCTCAAGCTCAAAATTGAAGAACATGATGCAATGGAATGCGTGTGACCAATTTTATGGAATCTAGACATAGATCCTGGAAAGATAAAGAATGTTTGTAATGATAATCAATTACCACAAATATGTTACCTGTAAAATATCAAAAACTTTTTCTGCAATATATTTTTGGTCTGAAGAAGCACCCTTTTGTTGCAACTTGTCTGGATGCAGACAGAGTAAAGCTCTTTGATAAGATCTTTTAACTGCGTTCCCTTCAATTATATCAACAAGAGGCACAGGCTTCCATCCGCACTCCGGCCAAAGTACCTTTATGCATGATGAATGTCATTTTAGTAAGAGCTAGTCATTAGCATGGAACCATGGATGATCAAATACCAATTAAAATTGATGTTTAATATGATTAAACACAGTTTACGGAAACTACAGCAGGAATGTTATCCTAGAGTTGAGAAACTCTCAGAAAATGAACTTTGTCCAAACTGCCTAATGCACACATAATCCCTACTTCGATCATATACTATGAATACATAACTGCTACAGAACTATCCTGCATGTTTAGACTAATTAAGTGCTAAATAAGTAAATAACTATCCTACAAAATTAAATACATAACAATTACCTAACCATTCTTCACAATTAAATATATAGGCATCCTAAATAATTGTCACATGATCAGATTTTGACATCCTACGTCCCCTCTTAGAGTATACCATCCAAATAGGGGGATTATTAGACTTTCTAGTCCCATTAATGGACTTTAAAAGCACTAACCTCTAGTTATGATTTCAAGTCAAAATTAAATGCTTACTCTTATTTCACAAACAAGAAGAAATCAAATTTTCAATCATGTGGGATAAGAATAGCAAGGAGTAAAGGACAAATTTATTTTTTCTTACATATTGTAATGTCGATAGCAGGGAGCGTATGTTTCCTTCCTTCCCTTTAGACCATTGTTTTATCTTGTTGTCAATTGTCTACATTGTACACAGAGATATATACTCAATATCGTTGTTCTTCTATAACCTTGAAACAAACAAATCTAGGTAAGTAACAAATTACTTGGATTTCTTGATTTTTTTGGGTTTGTAAGACCTCACCCTCATCTTGGGCTAATACTTGTATCTGCAAAACCCAATATAGGAGCTTATCAACATAAGGCACAAAAAGGCAAAAAATTAATACTTACGAAAGGAACTTATTTAACTTAGTAATGGAATACCATGAAACTCCCAGGGAAGGACTCGTCTTTATCTCCAATAACGGTAAATGATATATCAGGAATTTCTGCCAACAAAATCAAGTAGTTCCATCACATAATTTAAACATCAATGTTCAGCCAAATCATATCTACAGAGTTTAAAAGTTGATTAAAGATTGGTAACTGTAAATTTTTTTAACGCTGTCAATAAATAAGCAAGTGCCACATTTGTATAATAACTAAGTTTTTTCACTTGCATCGAAAAGATTCTAATAGCTTTTTTAAATAATTGGTACCATAATTATTCATTGATTGTATAAATAGTTTCCCTTGCAGTGTATCCAAATGAAATCCATCCACATCTTGGATGTAGACCATACAGTAAAGAAAACTTTCTCGAGGACCGATTTAACAGATAATTAAGAGAAAAAGAATTAAGGAAATAATAAATGACCACATAAGAATTTTAAATAAAATCTGCTGCATACTGCTTGCCATGTAATTATATTTTCCTATTGTAAGATGTAGGCCACATACATAATCACGGTAAGTGTGCCATATTCTTGTCACCATGCTATGAATAAAGAATAGCATATTCATAATTCGACCACTTCCCTAGTCAATTCTCAACTGAAGGAATATTGGAATATGGATAACTAAGAGGTACCTGGTTCTGATATATCATCTTGATGAAACAAATTATTAGCAGAGATGTTGGTGGTCTCTGTGACGGAGTTATCCTTCTTGGGTTGTTCTGGACCAGCTTCCACCTAGGAGAATTGAAAGAAATCTTAAACACCTTACTGTTGTGAAACTACAATTGTACATGAGATTTATCACTAAAGCACATTCAAACTATGCATGTCCTTTTAACAAAGTGAATTTTCTCTTGTAGTCATCTTCTTAAGCTGTGACAATACTTACTTCATTCTTTGTCCTTAAAGCATCTCTCTTCTTGTATGTAGAACCCTGAGGTTGAGATTTGGAGTCAACTTTGGGTTTATTTACAGCTTCTTGGTTGAAAATTCGAGCAAATTCTTTGACCTTTCCTTTCACTAGGCCTTTCCCCAAATTTTCGCCTAAGCTTACCGAACCCTGGGAAGTGGCTTTGCTACGTCCTACATCTCTCAAGGGAACTGCCTTTTCTTCTTGTTTCATTGGATTCACGGTAACATCAAAAACAGCAGACGACTTTTTTGTGCTTTTCATCATCCTGTTTTCTTCTCTCTCCCTTGTAATCATCTCATCATTATCTGACATATGAAATGAAGGACAGTATCACAGGCTGGTAAGGTAGTAATGTGTGTGTAAACATACATATATATAATGTAGAGAGAGGGAAGGAGAGAGAATGAAATGCTAAAGAGTGAAGATGGCTTCACCTTGTTTCTTATCACTTTCTTTGAACAGAAACTGTAATGGTTTGGGCTCAAGCTTCTTATCACTTGTAGAACGAATACTTGATTCTACTTCTCTAGTGTCACGTGAGATAGAACTAGCAGGAACATCTTTACTAACAGTTTGAGGGCTGGTTGATGTATCTAATTGAGTTTTGGCAGAAACTATTTGTTCTACAATCTGATTGGAATCTTGTTTTCTATTGTATTCTATAGGATTCTGTGTGGTAATTTCACTGACTATCCATTCCTTAGCACCTGAGCATCTCTCAAGTTTAGCCTTATCTTTATTCCTTGAGTTTCTCTCTGTCCTAAGAGGCATCACCATTGGCACCCCTTTACTTGCCCATTTGTATATTGAGAAATGGAACTGGCCATTACTAGCACTAGGCAAAACTTCACTAATAGATATGTCTTGTTTCATAATGCTTCCTTTGTCTGTTTTATCAAATGTGCTCGAGTTTGAAAACTCCTGTGATAAAAGACTTTGTCGGTAAGGTTTTAATCCATTTGAAGCAACAATGCCATCGTTGATGTTGTTGAGGAGGTTCCTACTCCTAGTGGGGGAACCAAATGTTGGAAGGTCCGCTCCATTTGTCAATTTGGCAGGAAGGCTGGTCAGTTGAAAGTGGTAGGAGTAAGCATCAGCGGCAAATTGAAGATGAACAAGAACAAATCATTAATGAATTGCTTGGACATTCGGAGCAACTAAACCATGAATTTCCCACCTTAATATGTCATGTGTAACTAAAAAGTCAATCATAGAGTAAATAATTTAATGTTCCAATCATGTTTGGGTTTGAAATAATCCGATTAGTTCATCAAACAAGTAACATATCAACTTTACCATTGGTGTTAATGTTTATATTTAAACTTTTCAATTGTAATAATATGATTAGTTCATCACACAAGTAACATATTTATCAACTTTCTCATTGGTGTCAATGTTTGTATTTAAACTTTTAATTGTGAGCATTTTATTTCTGACGTGGGTTCTTACTTCCTATGATGTTTCTATCAGACCTAACTCGTGGATGTCCATATATAAATATAAATGCGTATATAAAGTGTCTAGATCAATCTTTATTGATATGATGTTATGTAACATAATATATCTACACACGTGTGTGAGTTAATTTATAGAAAGTTCGGTGGGGTGTAAATTTCTCGTGAAAAGCCTCTCTTACTCTCTTTTTTCCCAGAATGTCTCTTGCTCACTTCTTTCTCATTTCAATTTATAGTATTTTATCTAACTCAGTTTTTTAATTTTATTGATTCGAATAATTCTTTTGAATTTTAATTTTAAATCCCTTCACATTCCCATGAGACTATTGCTTACTTTTGATAAATTTCAATGCTTTTTGTTTTAGAGTTAATTTTCAATGCTAATCTGTTCATCTCTTCTATCATTAAAGAGACTTACGGGTAAACACAAATTTTGTGGGTTATAATAACTGAAATGCCCTGTTTTATTTTATTTTTGAAGCAGTTGAAATGTCCTATTATGCAGTATAGGCGTGAATCAGAACTTGTTATATCTAGATTGATGGAATGAAATGAGAGAAAATAAAATGAAATAGAATATTATGAAATAAAAATTTATTACATTATTTAAATTGTGAAATGTGAATGGCACTGTGGATATTATATTTTTAAAATTAATCAAGTAAAATTACTATAAAAAACTAATTTTGGCTACAAAAAAAATACGATTTTAAATATCACCAATAGTTAAATATGCAAAAGGATAAAAATATTTCTTAGATATTTAGATAAAGATAATTAATCTGATTTAAAATGTACTTTTTTTTTGTATTTGGTACATAACAACATTGAAGATGTACTCTTAAATGATTTTAATCACTAAAATAGTATCATTTTTTGAAAAATATATGAGATATTTTATTGTTCAGCAAAAAATTGGAGTTTCATTACCTTAATCTATATACTTGAAGTAAAGGATTGAAAAAAAGTATTTTGTTAATGTTTTTTATTCATGAGAGAAGTAAAATTTACTTAAATTTTATTTATTACAGAAGTTTAAAGATCATGTTAAAATATTTTATGCTAACGTATGATGTAAAATATGTATTTTAAAATAATCCATAATTATAAATATTTTATTAATTATGATATAATTATTAATACTCTTAAACTTTGCATTAGCATTTTACATCTATTTATAGATAAATTATTTTCTTATTATTATTATTATTATTATTATTATGTTTTTATCTTATATTTATTATATTTTTATAATAATATTTTGTTTATTAAATTTACAAAAAAATAAAAATAAAAATAGTTTTATTAATTTAATTTAATTTAACTTTACAATAATGCATAGACAATACAAACTAAGATTCTAACTTATTAATACAAATTCGGTTAACAAATTTTTATTAAAAAATAAATGATCATACAATACAAAAATAGTTATAACTTATAAATACATTTATGATATGAACAGACAATTCTAAAAAAGCTTTTCACACAATTGGCTCAATTTATTAATAAAAACTTATTTGATAGTATAATAATGAATTAGTCCATTTAATGTTTAAAAGTTAAATTTTTAATTAACAATCTCAAGAAAGTGATAAAGAGGAAGTATTTAATATTTTCAATAGAACAAAAACTTGATAGGTAAAACCAATATAACTTTTCTTCAGATCCATGATTGATTTAAAATCATGATAAAATATCAGTTAACTTAATTCTATATAAATATTTACATATTTAATTTTCTGTTGAGTATTTAATTTGATATTAAAACAACGTTAAATAGTTTTTACTTTTTAGATCAAATCAACTTATTAGTCTTATGGTATATTTAATATAGAAAATGAGAACGTCGTTGGTTGACAATGAAATATCGAATCAATTTACTAATCCATGCTTTCGTGAAAGTCTCACTTATCAAGAAAGTTTAACTAAGAAAGTTTATCCCTAAGGAAATCATTAGCATCTCAGTTTATTTTATTTAGTTCGTAAGAATCAAATATAAATATTAAAAGATTTATAATTAATTGAGTTAAACATCTTGCTCATCTAAGCTCAGTAAGCATAGAAATAAAGTCAGTTTAGCTCAATTGGCTTTCTTATAGCTATACTAGGAACCCAAGCCTACCTCTTTTGGTTGAAGTTCTTAGCAAAGATTATAAAAATAATATACTAAAGTTTATTATTAACTTTCTTTTAAAATAAAAGATGTAAGCATAAATCAAACCAATTTTATAAAATTAATTTTGTATGCACTCGATTAAACACACACGTGTATATATATATATATATATATATATATATATATATATATATATATATATATATATATATATATATATATATATATTTTTTTTTTTTTTTCTATTTTCTTTTGCTTTCTGTTTAAACACATATAGCATTACATACGTGTTCGGCTAAATACTAATTTTAGAAAATTAATAATAAGTTATAGAATTGGCGGAACAGATACTAATTTTGATAAAATAGTAAAAAGTATTTTGATATCTGAAAAAGTAGAGTAATTACTATTTAATATATTAAAAGTAAAAAATGAAAGGAGTTTCATGTTTTATTTTACGTTTGTTTTTAAAAATTGAAGCAAAGTGAACCTAATGCTAAGTAGTTAGGTGGGAAAGAAGAAAACCTGAAGGTTGCAGGGAGAGAGCCAAAAACGGGATCAGCCGCAGGAGGCAGAGGGCTGGATACTCGGGACAACGCGAAAGCGTCCCCAACGCGCTTCTTTGGCGTGGAACACACGCTCGCTGATTCCTCCCCTCCGAATATGTCATCGAAGAAGTCGCTGTGATTACGTCTCCGGTTTCCACTATCCTCCCCAAACACCGGTTTCTCACGCTCCGGCGGCCACCTACACCAACCTCTTTCCTCTTCACTAAACTCACCCACACTCTGCCGCACTTCATTCACCGACGACCGCCGCGGCGGCCCCCCAAACACGTCGGTGAAATCAACCTCCAAGTTCGACCCTTGAATTAGAGAATTATTATTGTCATTACTATACCCTAAAAGAATGCTCTCTCGTTGAGAAGAATAAAACCGCTCCATTGAAGAACGATTCACACTTGAAAGCTGGCGGGAAAGGCAACTAACTATATATTGAAGTGGAGTGCAGAGTTATGCGTTTGTGAGATGGAAGGGGAATTTTTTAGAGGAAGTTGGACTTGTAGGGTGGAGGAGGGAAATCTAATAGCAATTCTGAAGCCACAAATTATGAGTGAATGTGGATTGGCTGCGAGAATTTCAAACGAACAAATCAAAAGTGGTGATGGCGATAACCCACGCGCTCCACTCCATGTTTTGGATTGGCCATAATTTTATGTGGTACTAATTAAATACCATGTCTAAACTATGATGACATGTCCCAAGACATTTCTACTTTTGTCTTTTTCTTTGACATTTGCATTTATCAACCCAAACTAAAACATTACAACTAAAAAGTATTCATTCTGACCCCTTTTATTATAAGATTAAATTAGAAGCTTGATTTGATGTTTCTTTTATGAGAACCAATTTATAATATTTATAACAAAAACATTACAACTAAAAATTCTCATTAATTTAAGAATTACTTATGAAAATTAATCAACAATATAAAAATCTCTATGTGAAAATTAAACTCATACTGTGATATTACTTGCCAAATACTACAGGAAGATGCTGACACGTTGTAAATGGTCCACTGCACTGGTCCCCTTCGTATTTGGATAATTGTTCGGTTGCTTCTGGGTTCGTCGTTGAGCAGGAAAATGGGACAATAAGGCATAAGCAATCAAAAAAAGGAAATGGCATCACAATTAACGTTGCAGTTGCAGTTGCAGAGCAGAGGGTTGGTGCCTGATCTGGTACGATTTGGCGCTTTTCTAAAACATGTTTTCGCATTGCCTAGTCTCGCCTTTAAGAAACAAATTTCATGTATAAGAAAAAAGAAAAAAAGAAACAAATTTCAAAACACGGGAAATTTTAAGAATTCGGAACAGCTATCTGAAGTTCTGAACAGAAGGTAACTATTTTTTTTTTCTTTGTTAACAGTATCACATTTTTTTTATTCATAATCACCATACGCTGCAGGAGGACAAAAGGGTACATAGAGAGAGACACGGAAGACATGTTAGGCATCCTCAGACCTGGGTATCAAACTACAATCGAAGTATCATCAAGCTTGTCCCGCTTCATGAATCATGAGCAGCAGTGGAAAGGTGCTTGTTTGATGGTCTTTATGCGCCTAATTGCATGTTACGTCCGTTTAGTTTAGACAGTGTGTAAACACATTAGTGTGGCTATTGTTTGAGGTTGCTCTGGACCGGACCTGATTAAGCAAGCATGGGTTGAACCAAATCCGGAACATATCGTTATTATACAGGTTGTCAAACAATGCATCAATCCGTCCCAATTTTAACATTGGAAGGCAATTTGAACCCTGCACCTCCCCTTTTGAATCTTTCACCTCCTGATTTTTTAATATCCCCAAATTACACTTTTCATATTATACCTTTTCTGATTTTTGTGTTGACTCCCCCATTGATTTCTTTCAACTTCACAACTCCAGAGAGGTTGGCTCGACATGCAGGTGTGTTTTCTCTCATGTTTTTTTTTATTAAACTTTTGTTTCATGGACAATCCTTTCTGTAAGGGGAACAATGACAATCATATTCGAAACAGTTATTCTAAAAGCTTTTATTTTGATTATGGAATGATTGTTATGAAACACAATTTTCGGTTTGGAATAGGGGTGTTTCATAATAGTAAAACAAAGCTTCTGAAATACTTATTCTGAAAATATGTATATTTGTTTCGAAACATGCAATCTAGAATGTTGATAGCATTTTTTGGAACACTCATTTCAGAAACATATTTTATATTATTAGAAAGGCGAATCTGAAACTCAATCTGTTTTCTAAAATGTTCATTCCATAAGCTGGAATAGGAATAAGTGTTCCAAAAATCTATTGAATAGCTCTTCTAGGAAGTAAAAATTACCTTCTATAATGATCACTCCAGAATGAGAGTTCCTAGTAAGAAAACTATTTTTGTCCCCACAATAAAATAAGAAGTATATGATACAAGTTAAGAGGAGCAAGATTTAAATGCTGATAGCAAGATGGAGCAACCGGTGTTATAAAAAGTAAAAACCTGTCATGAACAAGGCAACCCATCTAAACATTTAGCAAAAAGCAAAGGACCACATGCATAGCCCAACCAAATACTCAACAAGTTATTTTCCAATCTTATTACCAAAAATAATTATTAATCTTTAAATGACCGATAACAACAGTCAATGTGTAATTCTCCAGGGAAATAAAACAAGATGCATATTAGGCAGAATGTAATAATAATCATCTAAATTTGGACATCTTAATTAAGGGTATTTTGGGTTCAATAACATTAAATATTGTTTAATTAGTTTAAATTTGATTATATTTTAGTTAATTAGGATGTTTTTTTTCCTTCTTTTTATATTTGAATCTAGAGGAGTATTTTAGATAAACATGTTTGAAAAACTAAAAATCATATTGAAAGTAATCTAAATGAAAATATATTGAAAGATAAAACCAAAGATTGAACAAAAGTTAATTAAAACACGATTAATTCAATCACATAATATACCATTTATTTATTTAAAATTAAAAGTAATATATGTTATTCAACAATATTTCTACAAAAAATCAAATGATTGGTGCTATCATCAATTTAAAAGAATATTAAGTATGATTAATTATGATAGTTGGATAAAGTAATCTTATATTTAAAAACTTCAAATAAAATTATAATAATTTTAATATTTTTATGAATTTAAAAGACTTTAAGTTACCCTCTAAATTTAGATAAACATTAGTTCTTGTCATTTTTTTGTGTACAATAATGGTACTAAAAGTTAAAATCTACTACCTCACTTGGATGCAGGGCGGTTTTGATGTACTGTTTGTGCAACATTTTGATATGCAATGCTTGATCATGTAGGTTTATGTATTAAATTTCAAATGCAAGTGGTCTCGTCCCATTTAGAGTTTTCTATAATTTCTCTAGGGTGTAGGAAAGTTTTGATACCACTAGATCGACCCTGGGTTATTAGTTTTTGTCCTTTGGTATTCAAGTTGAATTTTTTTCCTTTTAATTATTTTTTCTTATTTTTTTATGTTTATTGAATCTGAGAGTAATCATTTAAACAAGAATGATATGGTCGAAATATGATAGTTAACGTTATTAACTGATTAAACGGTTGGATTGTGTGAATTATATTAACGTCGTACACCAATATTAAGTTTATTTGGGTAAAGGTGAACTCTAATTTCTTGAATAAAATTTTGTGTTTGAACTTTGGATGAACAAAAACTTCTCAATACATATAATTCAGAAACAAACCCTCAAATTCTGAAAACATGTATGTTTAAGAAATTTAATTATCTATCCATTGTGTTAAATATTGTTGGTAATAGGTATGATTTATAGATGAATTTTAATTTTTTAGACATGATAATTCTTTTAAAAAAAACATGATAATAATATTTTTTCCTTTTTTATTATTTTAACAATAAACCCAATAATCCAACCTCAATTGATCTGGTTGTGTCAGGTAAAATTGATACCTAAAATTAGAATATCTCGAATGAGCCTAAAACCAATTTTTTATGGGCTTTGTTTCATAGTTTTTTCAAACCCGATCTGATATAATCCAATCCATGGTTTTTTAGTTTTTTGTTTTTCCCATGTTGGTCTAGTATCTTTTTATCTGTTTGGATATAAGCTTCTCTAGAAGCACTTCTAAAAGAAGAAAATAAAAAGAAAAAAATGAAATAAGATTCTCAATTAGTTAAAATGAGTTTTCCATTAATTAATTTGTAGATGTCATTTCATCTTTTAGAGAAGTTATATTGGTAAACTTCTAAAAATTAACTCATGAAGAGCTTATTTTTCTTATGAAAAAGTTCATCTCATTTTTTTTCTTTTTATTTTTTTCTTTTAGAAGTGTTTCTAAAGAAGCTTACCCAAACAGACCTCATATGCATTGCAGCTAGTTGCATATATTAGGATGCTGGAATCCTTGTTGGCTAGCTTTTAGTTCATATGATGTGTTTCGGGCATCATGTAATCCAACAGGGGATGTTTTGTAGGTGGGAAAGGTACTAAGATCTTGTATATGTTTTGCTGAGCACTTCTCGTGCTGTTAATAGTGATCTTTTCTTTGCCGATAAAAAAAAACCCTACTAAGTTAACTCATCTTGCTACCGACACAACATAATGTGGTTCATTTCATATATGACAGCCACAGGTTGATTTAATTGCTTTTGAAAACGGGTTGAAAAAAATTCAACTTATCATAAAATATCAGTACTCTAACAAGTTAACTAATCTTTGGTACCGACCCAGCATAATGTGGTTCATGACATGTTGATTGGATTTTGAAAATGGGTCGAAAAATTTAGCTCATCATATATTTATGACAAATTGGTAAACCAACTTTCTTAAACGATAAAATGAAGAGGAATTAGAAAATATAAAATATGTATTTTTTTTAAGTGAATAAAACGAAAGATGGGAGTATAAATGTGAGTAGAGATTAAAAAAAGGTTACAAATTAATTTTCATACTTAGAATTTTATAATATAAGAATTAGGGGTGGACCTTTAATCGATCAACATAGTGCATGTTTGATTTTATATCCATTATCTATGTTCTTATTTGATTTTCATTTATTTTTACGAAAAAGAATGGGTTACACACGTTATATATATATATATATATATATATATATATATATATATATATATATATATATATATATATATATATATATATATACACACGATTATTTATTTTACTAGAATTCTCCAATTAAGTGGGACAAGTGAGTTGACATATGCTGCTCAACTTGTTAAAAATTCAAATAAATTGACTTGGATAATTAAACTCATACACTTTTAAGAAAGAGATGAGCTAAACTTAACTTTGTTAGTGAGTAAATTTGATTTAAAACCTTTTACATTCATAAACAAAGGACCTCACTAACTATTTATAGTTTAATAGTCTTACATAATGAAGTTTTTTTGTGACTCTTATCAAAATAAGTGTCATAAAAAGTAAATAAAAAAATTAAGGTTATGTTTGTAAAAGTAGAAAAATTAACTGAAAGTAAAATATTTAACTGGTAGTTAAAAGTTGTTACTTGAAAATTGGAAATCATTGAACTATTTTATTGACTTATATATAAGAATTTGCTAAAATAAAATGATCTTACATTTGATGATAAATATATGAACATATTTATATAAATTTTAATTTATAGATGAAAATATATTTATTGGAAATTATAATATTAGTTCTTTTAATTACTTTTTAACTAATATTTTAATTTAAAGTTCAATTATAATTTTTAATTCGATTATTTTTTATTTTTGTGCATTATACTATTAAATTAACCTCATATTATATTAAAATATTCTCAACTAAGTTTAAAATGAAATAAAAATAATATTCACTCAAAACAATCACTAACAAGACCCTTAAAATAAAAAATTTGCATTGTTCATTCGTTTCGAACTTGTCTCATCTTCAAAATTGTCGGAGACAAGTTTGAAAGTTGCATTGCATTATTTAGGTTCGTACAAATGCAGAAGCCGGACCCGCTGCAGAATTGACTACCGCCACCGCCACCCTATCCATTTCCAAGCATTTAATGATGCCAACCATACAAATGCAAATTTGAAAAAGAAATTAAACCTAGCTATTATTCGGTTCAGACTTGTCTTCAAGGTTTTTTTTTCAATATTAATTAAAATATTATAATTTTATTTTTTTAAAACAAATTATTGTGAAATTATATTAAAAGCAACGATGAAGTGTGTTAATAACGATTTTTCATAAAAACGTTATTTTCAATATTTAACCAGTGTATTATTTCTATACTTTTCTTCTAAGCCATGTTTCGATTAAGTAAAAATTAAGCAAGGGAGAATGAAATAATTAATATAATTAGTTTATATTGTTTGAAATTAAAAATATAAAACGTAAATTTATTTATTATGGATTTAAATTCCCTTTATTCTTTTAATTTGTTATGTTGATCACACTTTCGATTATAATATATATAACTAAATATATTTATATTAAATTATTGTTCTTTGAAATGTTAAATTTTTATTATAATTTAATTTAATAATATTTAACATTAAAATACCATCCCATATTTTCTTTCACCAGTTATACACTATTTCATCTAAAGACAACCCAAACACGAACTCTGTCCCGACCCGTAATATTTTTACATTGTCTTTTGATAAAATTCAGGTAAGAACTTGAGCAACCGGGATGCAAAACAATATGTTATTCCTAGTTTGGTGAGCACCAACACTACAACATTTTTGCAGAACAATATGTTATTTTACAATGTCGTTTGAATTTATTTCAAAGGAAATGAGTGTAATTTTTTGTTGTTGTTTAATTTCAATTCATAATCTCTTGCAATTCCCTTTTTTGTTTATTTCATTTTATTTATCAATTGACTTGTTACCTTTTATTTGTGACTTTAGTTATATAAATATCAAAGACAGGTAATTTAGGTTAAGTATCATTCTTCAACTAAACTCGTTAGATTATCGATCACCACTCGATAGATGTTTGTGGGATGGAAATATTTTTGCTTAATAAGATCGATTATATAAATTTAATAAGATCGTTTATTTTGGATTTGTATCTAACTTTATAATTAGAGTAGAGTATTAACCTTTTTTAAATAATTAGAGCAGAGCAGAGTATTAATTACCTAGTTTGCGTAGATTCGATTTGCGTTGGTACTGTATAAGTTTTAGTTGGAATAAATTCATACTAAATAACAAAACACATGGACTCTTATTAAAACAGCAAAGCTTACCAAAATCATTTGAGCAAATTACATATGCATCTTATGAGATTAATGCTTATTATACTTAATTTTATGGATCATTTTTTTATCATATACAAGATTTTCTTGCATTTTTATCATCCATTACATTTTGATTCTCAAACCCATTAACACGATCAAAGATAGCAAGAAAAAAGAAAAAAAAGTGAGGATCTAGCGACATTACCATCACATCCTCAACCCCAATGAAGGTGTCATTGTCGTACTCGACGAAACAATTGTGATTTGTGAAGTTGCAACACGTCGTCGCAAGAGGTGAAGCAGAGGTTGTTGAGCTGGTGATCGCATGTGATACGCAATGAGAGCACTAGTCGTTGGCAAGGTCATCATGACACTAAAAGAGGCCGCAGACAACGTCGAAAGAGGCGGGGACGGTGAAGTTATTGTGATTGGTAAAGGTGACAGAGATGACGAGAGAGGTGAGGAGTGAGTTTACAATGATTTCATAGGGGAAATCATACGTGAAGTTGGGTTGGAAGTAGACTTGCATGAAAGTAATAGGAGTTCTTAGAATATTTCACAAAAAATTAACACAGTTAGTAATGATAATTGTTCAAGGGAAACAAAATAAAGATAATTTTAGAAACAGGATGTAAGTGTAATAAGTGTTAACATTAGAGAGTGCAAGTGTAATTTGCTCAAAACATTTAATTCTTGGTTCGAGGAATTGTTAATATTTTCTGAAAAAAAAAGTAATTATCAATATTTTATTGAGTTTTGTCAACGTGATTATTAACTATATATGTTAAGAAATTAAAAAAAAAGTTAATGTAATTATACATATATGTGATATTTAAAAATTAAAAAAATATTATTTAAATAATTAAAATAATAATATATGTTATTTCTACTTCTTAACATATGATTCAAAACATATTATAAAAATGTTTTTATTTGTTTATAAGAAAATGATAGTAAATAAGAATATTATAATAAATATTATGGATACCTTAAAAAAAATATTATGGATGAAACCGTGACACACACGAAGTGACATAAGCTTTTTGGTAATGTAATGGAACTATAAAATCCGAAAAATAATCTAATAAGTATTTAAATAAAAATATCTAAATATCTTTTTTTAAGTAAAAAAGAGATTAAATTATTTTAATATATTAGATTTTTATTTTTATTTTAAAAAATATTAATATAATAATATATTAGATCAGTTAAAGATAATTATAATTAAAGATAATAAAAATAGTAAATAAATAAAGTTTGATTAAATAAATTTCAAATTACATACAATTTTTATATAAGAGTAGACAATTATTTCTCTTAGAGTTATACACATAAACGGTCTCTCTTAGTATTAGTTGGTTGTTAAAAAACCGAGAAAAAATAAAGTTGAAAAATTCTTTTGACGCGATTAGTAGAAGAAAAGAAAAATAACGAAGAACATGAATTTTTTACTTAAAGAGGTGAAAAAAATACTCATCTTTTAAAACTTTGATGGTATGATTGTTAGAGAATGAATTTCGTATTCTGATATAAAATTCGAGATCAATAAAATTCTAGCTATTAGAGATTTCGAATATTTCCTATTACGACTAAGTTACCTTTTTAGCAGAGTTTGGTTATCATGATAATTATTGTTTGCTACTCTTTCTTGTACATGAATTGTTAGCAAAAGAATTATGAGTTTTTCTTGTTATAAATACAAAGATTTTGATGAAAGGGAAATGGTATTTGAGTGAATTATTATATCTATTCTTTTTTTATATCTTTATATAATCATAGATAGGTAGAATGCATTGTTCACACAATAAACTGCTTATGAGGATCCTGTACGATATTGATATATATGACAAGAATTCAATAACTTTGATACATGCAAAGTTTTTAAAAATTTATTTGATAATTATCTAGAATGATAGTTGATAGTTATACGTGCCTTAGACATTATTTTTTGGGAAGTGGTGACTATATATTATATTATAAGAATTGATCATGAGATACCTCTATATGGGATAAGGATGTGATTTGTTATAGATACCTCAATCTAAGATGAAAAAGAGATTTTGAATACCTCCATTTATGACAGGAAAGACAGTAAAATTTCATTGCATGAAATATAAGCTCATAGACCCTTAGAAAAATCTAAGATCTAGACTGATTCTAGGAAATAAAGAATTGAGTCTTGTGATTCTTGGAATCACTAAGTTTTGTCTATTATATTTATTTGAATGCATTGAGGTGTTGTTATTTATTTAAATATTTTATTTACTCAAAATTTCATGAATTTTGGTTGTTTTAATATGATTTTTATTGGTGTGTAAATATATACATATATGATCTTATTTTAAATTCATTACAGATAACATGATTGGTCTTTTGGATTAACGCGCCTCAGAATAATAATATTTACGAACTTCTATTAGTTGTTTTATTCGTTGGGACTATCATTTCATTATAAGTGTTGTTTGTAGAGCACATATATAAAGTTATCGAGTTTGAGGAGACTTCAAAACACAATTTTCTTAATTATATTTATTTTTGTTCGATTAATACTTCAGGATATGATGCCAGATATAACCACTTTTAGTATATTTTTTATATTCATTTAGTTTAGATATCCATACTTTAAGAATAATATTTTTACTTCTGTAAAAAAATTATTTATTTGACTTTACTTATTATACATGATATATTTTTAGATTATTATAATTTTGAGATTTTATTTTTTTTTCAGTGATGGTAAATGGTAAACAACCTTACACATACTAACAACCAATTAAATTAAGAAAGTGATATTGTTTGAATTTTGAAATTTGTTTGCTTCCACTAAACGAGTGAACTACAATTAAAATCCTCTCCAAGCATGATATGTAAAGATCTAAGGGTAGTTATACGCTGATTGTCAACCGTTGGAAATTTATATTTTCTAATTTAATGTGGGTTGATATTTTAATTACAATTATACTTGTTATCTACATTTAGTCGGTTACATTTTAAGTGAACTAGTTAGACTACAAAACATCAAACATGTGATATGAGAATGGTTGAGAAAAAATTATGAAATCATCGGCTCTCTCATTCGTGACCTTGGTTCAAGTTTTTCACACTAGTAAGGTGATCAATAGTTATGGATCTAATTATATGTTTTAATTCTTAATAATTTAACATGTAGTAGATGCTAATTAGAAAAATCCTGAATTGTTTTAAGATGTAAAAATATAAATTTCTGATTTCTGCATATAAAAAAAAGAATTACAAATAAAGATTAAAAAAATTCCAACAACCACAACAGTTATGCTGATCAGACATAGTTGAGAGGGGTGTGTTGCTAAAGTTTCAAGAGACACGATTCCATGGCACGTGTGGACTTTACAGATCGTGACTTTTAGCAATGATGAAATATGGGTTAGATATTTGTTTGAGCATGGAGGTTGATTTGAAAAACAAGAAGATCATCATGGTGGTTAATGGTTCAACAAATTCGTTATTATAAAATGTTTTATAAGATTATTGGAGTAAAAGCAAATGATCAAATTAATGATATTCGACCAAGAGAACGTTCAAATGAAAAATTCAACCAAAATAGAGAAAAAATAATGATGCACAAGGTTGTACAAAGATGCAACAAGAATAAAAAATAGTAAAGAAAATAAAAATAACTAATTAGAATAAGCTTTAAATTCAATAAACGTCATATAAAACACCTGGTAAGTTGAATGCAGAAGTGATAACGAAAATTCGGAGAAAAAACTTAGATTAACGTAAATAAAAATATATAAATTAAACTTAAGAGATGAAAACAGTCTTTTTTTTACGTTTTAATTAATTTTTGGCAAAAATACTTTTTATTTTTTTATTTTATTTTAAAAACAAACTAAATATAAAATAGGACAATACTTTATTTCCGATTCCAATTTTTTTTTATAAAGATTTCCGATTCCAATTTAATTAAACGCTCCCCAAATAAAAGATATGTTCTAGCTCTAGTCGCGGTAAAATTCAACATGGGATAATAAATAAAGTAAGATAAAAAATAAAAAACGGCAGTGGCCAACTGGCCATATCTACATTTTGATAACAGCATGAGCACACTTATTACAGAAAAAAGAAAAAGTAAAAAGACATTCTAATTTTATACATATAAATATTCAAAAGGTAGATTCTAACACATTATACATGTAACTTTATCCTATCATTTTCTGCATAGCGATAATTTTAGAGTTGGCTGATTTACCCGTCACAAAAATTCCGGGAGTGGCCAAAATTAAAGACTGAAACTGAACCGCTTTGTTGCGCAGATGCAACTAATTAAGGGCGCGTTTGTTTATCCGTTTGAGCAGAGCATTGGAAGCAACTGAAAAACAAACACACATTAAGCATTACCCAGTTTTCTACCGGTGAACTCCTCCTTCACCGGGTGAATCAAAGTTTCCTCCAAAAGAAGTGAGTAAAGCAGAGAGACCACCCCTGCTTCCTCCGCCACCGATGCTCAGACCAAGAAGATCACGGGTCATGGGCTGGCCCACAAATGGGGTAGAAGGGGCCATCATCACATCTGGCACACTTCCACTCCCACAGAGAAGCCCAAGCCCAAGGTTATCCACCACTGGATGATTCTCTTGCTTCACTTGTCCGTTCCATTGTAGTGTTGTGGTTGCATTAATGTTAAAACCCTCGTCTTTACCGAAGGATGATGATGATGATGTTGTTGTTGCTAAGCCTAGGCCACGAAGAAGGGATGCATTTGAAGCACCCATTTGCGCTGCCTTCTGGAGTAGTGCAGTGGCAGATAGTGCAGGTTGGGGTGATGCAGTGTAATGAAGAGGGTCATTGTTGGAGAGATAGAGTGGTGTGGAGAGGGAGAGGGACGTGGATTCTCTCATAATGGTATTGGGGTTCTGCGAGCGAGCCAAGTTTGAGATGAGGTTGGTGAAAGAGGAAGTTGAATTTGATGGTGATTGTGGAGTTGATGGTGTTGTTGGGGACGGTGCCAACACACTAGCAAAAACAGTGGTGCAAGTAGTCGAATTGGAAGGGGTGCTGCTGCTGCTTGTCACGAAACACGCTGTTGCGTTTGGAGACGTCGGTGACAGCTTCGTTGATGGGTTTTCCGGAATTTCTAGTGCCAATGTCGAAAAAGGTAAACAAAGGTGAAAAAAAAAAAGAAGAAAAAGTTCGAGAGCATAAAACAAGGAAAAAGACATTGTCAGACATATAATGCACCAATCAAAAACAGAGTTACAAAAAAAAAAAGTAGGAAGCTGTTCATATGATTATATAATACTAGTAATTAAATATAACCTGAAACAGAGTTAAAAAGCTTGAAATTTAATATGTATGGAGCAAAAAGGAATGCAATAATAGAGGTCTTTCTTGTTATTCGCATCTTCAACTTCAAAGCTAGTTTTCTCCGCCCTAACGAACAAAAAGCTATACCCCTTATACATATAAATATACACGAATAAATACAGCTTTAGTGCCTGGTTACTAAGAATTTGAACGTTGAACAGTGATTTAACCTTGGCATATTGTGTATCAACAACGTGAGTAGCATTAATTTTTGCAAATGAAATTAAAGTTAATAATATTAACTTTCAAAGAAATCATGTTTTAACGAACATATTTGTATTTTATTATACTACAAAAGTAATTTTCTTTTGTTGTCCAAATAAAATTCATTTTTGTAGAGAAAATTTCAGATATAATTAATGTTTAAATCTAATTTCTCTTAAAAAATTAATTATTAATCTCAGTAGATAGATCTCTTCCCTATCTCTTCTGAAGAGTGCAGGCCACAGCGAATCGACCCTTTAATGGTATTGGAACTACCAACTACGACTTGTCGAGTTTTCGGACAAGCAGAAGAAAACCAAAAAAACTAAGCTGCATCGGAACGAGACAAAAAACACATCCTCCAAATTCAAATCATGCCTACGTCATGAGTATAACTTATAACCTCCATTTTATTTATATAATTAAAAAGTTGACGAAAGTCGAAAACGTATCTGAGAAATTCACGCAGCTTGAACCTATGAAAAATACGAAACGAAATAATTAATAGTAATACCTGAGCTCTGAATGGACAAAGTTGGAGGCACCACAGACGCGGAGGGAGTAAGTGGAGGCGTAGGCGGCGAAGAAGCCTCAACCACTTTGCTATTGCTACCACCTTGGCCTTGGGCCTGGGCCTGGGCCCTCGCGCTCTCTTGCGCTAAGACATCGCAAAATGCTCTGTGCGTGATGAAACTATCCCTCCTTTAAGAAAGATACACGTATGTATTACTATTAGCTACATCACATTATACATTGAAGAGAAAATAAATAAAAGAGAAGCAATGAAGTATTTTCATTATTATTTTGATTTTGATTTCGATACCTAGAGAACAAGGTTCCGCAGTCGCATCGGTATTCTCTGCTGCCGCAAGTTTTCATATGAGCCTTCCAATCGGAGTGTACGGCGTATTTCTTAGAACAGCGTTCGCATTGCCACTTTTTCTCACCGTGTTTTCTGCAGAAGTGCTTCTTGATGCCGGTGAGGTCGCCGAGCGCCCTTGCGGGGTTGTGGTGGACGCAGGAAGGTTCGGGACACACGTAAGCTTTCTTCCGCGGCTCTGTGCTCCCTCGCTGCCGCAGCTTCCACGGCAAGTTGTGGCCACGCCGGTGAAGCTGTAGGTTCTGGTCGCGCTGGAAGCCTTTGTTGCAGATCTCGCACACGAAACGGTTCGTCGCCAACAGCGTCTTCGGTGACAAAGCAATCACTTCAGCATCTGGATCTGAAAAAAAACAAACGCAAAGTCCAAAATAATTAAGTACTAACATTCATTCAATAATAAAGAATATTCATAAAGTCACACAAACTTAAAAGAAACCGGGATATATTAATTATGGACAATAAATAAAATGGAAGTGTGTTTAAATGCAAAAAAAAATAAAATATACCTGGCATTCCAGGGAGGCTTCGTTTCCTTTTGGGAGGTAGCAGTGGTTGAGGTGTGATTTCTAACGCTGGAGAATGTGTCAATGGTGAAGGATTCTGAGGTTCCGTCATGGTTTATTCAATGAAACTTGCTATCGTGAACTGAACTCCTCTATGTGATTGTTTTTAATTATTTGCTCCCTTTAGTGGGAGTAGGGATTTGGATTTTGGGGAAAATGGATTGGTTTGTAGTTTGTAGAGTGAAAGATGAAAGATGCTCCTCTTTCCAATAAAACGGCGATTCAACGTTCTCGGCCGGTGTGTGTACGACGGTCCTATTAGGCGGCGCGGTGGAGCAAGTTAGAGTGCAGAGAGAGAGAAATTATTTCAAACGAGGATGATATATGTCATATGTAGTATTGGAAAATATACTAACCAGGCTAAAGCGGCACAAGCTAACCATGGTTAAGTTACGAAGGAGACAGAACTGCTCAGAAGGTTTATATATATAAACTTTAACCAATGTCCTTACTTCATTAGTTAAAGGAATTAATAATATTTTTATCATTAAAAATATATAAAAGAATTACGATTTAACGTATTAGTGATTTTTTTTAATAAAGATGTTTTACTGTTATTAATATTTATCTTAAAAAAATAGAGTGAGGATATAACGTAGGCGCCAAGTTTTCCGTTGCAAATAAATAATGCGAATCTCACCGTCCACGTGTTAGAAGAACCGGGTTCATGGCCTTTGTCGGGAGCAAAACCATCGGGCGGTGCTTGTCGTGTAGTCCAGTTAGTAACCTTATTTATTTATTTTATTTATTAGTATTTATTTTATTATCTCAAATTAAATACACGCACAGTTAGGAATAAAAATCAACATCATCGAATATTTGCCAATAAATTTTCTACAAATTGAATTTGGAGAACTCAAAAAATATTTGAAATTAAAGAAAAAATATTTTTTTTTCTCTATCTCCCTATTAATAATAATGCAGGAGCATGTAATAAGAGACTCGTGTTTATGTTTGAGTATCCACATTTTAAATTATTTAAATGCCTCAAATTATACGTAAAGTAATTTGTCATAAAAATATATGCCAATTTTTTTCTTTTTTTACTTTTTAAAAATATATTTTAATAAATATTTATAAATGTCACGAATATTAAAAAAATTTATAATACTCGTTTAATGAGCATTATGTCAATGTAAGATGAATTTTCATCCAACAGAACAGATGACGAAGGAACTATTTGTGTCTGACTCATGCCATTATCATTCCTATGCATAGTAATCAATTTAATATATCGAATCATTGGAGATAATTCAATTAAAAACTTTTTTAAAGTGCTGTTAATTTTAAGCTTTTAATTTACAAATAAAATTTATTTAAAATATATTATGTGAGCATTCAATATATTAATGTATGTTTGGATTGACGATAACAAAATTAATTTTAAATAAAATTGATTTTAATAGAGGTAGAAGTTACTTGTATTTGTTTCACCTCCATCATAATTTTTTTCATCATAATTAATTCTATCATAATTTTAAAAATAATTCAAAAACATCTAACATTTGATCAAAATCAAAGTTAATTTACTTTACCATAATCTATCATAATTTTAGAGACAGCACACTTATTGTAATAAGAAAATCGACTATGGCATCAGACTCTATGTAGTATTAAAATTCACCGAGTAAAGACGACAATGGTAGTCACGTGCAAAAATTCTTAAACAATTTATGGTACGTGGAGGAAAACATTTACAAAGAAAACTATATAAATTGTTGAGTGTTTACAGGTGTAAATAGAAGTGAGTTAGGTATAACTATTTTGAATAATTCACGCGTTTATCATAGGTAAAGTTTTATGTCACTCATTAGTGATAGGTAATTATTTTCATTCCGTGGGTAAGTGGTCAAAGAGCACAACTGATCGTATTAGTGTCAAAATCCGCTCAACTGTAATTGGTGCTTTTATAACGAAATAGACTTCAACCAAAATTAATGTGTCATGATCCATAATGTCAAGATAAAGCATTATGTTATATTGCATTTTTTTTAATCCAAAATGCCCGATAAATGAGGTGACATTGGGAGAGTTTCATGTTTCTCATGAGTGACTTTGTGAGGATTCCCATGTTTGGATAAGTGATCGTAGAGCACAAGTGATCGTGTTGGTATCAAAATTCACTCAAGTCGGATTAGCATTCTTGAAAGATAGTAGACTTTGACAAAATTAATGTCATGATAAATAATGCCAAGATAAAAGCATTACGTGAGATTGTGTTGTTTTTTTTATCCAAAGAGTGGTAGATAAGGTGACATTGGGATAGTTTCATGTTTCCCGTGAGGATTCTCGTGTCGTGGGAATGTTGGTGTCAAAATATGCTCGACTGTGATTAATGTTTTTGTAAGATAATAGACTTCTATAAAATTAATGTCATGATCCATAATGTCAAGATAAAGCATTTCGCAAGATTGAGCTCTTTTTTAAATCCAAAAAGGTGGTAGATTAGGTGACGCAGGGAGAGTTTCATCATGTTCCTCTTGAGTTCTGATCAATAATGTCAAGATAAAACATTACGCAAGATTGTGCTATTTTTTAAATCCAAAAAGGTGGTAGATAAGGTGACGTTGGGAGAGTTTCATGTTCCTCATGAGGATTCCCATGTTGTGGGTAAGTGGTCATAAAGCACAAGTGATTGTGTTGGTGTCAAAATTTGCTCAATTGTGATTAGCTTTCTCGTGAGATAGTAGACTTCAACAAAATTAATATGTCATGTTCAATAATACCAAGATAAAGCTCAAATGTGAGATTGCGTTATTTTTTTTTATCCAAAAAGGTGGTAGATAAGGTTACAATGGGGGAGTTTCATGTTTCTCGTTACTAATATGTGAGGATTCCCACATTGTGAATAAATGGTTATAAAACACAAGTAATTGTATTTGTGTTAAGATTCATTCAATTGTGATCAACGTTCTTGTAAGATGCCACAATAGAGCATTATGTTGGATTTTTTTTAATCCAAAAAAGTGATTAATCATGAGACATTGGAAAAGTTTAATGTCCCTTGTCAGTGATACACCAGGATTCTCATATATTGCAATTATATAGTCATAAAGTACAAGTGGTCATGTGGGTGTCAAGATTCACTCATTTGTTATTATTGTTTTTGTAAAAAGTAGACTTTAACAAAATTAATGTGTCATGATCAATACATGTCAAGATTGAGCATTATTTTGACTTGTATTTTTTATTGAAAAAAGTGATAGATGAAAAGATACTTCCAATATTATCATATAGGCATAAATAATATGTTGGGATGGTCAATATTAACTCATTAAAAAAATTATCATACAAATCTAAATCACAAGTAATTTTATCTAATTGTAACTACTAAACTAATTTTAGTAGATTTCTTTAAGGAGAATTGTCTACTAATTTTTTTTTCAATGGCTTTAAAAAATCAAATTCGCATCCATAAAAAAAAAGTAAACTTTGAATACTTGACTAATTGTATCAAGCCAAATTTACATCCAATTGTATATGCATTTATACCAAATTGTAATTGAGCCTCAACCAATAGGAGGATCATGTTAAGTTGGGAATAAATCCAAAGTCGATTCAGAACATTATAATGTTTTATCATGATTAAAATAAAAGGGAATTAAAATATATTATTGTCATGATAATAAGAATGATATGATAAAAAAAAATGAGTATAAATAAAATTATGGGATACGTAAAACGTAAATTGCCAAGGTGAAGGGCGTTTTGGTCTTCTTGCATGCATACGTACAATTAAGCTTCACTGGCCTGCACTGCACCACACTCCAGATTTCAGAGTTAAATATTGTCACTGGGACCCGCCAACTGGAAAGTCCAGCCTCAGACGTGGAATTAGGCATACAATTGCAAAGCATATCCAACACGCTTCAAATGGATTTCTAGCTCTACCGCGTCAGCATTTCAACATTATTTTATTTTTTAAAAATAATTACTTTTATTTTTAAATATGTAATTAATTGACAAATGTGAAAGATAAAAATACAAAATTTAATCCTTAAAAGTGTAAAAAATACGACAGATATATTTGACCGTTAACTTTCATCTATCACTATTAATAAAATAGTCTATGTAACATAAAAGGATAAATTTATAATTAAAATGATTGTTGATGTGATCATCTCTAATTGCTAGTATAAGAACATATTTATTATATAATATTTTTTTTATTTTTTGTCTTCTCGCTCCGCTGAAAAATATATCCTTAAAAGATAAAATGTAAAATTTATTTTTCAAAAGCGTAAAAAGAACAATAAATATATGATTGGATTTTTTTTTTGTTAGCCTTGTTGGATCATATGTATGGGAATTTTTTAGGTGGTTAATAGGCTTAGATTCCGTCTTGATTCTAGATAAATGGGACTAAAAACCAAGTCTAGTGCATTATAAGTTCATAACTTGAAGGCACGGTTATGCCAAAAAAAATCTAAATACATAAAAGCAATCCATTTAAATGGTTTGATTTTATATTTAAATTTAATTTTTTAGATTTTAAATTTGATCCAATTAATTGGATATTTGTTTAGATTTTAAAATTCAATCCAATTTTTTAGACTATGATAATTAGGATTTTTTGATCAACTTTGATAGGAGTTATTTTTTGTCATGTTGTCTGGAGTTTTTTTAGCCGACATCAACCGATGATGTTTTTAAGTCGTCATAGCTGATGTCAGTCAAAATATTTCTCAATTGACGTTGACTCAAAAAATCCTGATTGACAATAGCAAAAAAACTAGCTGACATTAAACAAAATAAATAGGCATGATCGATGTCTACCAACAAACTCTAGCCAACGTTAACAAAAATATTCTTAATTGACATCGATCAAAAAAACCTAGTCGATACTAACAAAAAAATAGTTTCAACCAGTATTTGTAAAAAAATCTTAACTGACGTTGACCAAAAAATAATCCTGACTAATGTTGGCCAAAAAAATCACCGACCAATGTCACAAAAAAAAATTTAGCCGATATCGATAAAAAAAACCCTAACCGACATTGACAAAAATAGTCATAGTCGACGTTGACTAAAAAACTCCTAATTGGTGTTGGCAAAAAAATATCACCAATTGGCATTGATAAAAAAAAATCCTAACCGACCTTGACAAAAAAAAATAATCCTACTTGAGATCGGCAAAAAATTTTTTGACTAATGTCGACCGAAAAATACATTAGCAAAAAAATATTCTTGGTTGTCATCGATCTAAAGATGATTGGGCCAATGCCAATTAAAAATTGACTCAATTGAGGTAGACCAAAAATACCTTAATCAAGATCCATAGAAAATAATTATGTTTAGATTGGTTGAAAATAGCTTTAATTGAAATCGATCAAAAACTACATTAATCAATATCAATCAAAAATTATCTCAATTAAGTTTGGACAAAAATAATTTTTTATTTGAAAAAGTGGATTTAAAATGTATCCAAAAATCCAAATTATTTTTTTCACAAAATATGGATCTCAATTTAAAATGCAATCCATTTAATCGAACCCGGATTGGATTTTCCATGTCCACCCCTACTTGAAGAGGTTGATTAAGTAGAGCAACTTAGCAAGACATACTATCATACGTGAAATAAGTTGTAGGTTTGAGTGTTGCAAATATAGCAATTAAGATTCATCTTTTAAGAGATTTGGCTTCAGTGAACGTAAGCATAAAAGAACAGATATTTTAAAATCCTGAACAAGTTCATAAAAAAAATCATAAATAACGAAAAAATAAACGATTAAAATTATGATTAAAAATGTTCATATAAAAAAATGTCTACAAAATTCAATATCCTGAAATGATCTTCAACTCCAAGCTTAGCCCCAAAGTCAGCACAGGAATTCCTTTGACAAAGGGTATGCTCATTGCTGACTTGAATGTTATGATTCATGAATATTCGTAAAGATGAAGTTCGTTCACAACAAAACAGTCTTCTTACAATCACATTAAATCCAAGCTCCCAAACAAAATTTATAACCGTAAATTAATTTTATTCATATGATAGATAACATCTTTAAATCAAACAATTAAATGTCGGGAAATCTTGATTAAAGATGGTTGGAGTATGTACTGTAATTGATATACATACTTAATGAACTATATTAGTTTATAAATCCAAAATCGTATCAGCTAAATTTAGTAGCCATCATGAGGAGAGTGGGCCTTGGCACTTGGCATTTGGCATCAATGAGAAAAGGGTTGAAGAGCATTACCAAAAAGATAATCAAAATTGAAATGATTTGTCACGGCCATTTTTTCTTTTTTCTTTTTGACATTATGCAATCTGCAAGCAAGCGTAGGGTCCCAAAAACCCACCACACCTTACAGCTGGTCTCATCGTCCCATCACCTCTCTCTCCCTCCCTCTCGATCTCTAAATATATATAGATGAAAAAAAATTAAATTATATAAATATGATTCATATTTATTATTATATTTTTTAATATTATTTTTTAATTTATTAGCAGATAATAAAAAAAAAATTATGCATAGAATTAAGCCATTCATCCACAACTATAAAAGAAAATAGCAATCATTTAAACAACCAAAATTTAAAAGATATCTACAAATTTAGTAAACTATTTATCATGTTGAATTTAGACGTAATGTAAATATGATTATTTTCTTATTGTATATTTATATATATTTAAATAGATTATTATTTTAAGTTTTTTTAAATGACTTAAAATTAATCTTTCAATTAATTATGATTTTGAATTATGTTAACTCAAGTTATTTAACAAATAGACAAAATGTTAAGTTAAACAGAACTAGATTCCGTTTGCTTAAGCAAGAAACACTTCTTGTTTAAGTCTCCTGGATGAAAAAGAAACATAAATAAGAGAAGAAAGATCACTACATATATTTAATTAAATTTTTTGATAAAAATTAATCATCAACAAAATTAATAAATATTTTAATGAATATCATGGTGATAAAAAAATGTAGTAAAGTCATACATGTTTTCATTTCTAATCATATATTAGAGATAAAGATAATGTTTGACTTTAGATTAATGCTAGAATTTAAGATGGCTATAAATGATTAAAAATTAAGATATTAAATTAAATATTTATTTTGTAATATTTTTACTTTTTATTTTGTAATATTTAAAAACTTCTTAAATAAAATTCATTTACAGAATTTTATAAATGTGGGCTAAATTTTGTTATGCTTCATGAATATGCATTTTTTATTTGTTTAATTTAAAAAAAATACAGTGTACACTATATAAGTATTCATGTCAAATTATTTTATTTATTTTTGTAAAAGAAAATGATTTTTTATTTATTATTGAATGACTTCAATAGTTAATGGGCTTATAATAATGGGTGGACTAATTTTTACAAAAATAAGTAAAAAATGAAATTTAAATTTTAAAAACTATAATAAATGCATATACGTAACACAAACGTTATCTGAACCGTAATGTTTTTCATATTATTGCCGTATTTATCTTTAATTTTAATTAATTGTACTTGACAGACAGTTGTAGCCTGTAGGTATGTAAGAAGCGAAAAAATAGCTTTCCAAGTGGAAAACAATTGGAGTTCTGAAATTATAGTATGGTATACTGTAGATGTCTTTCTTTGGACTTTTGGTTCCTCTGTTTCACACACCAAAAAATAATTCATAAATGCAAATAATAATTAACACGGTTAAAGTTTAAAACTGTAATAAATTTATTGAAAATTAGAAAATTTTGAGTAAATCTTATTAATTAAGGGTTAAACCCACATAATTTTATATATTTTTTTTACAAATTTTAATAAATAGGAAAATATGTTAAAAAGAATGTAGTAATGTTAGGTTTGCTAACATTTCTCTATCTTCGTATACAACCCCCACCCCCTCATATTCTTATCCATTTCATCACAAACAAAATCACATTCTTATCCATTCATAACATGTTACATGGCTCGATGTCATGTTCTCACCTTTACCGAGACAGGAGCAAGCGCAAAATTCCTTCAGTCTTGTTCTTCACCAATATTCTGATAAACCTTTGAAAGACCCGTTTAAAATTAATCCACAGGATTTCCTTACTCTAATCGCTGAAAAGACTTGTAATGTTTTCCATCAAAATTTTCAATAAAATGGTATGTGAAATTATTTTTTTGAAATTTTACGATAGATATTCAATCATTTATTATTAAAAGAAAATGCCTACTTACAATCATTTAAATAAAATGAAAACTGATAATAAGAATATAAAAATAAAAGAATCGATCTAATTTTATTCTAATCTTTAACCCAATTGTCACCCTCCATTAAATATCTAGCTCGAAGGCAATCAATTTATACCGTTCTTATTAAGGATAAGACTTTTAAGAACAACTTTGTTACATTTTTGCCATCAATTTTTTCAATAAAATGATGTATTTTTTTTAAAAAAATTTGCAATGCACATTTAATAAGTTATTTACTATTAAAAGAATTCCTACATATCATTTAATTAAAATGAAAATTTTAATAGTAAAAATATGAAACTTTTTATCCAAATTTATCCTAGTTTAACCTTATTAAGGCCCCTGCATAAAAGATCTAGCTCGAAGGCAATCAATTTATACCGTCTTCCGCCCCAAATTTAAAAGAAATCAACATCCGATGTACCAAGTATAGACGAACTATATCTAGGTAAAGATTGCTAACATGGTCTTCAACATTCTCTTCAATATTACTACTACTCTAGTTCAACTAGTTTACAGTATTACTCCTCTCGCGCATCAACCATGTTAAAGTAGTAAGTCTCCGAAATAAACGATCCTCACACTGCAACATTAACTCTAATTGATTATGATCCTATGTACGGTTGAAGGGCACATTTCAGCATGAACAACAGATTTCTCATCTAACTACGTTTCAGATACTATATATATATATATCACTGTCACATTCCATATCTACACAGTTCAAATTGTGCAGCATTTGGGTGATATTCCACGGATCTCACTCGATTACTGTCAATTGTCGCATCTTTGAAAGTTAGATGCTGAAGCCTGAATTTTTTAGCTGTCAACAAATGAACCACTCGACCAAAATGCACAGCATCTATAACATATCAATTCATGAACGGCAGGCATTAAATATTTGTCCTCTCATTGCATCAATTGGCATGTGCTCAAATGTGTAACGCTCAGGACCAAAGTACACTCCCATTCTTTCTAAAAGTGCAATACTCTCGTCCCTACCGTATCTTGAAGCATATAGTCTCAGGTACTCAGTGTCCTAAATAGAGGCACGGAAAACAGAATCTACGATCAGAATGCAAAGGAGAACCACTTGCAACTTATGCCAGCACATGACATGAATATAAATCTTCAGGAAAGAAACAGAGATGGGAAAACCATGTAAATAAGACTACTATTCTTCAAAATACAAATATGTTGAGAATAACTTGCAAAATTAAGAAGAAAAGATAAATGTTCTACCTGCAAGCCATTAAGTATGCGCTCTAGTCTAAGAGAAGCCACTGGCTGATGAGAAGTTGAGAACACCTCACCAGGATAGTATAGAACTCCATCTCCAGGGGGAAGACCATGCCTGAATTTTATCTGTGTCCACAAAATTATTTTGATTGTCAGAAAATAATCAAAATATCAATGCAGTATAACAAGTTCTACCAGCCCCATTCTTTTTAGAAGATAGCATAAACAAGCTATACAATCACCTCTGCACTGGCTACAGTTGCCTTCTCATAGCAGTTGGCTCCCCAGTACAAAAATCCTGTGCCACCCTCTTTCCACACACGCCACATGACGGCACGGTGTTGGGTACCTCGCATTCCAAGATGCCAATTTGGATGAGGATCTGATGGTCCCATACAGACATATGTCCACCACTCCTGTAAAAAATACCACCTGCCCCTAATGAGCAAATAAGAGTATATGCACCAGCACAACATTACTATGCATATTATAATGCATAGCTTGCTATTCTTCGGGTCTAGGATATTCCATTACACACACAAACATCAAACATTTCTTCTATTCAGCTCTCAGAATCTTTTTTAAAGAGAAATACTGAATAAATATTCGGTGTAACAGATTGACTATTTCAGCAATAAGTACACCCATTTATAATGATTTACAATTTTAATCCATTGCTGATGAATATCACCCTCTTTAGCAAAAAAATGTCTAAGAGGAAAAATGTTGAAATTGCATCAACGTAATCATATTGACTATTGAGAATCAAAGAAAATGGGAGCTCATGCTCAACTAAATAACTCAAATCCTCCAAGGCTTTGCTAGGCAGTGTGAATGCCTAATTTGTCTGAGCTACTTAGTAAATAAAAACACGTTCAAATATTTAATAAATCAATATTTATCTTAGAGTATTGTAGAAATTATCTCTTAGGATTATTTTTTATTTTTTTAGTTAATATTTCGTGATTTGTTTACTTTTTTACTTAGAATTATTTCTTAGTTTCCATGTTTTATAATGCCTTGTGATTTGTTTACTTGCTTGCTTAGGACATTTTTTTATAGCAAAAAGAGGATCAAGAGAGAAAGGAAGGGAACAATAGAAAAAACACAAATTGAAGTTGAATAAAAAGGAGATAGTTCAGAATAAGAAGATAGGAAGTTCAACAGTGATCAAGGATCAAGTCAGAAGAGGACAAAAAGAATTACCCAGAGCTCACAACAAATAAGACACGTTCATAACTTAACACAATCAAATAGAATATATTACATTGTCAAATTTTCTTCTTTTTTTTTACCTCATTTTTTCTTCTCCCGGTCAACTCTCCTCTCTGCCACATCATCACCTAGCCTGTTATTCTAATGCTTTCTTTCTCTATGTGATTAGATTTAAGTCCATGTTATTGGTTTATTTTAATCAATTGTTAAAATTAGCTCACTTTATTTGTTTCTAAATATGATTGAAGACACAAAAGACTAATTTAAAATTTATATAATTTTGAAACTAATTAAAATAAAATATTTTAAAATAGAAATAGAAAAAAAAGTCAAAATTAAGTATACCAAAATTCATTGATTCCATATACATAATAAATACAAAAACTAAATTGTTTTTAAATAAAAATGGATTATCAGGAGCAACTTTCAAAATTACAAATTAGGTTGTCAGATCTACTTTTAGTTTGATTATCATAAGCAACTTTTAAAGTTAAAAGTAGATTGTTAGAATGTTAGTAATATAACTGTTTTGGATCTATTAGTACTTTTTGTCTTTAGTTAATGCGAGTAACTTACAATTTTGGATCAGGTCAAGGTCATAATAATAAGTATAAGAATCTATCCAAAAACGTTGATGCCTAGTGCTGTTTCCAAAATCCAGAGCATGACAGACACAACAGGGAAAAACAACCATGAAAGAAACATAGAGCTGAGCCTCATGTAAACAGGTAGACTTAGGTCATTATTATGAAAGATCATATACCCAATAAAAATGCATACTTGTGTTTATGAGATTTGTTCAACCAACATTGATGAGGAACAATAAATATCAACAGCTTCAGCAGAAATTTAATGCACAAACCAAATAACAAATACAGAAAAACAATAAAATTATAATATTACCTCGCCATTCTCTGGTTGTAATTCAGCAATAATATCCTTAACCAGGTCCTCTTGATTGCCCAGAACCCACTCACTGCAAAGGCACATTCAATTTCTTAGCATGCTTAATGATAGAAGACTTCTGTTTTTCTTCCTTCCCTATTTTATTTTCACCATTGTAAAAATGATTTTTTCCAGGGCACATAAAATGAGACTTGAGAAATAAGCCCCATCAAGGTGTCCAAAAAATAACACACTAATTCGGTAACCTAACTGAAATTCAACTCACTTTTAAGTAATGCAAATGGATATGAAGGGATCCACATAACAAAAGCTTCAAAATACAAATGTGGTCAATGAAAATGGAGAAGGGTTGTCTCTGGTCCTCTAGAAGGCACAAAACCTCTCACCCAAACAACAAAACACAACCAATTTACACAACAAAGTCCTTCAACAAAAAATAGTAATCTGTTTTTAATGAAAGAACATCTTAGTGTCATTGACTATAAATAGAGATCCTGAAAATTGATTCACCAAGTAATCCCATAAATTGAGATTCCGAATATTGCTTCACCATAAATTGAGTAATCCCATGAGACCTCAAAATGACAGTCCTTATGTCCTAAAGTAGGTCAAAAACCAAATAATAAAATCGACACAGAAAATCCTAAAAAAATCATAATGAAACACGATAAAAATTATGGTCTTCTAAGTGATGACATGGTCATTAAAAATTTATGTCAATAACATGAAATAACTTGAAGAAATGGAAAGAAAAAAAGAAAACTTTCAGTATTTCTTTTTCCATACCCTTGGTCAAAAATAGGCAAAGCCAAGCAAAAAGTAAATCGCTCAAAGTTACATGATAAATAAAGTGTACTAAACTTAGGTATACAGTTAATGTAGAGAATAATACCTAGTACAATAAATTTGATTATGAGGACGCAGAAAACTTGGAACTTTTACAAAAGCGTCAAATGGAGTAGGTGCGAGAGGTGCATCATTTGGTCCTACATAAAACAAGAATCATACAATAAGATAATTACATTAGGACAAAAGAATAATCAACTACAGAAGTTAAACTGAATGGACTAGGTGGAGAAAGCTGAGTAGTTTGAATTAATGGAGTCATCAAATATTATATGAATTAATTGTGGAAGCATGTCCTACAAATACAATCATTGGAAACATACAGCAAAAGCAATAATGAACAAAGCAAATTTGTGATTGGTATCATATAAACAGAGTCACAGATATAGATTGAGTTATTTATTTTCCATGCTCACAGTCACACAACACTGGGTGTAATACTGGTAAGTTCAATCTGACTGATGTCAGAATTTGCCAACTGAGAAGATTTAGCGACAGCTAAAATACCCCAAGGCCGTGCCAGCAAAAAATTATACCATATTACCTAAAATCTTATTATAAGGTTAAATTTGCCAAAAGTGAGAAAATATGTTTTTTCATATAGTAAATTAGTAATATATAGGAACAAAGATGGGAAATGTTTAGCAAAAAGAAACCGAAGTCATGGCCCCGGCAAAACTATTCTTAGATCAAATAACTATAAAGAGCACCTGGATGAAACCAGTTCCAACTATCCAATTAACTAATTTAGGATATGATTACAGTCAGCAAATACAACCATGTGAAAAACTTGAAGTCATTCTGAACAGTGCATTTGCTAAATAAACCATAGCCATTGCCAAGATGAGAAACAACCAAAAGACATCATAAGGGAGAGATTATCATGTAGTCTACACAGAGATTAGGTTAGGGTAATTTAAGGTAGCTAACACATACCACAATAGTAAGTAGTTAAAATACGAGCATCTGGAGCATAAGCATGAATCTCACTGGCCATATTTCGAACAGAATCATATTGTTCCAAATTCAGTGGCTGGAAAAAATATGAAAGTAAATCAGCTTATCAGGGTCATAACAAACTGGATCTGGTTCATGGTTATACTAACCACACATGACAGTAAAATATAATGAAGCTATTAAAAAAATTATTTACCAGGAAAGCATGAAAACAATTAACCAATGACTACTGCAAGAGTCACTTGACTGATTTTTTTTTTTTTAAAGTAGCACTATCCAATCCAGAGATAGAATAAAGGTAGAACTAAACTAAGATGTCATCCTAGGGAAGAATTTTCATATTATTGCAAATGATAGCACACATGTTTATACCTCATCCCACAAGTAAAAGTAAGCTTTCCTCCAGTGATTCTTGGTCCTCAATATCTCAACTTGTTTCTGCAAGTAATCCTCCGCCGAATTGTTACTGTGGCACATCAACAGGTGGGTTGAATTTCATCAGTTTTCATCGCAAATATACCTGATAGAAGCGAACGGGGACAACTGACTGTATACCCGGAGACTACTTGTTTATATGGTACAGCATATGCTGCCAACCGTGGATCTGAAAAATATTCATCCGACTTTGGATGATCCGCTACAATGTCAAGAAGAGGAGAATTTTCAGCAATGCTATTAATTCTTCTTTTGGAGTTGATTTTGTCAAACTTATTGCCTCAAAAAAATACCTGGCCATGGAGATGTGTACGTCAAAACACGCATACCATCAGCCCATTTACAAAAATAAGGGCTGATTCTATACTGAAGAAGCCATTTGAAATGCTGATCCAATGCTTCATACCACTCAGCTGTCCCTTGTTGAACACCAAAGCGATCCTCAATTACAGTATCAGATATCTAGTGTATAGTAAAGGAAACAAAATAGTGTGCAACAAATAAACTTTCCTAATTTCACAAAGATATAGATCCAAAGTGCATCAGTGAATGGAAAATGTGAAATATGCAGAGCACTAATCGAACAAAAAGCAGCAATATCATGATTCAGTCAGAGTTTGTTTGAAGTAACTAAGTTGGCGCTTGGTTTAAGTGCTTATTTTCTGTTTTCATTTTCAAATTTTAAAGATTTAGAAAACATGTATAGAGAAAAAAGTACTCTAAGGTGTCACTGCGTTTTCACTTCTTCAAAAAAACTAAAAATGATGATTTGTTGTTTTCAGCTTTGGATCTGTTTTTGAAAATATTTTCAGAGAAAATGTTTTCTAAATTTAAAAAAAAAATGTATTTTCACTCTAATTTTCTATTTTCTTTGAAAATGAAAACAGAAAACACTCAAATCAACCGTCACCTAAGTAAGCCATAAATTATTTAGCATTTTAATGACCCAACTGAGACAATATAAATACCAGTTACATTTTCTACAACTACAAGCATTAAAAAAAAAATCAAATCAAATGGATTTACTTGTTTGACATTTAATGTATGGGAAGAGGATACACCAAATACAGCAGGGAGCGAAGGAGTTTCAGGAAGTACAAATTCCCAAACAGTCAGATTTAACTTCATCCGTAAAGAGAGACTTGAAATGGCATCCTCATCCATTACGTCTACTGGTCCATTATCTGAAAAGAATTCAGAAAATGATGGAGACAGAAGAATCCTTCTCAAAGATGTAGTTGTAGATTTCACCCTTTCAACCTAAAAAAGAGATGCTTAAATAAAAAAACCCATAATAATATCAAGGTCAGTGAGAGTATCAAAATGAGGAACACTGATTGAGAAAACAAAACCCACCACTTCATCTAATGGTTTTCCATCAATGGGCTCAACAATGTCAAGACATCCCTTTAGGTCCCTATACAGCTGATGTTTCTCAACCTTGCTTATACTTTGAACAGGAGATCTGTGCAGTGGTTAAAATTGACAAAGTCAATAAACAGAAGTTGTAAATTATGTCTTACACAAAATAGGAAATAACAGAATCATTAACAGAAAAAGGCTCACTCTGCATCTGATTTTATAGCAGTAATGACAATCTCTCCTTCATATTGTCCTGGAGGTTGAGAACTTGGAACGTCAATGGATATCCAAAGAGCGGTAGTCTCCCTGAAGAAGCAAATGAATGCCAAAAACAGAGTGAAAACTGAAAAGTAGTCAACCGTCCAGCAACATGCAGACACAGCACTAGAACTCAAGAAGAAAACATTAAGAAAGTTAATCAGACAAGTACCCAGGAAATAGGTTTATTTGACTGACTGGAAGATCAACGGGAACAAGAGCATCAGGTACACCTAAAATGGGCACCACCCGCCGCAACAGCAGTGATTGCCCAACAATCAGTCTGCCAAAATTGATGTCAGCATAAAATGGAAGTAAATCACGTATTTGTTCCATACAATATGACAAACTCCAACCTGTCTCCAGATGTGGAACATAGGTCACTACACTGAATCTGCACAGTCCCTGCAACACTAGAACCACCCCATGAAACCTTTGGTCGGATAGCTATTTGCACACTCTCCCTCTCATTTCTAGCAGCCAGCAGGTTTATCTACAAGATAAAGCAAAAACTTTAATGTCAGAAGCCAAATAGCAAATGTTTCAGGATTCATAATTTCTTCAGTCCAATATGATTCTACAACTTTTTTATACATAAACTCCACCCACAAATCTAAGATGGTTCCAAAAGTGAAAGTCGTAAGTGCATCAAACTCGTGAAATATTCCATCCATATCCCCAACTCATTAGAATTAAAAATTGGCATGCCAAACTCTTGCATCAATTAACCATATAATAGCAAACCATTTTGAGGCATGCATCAAGTGCGGTTAAGCATGTAATTGTGCAACTATGAAGGCAAAAGTCAATTTACAAGTAGATATCACACGTAACAAATTGTGAGATAAAAAAAATTTCAATTATTACTTGTGCAGTTACTATTCATAAACAACAAACACTAGCAAGGTCATGCTGACAGAAAACATGTAATTATGTACATTATAGCATGTTACAAATTATAGAAATAAAACACAATAAGATTACTAGAAGATGAATAGGAATATAGACCACCAAAATGAGATACGACAAAAATACTAACAGGCTCCAAATGTCTGGGCATATCTTGAGGTCCAACATTTGCTGTGTTTGGCATGCACCATACATGCACTAAATCCTTAGTTGGAATTTCTGTGGGGTCAATTGGTCCCTTGACATTCAAGCCATGTGTGCCACCATCATTCCACCCATAAGCCGTACCACCTCCTGCAACACCTTCAACAGGTGGCACAACCACATCTTGAGGATTTCCTGCCAATTGCATCGACCAGTTAAATTGTAACACCCCAGAAGTCATTTAAAGATCAATGTACACTCCACAATTTTTTGTTTAAAACAGAACAGCCCCTAAAAGTCCACTGGATCCATTCCTCAAACAGGTCAAAATAATACAATTTTTCAACTACCACTGAACCAGGTGAAAGACAGCAGCTAGCCAATTGACACAAGATACACTATGTGAAACTCATTAAATGCATGTTTGGAAAAACGTCCAAAGGGCATAGACATACGTCAATTGCAGCCTTTGATTCAAAAGCTAAAATGACTAGCATTAACAGGGACGCGCATTTAGGACATGGCGGTCGCAGTTCCAAACAGGATATAAGATTTGTACAGTTCTACTCACACGTGATCCATATCAAAATAAAAAGAAAAGTAATCGAAAGGGGCGGGGGAGCAAGGTTGCACATAAACAAAACTTTCAAGCCTCTCACAGAAGTCATACACACAACTCCTAACTCACATCACACAAATTCAGTTCAAGTTACTTTCAGAACAAAGCAATTTCTTCGCACAAATTGAAGCGTAGGGAACGAGAACTCACAACAGGCGAAACCAGCAAGGTTTTGTGGTTAGATTCGAGTTGTAAACATTAAAAGATTTGCGAAACGGAGTAACTGTGAATTGCGAGAGTGAAAGAGAAGAAAAGGAGTGTGAGGACAAACCGGAGTTGTCCATAACGGAGTCGGTGGAGTTTGTTCCACTGCTACGGCGGAGAAATGATCGCGTTTTGTTTTGTTTTGTTTGAGAGTAAGGAAGATTTTTCTTTGTTTTGTTGGCAATTCAGATATTAGAAGGAAGGAAGGCAGAGGAAGGGAAACAATGTTAATAGTGTGACTAGTAACTACTTCAGGTTAATGCTTTACGCACTCTTTCGCTTTTCTTACTTTAACATTTTATCAGTGAAATTCATTCGTCTTATTCTCACCTGATTGTCTTTCTATTTTTATTTTTTTATCTCTCTTCTTTTCACTCAATTCGTCCCAAAATAACTACGTACTCTTTATCAATACCACTACTACATTACGATATCACTTTGGTTAAGGTTTTTTTTGGACAAAATTTGCAATAAGTTAGTTATCTTTTAGTTGTTTTTCATTAATTGAAAATTTACTGTGTAATAAAAAACGATAATATCATTACTAAAATTCAGAAATTAATTATTATACCTTTTATTTTTTAAAAAAAGTGGAGCCAAGTATTAGTTAAATAATATTTAAGGAAAGTAATGGACAACGTTTGATTTTAATAATATTTATTGAAAGTAATTACTAATTAGTTCCTTAAATAAAGTCCGTACTTTAAAAAGTGATAATTTTTTTTGGAAAAAAAACAAATAAAAATTACTTAAATATTTTATCCACAATTAAAAAATATTGAAGTATATTCTTTCATGTTATTGACTTCTTTGATTGTAAAATTATAATTAATCCGCAACTGTGCACCTATATTCGCATAAGGCAGTTGCTGCAACTTTTTTTTACCTTCCGGATTAACCAATCCATTTACATTCTGGATTAGTGACTTCTATATAAATGGAAAATAAAATATTCTTTCAAGAGTAGACAAAAAAACAATGTTACTTGACTCTTCACATACACATACGCCACCAAAGATATATATTTTTTTCGATTATTTCAAGGATCGAAATAAATTAGATAATAATTGATGAAGGTTTAAGGTTTAACCATACAAATATGGCCAAAACTTATCAAACTCTTGCCTCCGCCTTGGTTGGCTTCTTCATTAACTTGAATGCATCAAATATTGATGTCTTTGGTTGAACGTTGGCATTCTGGAAACTGTGATCTGCATGATGTGAAGACTTCCTTAATATATCCAAAAGCGACACATTTGACTCCTTAGATGCAGAATTCATGGTGGTGTTTTTGTTCTGCGTATTTCTTTGAAACTTGGCAGAAGCCGCTTTTGGTGGTTGACTCTCCGTTTGAATCTGTTAAGTTCATCAGGAAAGGAACACATTACCCACATTGCCAAATTGACAAAGAAGCAAATACGGCAATGTCAAGTGTCAACCATCAAGCACATAATGTCTCTTCTAAATCAACGAAGTGAGGACGATTAAAACGTGCACGCTTATTATCATCACTATTATCAAGTCCACTCAACATTACTAATGTTCTGCTAATTGCTAAATATAGATGCAAAACAAAGGTATTGTAAAATATTCTTCTTTTCATATGATGAGTCATTGGTGGAATGTTGAGCCTCATAGTAAAAATATTTGGAAGAGTAGTTGATATGCATCATTGAAAAAAACCATCCTATAATCCAATCATGCATGGTTATATTATTAAAAAAAATAGCTTAAATATAATTATTATTATTATTACTATAGTCAAACTTTTAATTATATATGTCAAATGATTTTACACTCATTAGTTTCAAATCATCTCTCTGAAGTCCAAAATGGCAACGATTTTTCAAAGAGCACAAAAAGATTTATGGTGTACTGCGCTAGCTTTATGATTTCAGATAGTTGTTACCGTATCTAAAGAATCCTCTGAGATCAATATTGAACTCCTGCTGTTGCTGTCATCTCGCCCAAATATATATGATCGGACCTTGCATGATCCCTGCTTTTGAGAAGTAGGCATAAAACGATCTGAAGCCCTTCCAACAAAAGATGACTGCAACATTTACAATACAATAAAAGAACTAAGCAATGACACCTTATATATAGCTGAAGATATTGACGAAAACACATTCCTGCGATTCAAGTATATCGTTGAAAATGCTCAGATAAGTATCTAAACAGAGTATGACTCACAGCAAATGTTTTTTATAGTTTTGCTGGGTAAAGGGGTGTTTAATAAGTAAAATAGCTTTCTCTCCAAAAAAAAAAAAAGTAAAATAGCTTCATTTGTTCCACATCTAGCAGTTTAAGCTAACCAACCTTTGATGATATATTTATGTTCTGTCCAATGCTTGGCATAGCAAAGATGGCTGCAGCATAAATTAATGACAAACCGTTAGTATTCTCACAACCTAGAAGCATGATTAGCACAGATTTTGCTCACTGCAATGAGGTGTAAGTGAAATTAATAGATCTTACAAGTAGTTTTTCCTTTTCTCTTGGTATCAGGCACGTTTAATTTCTTTATGAGACTGAAAACTTCCCTGCTATTTTCGTCCTCAGCTGGTGAAAAGAATTTAGCTTTCTCTTCCTGTTGTACATTACAATATTTAGATCAGTTCCTATTTGATCACATGAGCATCTCAGTACACACAGATGGAAATGCAACGAACTTCAGTAAATAAGCAATAGTAAGCTTCAGCAGACATTTTATAGAAGAGATAATACACTTCAGTATACATTTATTAAGGTTGCTTAGAAGTGAGAACTCACAGTTTTATAATAGAGGGATTGTCTAGCTAGCTTGTCCTCAGTTTCTTCATCATCAGATGATACATATTTATCATCTTTATCTGAAAACATCTGTGGGATCATCTGCTTCACCTTTTTCAGAGTGGTCTTCAGACTTTCTGATGGTGCTGCGTATTCTTCAACTTCATCATCATTTTCAGTTTCTCTGCTTTCCTCATCTTCCTCTTCAGTTGATGGTGTTTCATTCAATTTTGAACCACCATAGAATTTCTGACGTAGATTATCCACTCCAGCTGCATCCCGTTGCTCATGCCACTGCTGGTGGAGTTGCTCACGCTTTTCTCTATCATCTGGCTTTTCTTCATATTGAGTTGCAATCATGTCATCTTCCTCAATATCATCATCATCTTCACCTTCATCATCTTGGAAACGCTGTAGGTCATTATCACTGTCATCTTCCTCTTCAGCTTCTTCATCAACAAAAGCCCTAACAGGGTCACCATCTGGTGATAAAGTCAAGTCAACTGATACATGTACGTGTGGCTCTATGTTCTCCTTGTCATTGTCCTCCTCCTCCTCATTGGAAGAGCTGGAAAAAAGCAGTTGTCATTTTATTTTGTTTTTTTATTTTTAGAACAAGGAGAAGCAGAAGTGACCACTAATCGGTCCTTTGCCATAACAAAATTAAAAAGTCATGATTTGTCGAAGAAAAGGATCCACAGGTCATCATTACATATCAATTAGAAGCTTTCACGTCTTAACAAGAGTTTGCAAACATAAGAACACCACATTGTTATTTGAATTATTCCTATGTACTTGTTTTGAACACAAAACAACTAGATAGTTAAGATAAGCTCAGCGTAGAATGCTAGTTTCATAGTAGTATTAGAAACACTCACAGGTGGTTATAATGCACAATTGAATATTGAAATTGAACACGATGAATTGTCAGCAGAAGCAAATATATAAAAAAAACAAAAAGAAAATATTAAACACTTACACGTCATCATCAGGAGGAGCAGAATCAAGTTTCAAGTTCATTGCAAGCATTGACGGGGCAAACACTTCTTCTGAAGGGTTGTTAGACTTGTCATTTACAGCCTCATCTTTAGTATCGCTTCTTTCAGAATCAGTGTAGAGTTCCTAGAAAGTACAGCCAGACAAGCAATAAATATAGAATATCTACGGTTAAGGCAAGCATCTTGGTAAATGGCTGGCGGAAAACCTGAGTATCACCAATAGGAGCTCGAAATGCATGCTCAGATTCTGAATCCTTGGCCTGAAAACTCAACAGATACAGTGAATTAGATGGCAATGGTATCTCAACATGAGGGAAACACATATAAGATAAACTAACTAAATATTAGAACAGTTTAGAATTTCAAATGTTCCAATTTACACAATTTTATTGAATTTATTTAATCAATGATAAAAAAAATAGTTACAGCAGATACAAATACCACCCTCAAAGCACATCACCAATACTTTTTTGGTGTACAATGGCAACAAAGTTTGAATCTACAACTTTGTGCAAACTAACCAAACCCCACTACTAGACTAATTCTAGTGGGTTACTAGACCAAAACTAATGCATTACATTTTCTGCTGTTTTTGAACTGAAGAAAATACCTAATGGCATTGTAAAATCAAAATGGAATATTACCTCCCAATAAAATACACAATTTGACTTACCATGGGAGAAGGAATGCTCTCAGAGTTAGAATTAGCTGCAGCATCATTAGATTCTTCACCAATATGTGACGTGCCCAAATTACATTTAGTGGCTGCATGGCAAGAAGCTGGTGTTTCTTCCGGTTCAGCCTTTTCTACATTATCAGCAGATCTGCAAACCAAGTACACATGAGTATGTTTTCTAAGGTTTTTTTTTTGAAAAAAAATAAAGCCTGCTAAGCAAAATCTTAACGCAAATCAACCCACTTCTTTAAAATCTCCAATTTCCGCTGCCGAATTTTCTCCAATATCGAAGAAATTGGCTTCTGAACCAGAGGAGCAGGTTTAAAAGCCGCATCTCTAGTTTCTATTCAAACCACGGTGAACTATTAGGGTTAGAAAAAACTCGAGAAAAAAAAAAAAAAACTAGATCGACCATCGAATAGAGCTTAAAAAAATATTCATACCTCGAAGAAGTCTCTGAGACTCCGCTTGAAGCTGTTTCAGAGTATCTCGTCGTTCCTGTTAGATCACAGAATCCACAAATTGGTAAATCCAAATCCAGATACATCAAAATTCAGAACAATTTAACAGAATGTACATATGCAGTTATGCACCTTCTCGGCCTTTCTCTTATTGGTGGCAGATACTTTAGGCTTCTTCTCGCTGCTGTCACCGTCGTCATTGATTCTCTTCTTCTTCTCGTTCTTCTCTGGCAAGTCATCTAAACCTCGTCGTTTCCTCTCTACTTCATCAGTATTCAAATCCCTGATTTCTTCGTAGGTCTTCAGATCTCTAACTTCTTCAGTCTCCTCTACAACCTTCCCTAGTTCCTCACCGAAGGAATCAAAATCCAGAACCCTCTTCGCGCCCAAACCATCGTCGTCGACGGTTACACCTTTCGGAGTGTCAGATTGAGGGTTCGGGTTCGGGCTCGGGCTCGGGCTTGGGCTTGGGCTTGGGGTCAAAGTTTCAAATTCGGGCCCAGATTCGCCGTTTGGCTCCGTCAAGTGTTCTTCGCCGTTTCCCGATACGGAAAAATTGGGAGGAGAGATAGGAGGGTGAGAAGGTTCGGGAACCCTAGCTGCTTTCTTCAAACGCTTGAGCTTTCGTTCTTGGACGGGAGAAGGAGGCAAAAGCTCGAAGTCGTCGTCGCTCTCCATGGCTGATTCTGAATTGAATTTGGGTTTGATTTTCGCTTTGGAAACCAACGCCGCTAGCCTCGGGCTATTAAGAACGGATCGTTACATCAGTGTAACCTAGAGAAATGGCGGCAAATGCTTTCGAAATTTTGGGGTAAACGCGCCAAGGGGCATCGCTTTTGTAACTCTTTTTTTTATTATTATTTAGTAGTTACTTAAATTAAATTATTAAGTACGGCCTGAACTATTTAGAAATATTTATGATGGAATGAAATTGTTAAAAAAACATATTGTGATTTTCAAAATTCTAAAGACTTTGTTAAAGAAAATTTACATGATCAATAATTCAATTACAAAAAAAATTAAAAATCTATTTGGAATTTCTTAAATAGTTTATGGACAAACTTAATAATTTACTTATTTTTCCTTTTCTTTTACTGAGTTTGATTTTCGATTTTCATGTGTTTACATTTTTGCCTCTAAAATTATTGAAATTTGACTCAACTTTACAATTTTTCTTAATAATTAGGATCCAATTATACAATTTTGAGAGAAAAAAAGAAAGCAGATAATCCAATTATTTTATATGTCTTGATTATGCTTAAATGTTTAAAATCTAGATAAATACTAATTTAGTCCTTTTATTTATTTATTTTATTCAATTTGGTCTCTCTTATAAAGATATAATTCAATTCCTTATTTTTCAAAATTTGGTCTCTCCTATAATAAATATATAATTCAATTCCTTATTTTTCAAAATGCTTCAATGTAATCTTTTTTTACTCATTTTAGTCTCATATTTTTAAAAATACTTCAATTTAGTTTCTTATATTTTAAAAAATACTTTAATGCATTGGTCTCAGTTGGAAAAAAAGTTATACGTTGAATTATTTTTTAAATACAGAAGGTACTAAATTAAAACTTTCATAAAAAGAGAAACCAAATTAGATAAATAAGTAAAGAGATTAAATTAATAATTTAACCTTAAAAATAATATTACCAAGTTTGAAAACACGCACAAAGAGCTAAGTAATCAAATCTAAAAATCAAATTCAACCATTACGGTTCATAATGAATGACTCTTGCAAAAATTTTACTTTCTAAGCTCCTAATTATTCGATATAGTCAACAAATTTTATTGTTACTTATTATTAATTAATTTTTTATTAAAATATTTTTATTTATTTTAATTTATAATTAAATATTACTTTAAATTATTACTTTCTTTTTCCTGTAAAGATCAGAGAAAATGAATAGACTTTCATTAATGTTAATAACAAATTTTAAAAAATATTACGATAAAGACAAATTTAATCCTAATACCTAAATTGATTAATTTTTCTAATAAACATAATTTAATCAGTTATATCTGAAATAGGAAGGAAGAAAGTATATCATATTATCCAATGACTTAGAAGAACATTGTTATTTAGACATCTCATAATTTTAAATATTTCATATATCATTCATTAACATTTCTATTTACATCATATCAACTATTATATTTATATTTTTCTATTTTTTCTCTCTTCTTCACGGGCTGTTGAATAACATTTCAAATGTTATTAATATGTATTTTTCCTTTTAAAGAATTAAAGAGAACGTCATCACTACTACATCATAATATTTTTTTTCCCAAGAAAAATCCAAATTATACATGATGCACTAACAAGCTCCCTTTGTCAGTTCTCACATAGGACAATACACATCAAAAGCAAAGAATAATTATGTATACATAATTATTTTCTCCAACAAATATGTTATTAACATTGATACTTTCTCACAATAATCTTTCTTTCTATCCTATCATATCATAATCTGAAATAAACTAGAGGTGTAACAAATAATTTTTTGAAATGAAATCAAAATTAAATGAAACCAAACTATCCCAAGATTCGCACATTCACATAAAAAGCACCCAAAAAAAAACACGATTTACTTTTCCAGATCTGTTTGGAGATTTTTCATTGACGTAGGGTTCCAAAAGAACATTTGTTGCCAAATCTCCATGAAAGCCCGCACAATAACTGCATGATGACTCCGAGAGTTCAAAGCCAAGAAACACTGCAAAAGCTGCTCCAAATCTTCGGCCTCAGACATCTCCATCTCCGTTATCATCTCCATCATCGATTTCTTGAAGTCTTCATAAGGATCCTTTGACTTCTTCACTACCGCAAAACTCTCCCTCACCTTCCCCTCCACACTTTTCCGTGTCACCGTCGTCTTCTTCACCTCCGCTCCTCTCCGTTTCTCCGAACTCTGAAACCTCACACTCCGAACCTTCTTTACGCTGCTCATCTTCCTTCTCTGGCTGCTACTACCAGTACTTAGCTCCTTCTCCTCGCCGAGACAAAACTCGTCGGAGAAACTTGTCATGCAAGAAATCAGAGTCTCGCTCTCCTCTTCCTCGATGTTGTCGATTCGAAAATCGCTTCGCCTCGACGGAACGCTGGACGTGCTTTTCCGGCCTCTGATGGATTTCAGTTTCTTCAAACTCTGCTTGTCATGGCACATTTTGCATCCCTGCGCGATGGACGTTATCTTTGACGGTGACGGAGAAGGAATGCTTGGATGTCTCGTGTGACGCGCGTTGTGGTTAACGGGAGAAAGACGGTATATGGCAGGAACGGGATTTCCAGGGAAAGAGGAAGGGTCTTTTGAGCGACACATTTGAAATGAAGGGATATTGAACTTCAATTTGAAGCGTTTGGCCATGATGTGGTAATTAAGCTAATTAAGAAGATGGCACAAATTAAACACTTTAGGGTCAAGAATATATTTATAGGGAGAAATAAAATACAAGAATGGCCGGCATGTATGGAGTATGATTAACTATTAATTAAAGTGGGACCCAAATTCTATTCGTGAGAATATGATGATGGTCTCTGACTGAATCCAAGTAATTAACCTAACCTTAGAATTCCATCGCAATGTGCTGTGAAGTAGGGGTCCAGTTACACAATGAAGACACACACATAATTGCCATAATATTACGTTCGCAGAAACAAAGGGATTAGCATCATTACTATATATTATACACTTATTGTCGACAATTGAAAACTTAGTATGCAAAATGTTATGCGAAAGGTGTTGGTACGTGGTGTAATCAACGCCGAATGAATTTAACATTTTTAAATGGATTAAGGTTTATAATCACTCCCTAGCTTTTGTTATATTCTAATGTCAAACTTCTTTGTAAATATTTATAGAAAAAAAAATATAAAATGAATTAATCTTTTTTATAATTAGATAAAATTAATTTATGTATGTTAGTTTCTTGGAAAAGTTAGGTGAAAATACATTTATAAAAGTTGAAGTACATCACTTAATTATAATTCATAGAAAAAAATATAAGAAAAATAATTATATCCTCACTGTGTAAAAAGTTTTACTTTTATTTATAAGTTTGTCGACTTCTAAAATTATTCAAATAATATTTTGTTATTGAATGACAATTTAAAATTATTTTACATTCTCAATATATAAAGGGATAAGTAATATTTTATTCTATTGAAAAAAATTATTTAATACTTTTATTGTTTTCTCTGGGATAAGTAATAAGATACGTAAGACTTTTGAGTTTAAATCATAAATTATTTTATGATTTTATTTTCACCAAAGTTGTAAATTTTTTTATAAATTTTTAATTTTTTTAAATACAACTTCAAAATCATATTTTTGATAGAATTTATGATTTAGAAGTTATATATATTTTTTATCTAAATTAATATTTTTATATATTTTTTATATTGTTTTATTTAAATCAAGCACTAATAAAATAAAACTAAGGCTGTTGTTATATATACGACTTTAAAGTTGAACTCGTGGGAATATATTATAATTAGGAAAAAATATAGAAAATTAATAAAATAATATAAAAAGCAAAAAAAAATATTAAATAAAAATAATATAAAAAATATTAAATAAAAATAAAACTGAAAAAAATGTAAAATGATTTAAAAAAATCATGAAATATTCCATTACTTATCACTTTTTAAATATTTATTTAAAATTTATCTCTATTAATAGTTTAAAAAAATTACTCCTCAACGATCATGTCACGTCACGTGATGTCTCCAATATTATATGAAAGGCTCAATCTTGATGGAAAGCAAAACAAGGCGGGTCCAGCAATACATTGACCAGTTCAACACAGCATATCCCCAACCGCAAAAGAATGAATCCATCCAATGTCCCCTTATCATCACTCTTCAACCTCTCTCTATATATTTTTATGAATAAAGCACTTACATTTCGACGTACTGGGATGGCATTATATTTTGGCACCATAGCTCCCACCAGGTGCACAATGGGACAAAAATTCGCAGACTTAGTAACCAAATGGGGTCCGACGTATCATACTTCATACCTGGACAAATGGACAAGGATTTCCAAACAACACTGAAATTTTATGCCTTGCCACACTCTTGGGGTAATTTTGTTGACTCAGTCCACACCTGTTTGCCTCATGGAAAGAAATTATATTATTTTAGAGATAATTAATTAAAACACGTCTTCAGTAGTGTGTATTTATATTAGTTTATTTTACATTTTCAGAAACATTTTGATAGAAATATCTAATAAATTATTCATTTACGTTAACCAATTTTTTAAACAATCATTTGAAAAAGAAAACACAATTATTTCTCATAATTTTTTCTCACATACAACTGCTACTCACTTCCAAACAAGTGAAAAATCCACCTGACTTAGGAAGCTTTCGGCCTTTGCACTGCATGCATGTGGTCTTATCCACATTCGGTATTTAAATATTTCTTATACTTTCTCTTTTATTATTTTATACAAATCAACAATATATGTTATACCTTTGGTACATTTATGTTAATTATTGAACGGATTTTTGAGGTGACGAACAATGGATCACTACGTGGAATTTTTTTATTTGTCAAAATCCAACTCATGCACGATTTTTAACCATTTGAGTCAAATCTTTGATAACTATGGATACTAATGAGAGTAATATTAGGAAAAAAAGTTACATATCTAATAATTTAGGTTCTATTTTTGGTGATTTTTACTTTTAAGATTTAAAATTTTAAAAGCCAAAACTTCAGTTTTTAATTTTTAGTTTCGAAGACTATAAGTATATCCAAATTTGCTAGGCAGAGATTAATTTTACTCACGGCGCATAACAATTGTTCATTCAATAAAATTTTGAACACAAAAAAAATCAAATACAAGTTCTCTTGCTAAATAAATTATTCTCTTATATGTAAATGTAATAGATCTTACATCATTGTATGATTGCATCAAAAGGAGTTTTTGATTTTCAATAGGGGTGACAAGTAGACAAATCTATCCTATCCTACCATTAACCCACTAGAAATAAGTTGGCCTACCCCGCCTCACATAAAGAAAAATGGGTTAAGAATTGAAGTTCACTCCATTTACACTTAGATTTGCGGATTAGCCCGTCAAAAACAAAAGAAAAAGAACAAATAAATAATAAATATATTTTAATTATTTTTATCTTTTATGAATATTAACAATAAATATTTACTAAAAATTAAATGTATTATCTTAAATTTTAAATAATAATAATAATTTATTTAGACAAAACATTAAATTAAATATATTTTTTAGGAAAAAAACAAGTTGATAATTCATCCCTTCCCACTTTTTCCTCAACCTCTTTTTTTAGGGTCAAAATGGAATGGTTTAAGTGGGTTGTAGCATGAAAACCTCAACCCAACTCGTTAGAAAAGCAATTCAAAAAAGGTTGATTTGACATGTCCAATCTATTTTGTCATTCCTAATTTTTTCCAATCTAATATATATAATAAAAATTATATTTAATTATTTTGCAGGTCCCATACTTTTACAAAAAATCCAATTAGGTCTTGAACTTTTTTCTTTTAATCGTGTTCTAGTACTTTTTTTTTAATTGAGTCCTCTATCTAATTGTCATTATGGAAAAATAATAACAAACACCTCATTAGAGGTGTAATTGATAGACCGGTGCTTTTAGAGTGTGTTATGATTATGGCTAAGTAAATGATGATAAATTTCTATCTCTGCATATCTATTCAACACAAATATTCCTTCACAAGTCCCTCATGCATTGTCACTTTCTCCATTTTAACCAACAATGTATACTTAGAATGAAAAACATGGAGAGTGATGTGTAGTTAAATTTGAAATGTAACCGTCATAAGAAACTTAAACTGAAGTTATAAAATTAAAAATTAATTATAACTTTAAAAAGTTACCAAAATATTCCCTTAAGCTTTGATATTACTCATTGAAGCATGATCATATTTTTCTCTTGAAATACATAAAGAATTGGGACACAATCTATATTATTTTTAAATATATAATCATGTAAATGGTGTAAAAGTAAAATTTCATTATATTCACACGTAAGGAAACAATTTATTTAAGATAAGAATTTATGTTTGATTTTCATCATAAATAAATTTATTTGGACCTACAATAATTATATATTATGAGTGAGATTAATCTTTGATACAGTGGATTGAAAGACATTCATAATTCTTCATCCAAAACTAAAAAATATATAATCAGGCATGTGCAAAAATAATTAAAAAATATATAAAGAAAGAAGACACTATCATCCTTTTTGTGCATGCTAAATTTACTTAGAAAAGAGAAAAGTAGAAAACTATATATATATATATATATATATATATGTTGCCAAAGGCACCTAGCACGTACCTAGGCCCCACGGGCAAGGAACGGCTAGGAAAGAAAACGCAAGACCTCGCTGTGTGTTTTGCTTCCCCTTTCGCTAGGAACACAATTCCATAGACACAAAATCATTTGGTCTTAGCAAATTAACCCTAAGCCTTTCCAGGCACAGGGGGTGCCCACTGCCCAGAAAGAGGAAGGGTTCCGTTTTTCTCAAAAGGATTCCTTTCCTTCTTTCTTCGTCATTTATTTATATATATTATTCATTTAACTGGGCCAAATTAATATTAGTATTCCTTCCAAATTAACCACGAGGAAGTTGTGTCCTAATTTTGACAAGGAAGATGGGTTGGATACGGTCCTTGAGGTGCCAATTCCTGAGGAAATGCTGATCAGCATGGGCACCAATGGGTTCAATAGTTGGCAGAACCTGCGAACTCTCATGAATGCTCAATTTGTTGATAAGTCTTCCGGTCTCTCAACACCATCAAACAATGAATTCATGGTGTTGCTTAAGCTTGTGGGTGCTCCCCTTATTCCTCTTCAGGTTCCATCAGACCATACTTTGACTCGCCCCCTCAAAGATTGTTCCATTGTAAGCCTTACCAATCATCTATATATTAATTTCTCTTTGAATTTAAGTTGAATAATTCTTCTTTGAATTAAACAAGAATATAAGAGGGGCGAGTCTCATAAAAAATTACAAAAATCCTCTTCTATATTATTTCCATCCTTCATAACAAACACAACCTTATAACATATAAATCTATAACGGTGATGAATAACTCATATAAACTACATCACGCAATTATAGTTTGTGTCTTGGTTAATTCTCTATACATATGAACCTTGAGTATGTAAGTATGTTTTTAATGTAAAAACATTTAGGTAATTTTTATAAGAGTGATGTTACATTGTGTTATGAGAAATGTATCACGAAGTTCTGTACCGAACATATTACTTTTTTTATTAGTTAAAAGTTAAATAAATAAATAAAATTAGAAAGAGAGTTTTTAACATAAATTATGGGTTACCGTTCATTTACCGTTTGATAAATTTCCTCAAGTGAAAACTAACAATATAGAGAGGGTGTTAGAATTGTGAATTACCTGCTTTGTTGTTGTTCTTTCCTGAATTAGTTAACAATAGTTTCATTAATTAAATAAAATGGGGAGGCATGCCGAGAGATTCTACTGCAAAGTACATAGTTCAGCAGTACGTGGCGGCGACGGGAGGAGTAGCTGCATTGAATTCACTGGAAAGCATGTATGCAATGGGATGAGAATATACTTCAAGGTGATGAATACGATGATAGCGTTCAATCAAGAGGCAAAACTGAAGTTGGAGGCTTTGTGTTATGGCAGAAGAACCCTGATCTATGGTGCTTGGAATTGGTTGTTTCCGGTTTCAAGGTCGGTGCTGGCATTAACGGTAAGCTAGCTTGGAACCACTCTTCTTCTCAACCTTTTCATGCTAACAAAGGCCCTTCTAGACCCCTTCGCCGCTTCTTTCAGGTAAATAATAATATGCATATATATACTTAAAATTTAATTCTTCCACTTTCATATAAGATATCTTCTTCTTACATGATATGTCCTGGTTCACTCATAACATAACTATTAAAATGAAATATTCACTTGATCAAAAAATTATAATTATTAACAAAATTAATCATGTGTGTGCCTTTTATTATGATCAGGGACTGGACTCAAGTTACAAACGTCTTCAAGCACAGAGCACGTCTAATACAGAAATTGTAATGCACACAATATTGGGCTACTTCGGCCAACGCACGGGCTACTAGTCAAATTTGAGGACACCAAGTTGGTGAAAATGAAGGCCTTTAAAGGAAAAGGGTCAGTGTTTTGGGAAACAAGCATCGAGTCCATGATTGATGATTATAGATACATAGACGGCATTAACATAGCGCACGGTGGGAGGACAATTGCCACGCTTTATAGGTACGGTGTGGCGCATAATCACAAACATATGATTGAGGAAACATGGACGATTGAAGAGGTTGATTTTAACATTGTTGGGTTATCTATGGATTGCTTTCTGCCTCCCTCCGGTGGAGAGCGAGAGCACGAAGGTGCAGAGCAAGCATGGGATAGGATTTTGCTTCGGTTTTCCTTGTTTTGCTCCCCTCAGCCATAGGAAGTGTGAATACAGCATAGACATGAATGGTTTAGCATCCGTGATGCGCAAACACTCCAATGCTTAAGTCAGTATGCAATATGCATAAGAGGAGAATGAACAAGAATGAGAGTAGAAAAATAGGATTCATACAGGAGGTGCCTATTTATATACTTGAGTTTGGGCGGAAAAATTAATTAGGCAACTAAGGTGACCCATGTCGCACATCATGTCAGTGCACCATAGTTTTCGATTTACCAGTCTAGCTGAAATAGATAATATGGGAGATCCCGTTCTAGATTTAACCAAGATACTATTCCAAAACAGGTTGATTCAAAATTTTTGTTTTGAAATAACTAAATAACCTGTCAATTGGAATTTAGAAATTGTAATTTGATTACTGAGTTGAGGATTTCAATTGAATCGAAGAACGAACGCGTAAAATTTATAAATACTAACTCTTTAAAAATATTAACTCAATTGCTCATCCTATGTTTCACTTATAAATGGGATTGGAGGTAGTATTTTTTATGTTAAGAAAATAATAAAAATAATAGCCTTGAATTCGTTAAATCAAATTTATAATAATAATGATGTGACACAACATATGCTTTTTCTTTGAAAGTGACACAACATAAGCTGTATGTGGTAACAAGCAGGAAAAACTAAAGCATAAAAAAATATCGAGCATTAAACTAGTGGTATGAAATCTCAAAAACTGTATATAATATGTGGAATACCAGCTTTGGAAATCAAGCTATATGTGGTGTTCTAAGTTTACCCCTCTCATCTTCATTCATCCATCTCATATTTACCATAGCCAGTTGCTGTATCGGACTCAAACAATTATGAAGAAATAAATCTAACTTCTAATTACAGTATTAAACGCAGCAAAAATCAACAAGAAAAATATAGCACCATGATTGAACTGAGTCCAAACCTGACACTTTCTCGATGCTGCCAAATGTTCAGGTTTTATAAGCAATGGAATTGTAAGGAAGCAGTGTATACAAAGTAAAAATCAAGCAACCAGATATTCACATATATTAAGAAGTCTAGAAAAAAGGGTTTCGTGCACTTTGACACTCATATACAGCTAGTCATTTCAAGTAACTCTATTATCACTTTGCCATCATTGATTTCTTGAGTAATCCCGCAAAATAACTTTAATAATTAATGACACCACACAATCCCACAAAAGAAGAACCTAGTGATCAAAGAAAGATCCATATTTATCTGTTTGATTCATAACGAGTTGTCCCACAAATTAAAAAATTATATATCAGAAAAAAGAAGAAGGAAAAAGCAACAAATTGTCGTGAAAAAGAGGCATAAGGTGCCACAAAGGAGTTGCCAAGTGAAAGTTGACTTACCAGATAACTTAATGGTAAATGTTTTGTTCTTAAAAGTAATTAAAGGGCTCAAGATAATGAATCTAAAAGCAGAATCTGCATATCGGTAATTGAATTCCAACAGCTTCTAGAGCCAAGTCTTATATATAAATATTTTCTTTTGCTATTTTGTTTCTATATTTTAACAAAAATTGTCCATGCATGGATGGCTGCAAAAACAGCCAAGTCTTAAAGTGTGAAGGCATTTAGACTTTCATATAGTAGTTACAATAACATGATATGTGAATAAGCTAGGTACAAAATTTATCTTCAATTTGACATCAAGACATAAAAGCCAAGATGTAATCCTCCTTCTCCTTCAATGGAAGAGCTTTTAGAATCACTAATTTATCGGGATTTTCTGTCAACCAATCAATTACTTTATATCGATTAGCACTATGAAGATTGAGTATATTCTTCAACTCATTCAGCACTTCATGTACAACTTCTTGAGCATCTTCTATCTCCATCTCCTCTTTAGTTACATGTAGTTATACTAATTTTTTCAATGACTCGGCCACTACTTTCATTAACAACAATACTAACAACAATAAATATTGTTTGCTCATCAAGTTCTTCCTCCTCTTCTTTTACCTCTTGTACGAATTCTTTCAATGACTTAGTCACTTCTTTCATTAAGAAAATTATCCTCTTTTTATCTCTATTCTTGCACCCAAAAGTCATTACACCAAAAAGTATATCAACAGCACAAGCAACAACGGATATTGCTTGCTCCTCTAGTTCTTCCATCTCTTCTTTGTTTCTTTTATGTTTTCTTGAAGTAATTAAAGCATTACTAGTGACCATTTCTTGACTATTCATAACATACAGCACAATATTAATAGCCATTAACAATTCATAGCATATTCAAAAGAATAGATAGACGAGACCACACTTGCAGTTGTTATTATAAATTGACACATAGCAACACACAAAAATTATCAATATAAAAGAGTCTCAATTGTTGCTGGCTGCTCACAATATATTTGTAAGAATACAATTCAACAATTATGGCTATTAAAGGAGGGAGTAGTTGTTTAAATTGAGACTTAACTCTTGGTTAGTGGAGTTATAATTTAATCGGAAAATTATGGTATGTAGTTTATGAGAAGAGAGATGGAAATGCGGCTAGGAGCAAAGAGGAAACAATGGTTAGGAAGTATAACAAAATGTACATGTGAAAGTGATAGTCAAGAATTAGAGAAGACATGTGCAATGATGGAAGAGTGATCAGGTCGCTTAAGCCTAGGCACAATGGCAAGTCAGGTGTTCAAATTAAACAATTTCCAATAAAATAATTTCAACTTTTCGTAAGACCTAAAAGAGTCACGGACTTTTATATTCTTGAAAGAAACTGGCATAGACACTCCCCACTGGGTACATTGACCGTGTCATTTTTTTCCTGCGCAAATCTTACAATAATGCTCTCACAATCACAATGTGAAGAGGGGATAGTTGCAGATACAGTTCTTCAAATTCATTTCCAGTTCCTCTTATGTTACTAGAACATATACATGTTAGAGGTATTTTGATGAGAATCCCAAAGCTGTCCAAATACAGGAACCTAAAACAGTCAGAAAATACCTTCCAATAAATGATATCAGTCATATTTGACAAGACTCAAGTGAAGATGAATGAAAGCCTACAATTACTCCTAAGAATCTTGATTGTTGAAGACCCAACTTAATTTGAAGGTTCATGTCAAATATTTTTCTATTTTTTTGTCATTTTAATTAAATAAAATTGATGTTTTTTCAGCTGCACCTCAACTACACTATATGTATTCAACTCATTTTCAAGAAAAGAGACTTTTGACATTTTTGAGAAAATACGTGTGTATTTTACTTTGTGAGATTTTTTTTTTTTTGGATTTCTTGTTGAACCAATATCAGATTTATCAAAGTTAGAATTCTTGTGGTTCCATATGAAGTTGCATCATTTGATTCCTTGACTTGTACCAAACGACGATCTCCTTCTAATAAGAATCACATCATATTTGAAAGTGGAAAAAGAATTTATCAAATGTGCGAGTCCAAAGATAAAAATATAAATATGATGGCAAAAAGGATGAGAAAAATATATGATAAGTACTTGGAAAATCTCAGTGGTCTAAACATGTTATTGTTAATTGCTGTTGTGTTTGATCCACGATACAAAATGGAATATGCAAATTGGTCGATCAATCAGAGTTTTTAACCTGACAAGGCAACTAATTTGAAAGAGAAGCTTGGATCTTGTTTGAAGTCACTTTTTGAAGAATATAATGGTCCAAATGGAGGGTCTCCGAGTGGTTCACAAAAAACATAATTTAATGAAGAAGGCAATGATGATCCATATAATTGGAATAAATTTTTACAATCAACTGGGTGCAAATCAAATGCCAAATCTGAGCTAGATAAGTATTTGGAGAAATCCATAGAGACCTCTTCAGATTTGGATGTCTTAAATTGGTGGAAGTTCAATTCAAACCGATTTCCGATCCTTGCAAACATTGCTAGAGAGGTGTTGGCCATACTAGTCTCCGCAGTAGCCACAGAACATGTAATTAATATCGGACGAAGGGTGCTTCATTCTTATCATAGTTCCTTGACACCTAAAATGTTGGAAGCACATGTCTGCTTACAAAATTGGCTAAAAGGAGCACCTTCCTCATTATTTTCAAATGAAGATTTTGAGGTTTTAAAAATTGAGCAAGGTAAGATAACATGATGTTTATTTTTGGATGTTATCACTTTTAATCTTATGATTTGATGGGAAATCAGATGTTCTTCTTTTTTGTAGACATGGTTTCCCAACAAGATGTTGCTGGTTCAGCCTCTTAGTCTTGATGATTGATTGAAGGGGAACTTGTTAAGTGGTTTTAGGATCGCCTTGTTTTGGCTATGCAAGGCTCATTGCTTTTCTAGTTATAAATTTCATAGATTGATGTCAATTTGCTAACTTTGTAACTGTTATACTGGGAAGCACGCTTTGTCTTTTCATGACTCAAGCTGTGATAAGTTTTAATCTAACCCCAAATTCTTTGTTCAAGACTATGATAAAAGTGACAAGAGATGGCAAATGATGTTAAAAACTTAAATTTTTTAATCCTTACGCTGAGTTCTGTGAAGACTAAAAACTTCACTTATTGTCTGATGCCTTCCCTGCCAACTGTATCAATTTTCAAATTTAGCATAACAATTGTGTTGATTGTCTGCAAGTATCTATTTGTGAGATGCAACAATAGAGTATAAGGCTTTCTTTTTGATGGGGGTGGGTGGGGCCGTGGGGGAATGTGTGATGTCTTACACTTTGTCTATGTATGCCTTTGAGTTTTACCTGATAGTTATGATTGTGGTTCTGCCTTCTCGTATACGAAACTACAGTGCCCTTTAAACTCCAATTCATAATTATAACCAGTTAATTCTTATGAATTTATTTACTTCTATTAGTTAATTTGTAAGTAAATTCTTTTTTTATACTGACTTTATAAAATTTAAGTAAACTCGTTAGATTATCGAATTTATCACCGAATTAGCAAATTAAAAAAAAATAGACAAAAATATAAATAATGTTGGGTTATTTATTATCTGGTTAGTATTCAGCATACTTCAGTGTATTATTTTCAAATAAATTTTTTTTATCTTTAATAATATCAAATCTTTTTTCTCTAATAACATTAAGTTCTCGGTTATAAAGATTTATTATTATTATAAAATCCGTAAATTATTATCAATTGACTTATTTATTTAAATATTATGAAATTTATAATTTATTGTTTTATTTTATTATATTATTAAAATATTTAATTAATATGTTATTTATAAATAATTTATTATTATTTTTATATGAATTAGACTCTTACTCTATGAGTCTGAGTTCACAAGTCGGAGTCCACCATCCTTCACTAACACCATCGTCAGTGCAATCCAGCGTTCTTGCAGGCAGATCATAACTCAGCGTCCTAGTTGCAGTCTCGGAGACCTCGCACCAAACCACGCCGTCGCAACTCGCACATACGCACCAGGTTTTTTTTTTCTTTTTCCTTTTGTTTCTATGTGCGTTGGGTTCGAAGTTCGAACCCCTGTTTCCATGTGCGTTGGGTAGTGGGGGGTAACTTAGGTTTGTTACCCTAAATGAATATGATAATTTTTCTTTATAGTATAGTCAGTTTTCAATTGATTATTTTCTTAGCATATTATTCAATCTCTATTAATTAATTAAGAAGTGTGATTGGATGATTATGTGTGGTGGTTATTGCAAAAATTTCTTTCGTGTAGGGCTCTAGCCTTTGTTATCCATATCAAAGGTAACAAGTTACAAAATAATGTAGCACTTGATATTTAATTGTTTATCAAGTTTTTGAGGTCGTTTCTCTATTAATGTGCAAGATTCTTAGTGCATGTTGAGGATTCATTGTTTATCTCTAATGGTTTTTTTTTTTGTTGAGGTTTTGTTTGTTTTTCTATTTTTTCTAATGCACCACCAGTCTACCATTTTCTGGAACCAAACCTTGGTGCAGAAAATCTGGCAAATAGGACAATTAAAAAGTATGCACTTCCTCGCTCGTTTTGTTATATTAGGCAACTTTGCTTTATTTAATCACACGAATCTTGTCTTTATGTTACTCCAAAAATGTATTAGCCCAATTTATCAGTTTGTCCCCCCTTAATAGTTAATTGTCAACTTCTACAAGGTGTTTGATTTCAACTGCTCACAAAATCGTTGACATTTGACATATGACGAGTACAACTGCAGGTCTACATTATACTGCAATGTTTATGGTTTAATTTATATTTCCAGGGAAGAGCATGTCTGTTCTTATTCTGCTTGTTCTATTGCTACTTCCTGTCAATGGAATGGCTTTGCAGTGATTTTGAATGTTGAGGGGAAAATATACATGAGATGCTAAGGTTTTCATGTTTGTTTAGATGAAGTGGAGCGCAATCCTGAGGAATGATATCTGCATTGTAATTTCGAGGTACGGATTGCAATGTGCTGATTTAATGGAAGTCATAGGGGAGGGATCTAGAGTGAGTTTTGTATACATATTTAAATCTTTTTATGTAAAATATGAAACTTGCAAGTTGCAAGTTGCAAATTCAATTTATGATTATCTTAATGATTCCAATTGTACGTTAACATATATTGGATAAATTCAATTTAACATAAAATATATTTTTTAAAAATATTAAGTATATTTTGTTATAAATATCTGATTTATCTAAAATTTAGTATCTAAAATGACTGAGTTAATATCAAAATATGCAGCAGTTGGATTAAATCATGCTTAGTTCTTAAAAAAAAAATTCCTCTAATGTGTAGCATTTTTTAAGGTTATATTATATGTTCGTATATTTTAATTTTACAACTGGAATGTCAAATCTGAATAATAAAGTAAATAATCAATGACACGGTGGTTGGCGAGTGTGAACATAACGAGTTATTCCTTGAATTTGGGTTTCGTTTTCCAGCGTGGGTCGTCAAATGGAGAAGAGCAGATGAAAAATATCCATGTCTGACTTGCGACTTTTCATCAGATTATTCCAAGTGCCAAACCCACTAACCTCTTCCCACTACGACTTTGCTACTAAAACATGTTGCAATTATTATTAGAAGAAAAATGCTAACCACTGCTCTAGCCCTAATTCTAAGTGCATTAGTTAAAGAAATTAAAATAAAATATTTTTATTCAGAGAAAAAATTGTCAAGAATTTTTTTTATGCTCCTATAATTTACTCATTAAATATTTTTTAATTCCTTAATTAATGTTTTAAGGATATTGATTATTAAAACTATTATTATTATTATTATTATTATTATTATTACTTCACCACCGTCCTGCCTATAATCCACACCTTAGTTACCAACCAATACCCACTTTGTTTTCGTGGCTTCGTTCTATACCAAAACCACTTTCCAAAGAAATATAAAACAAAGTAGAAGTAGTAGTAGTAAGTACTATCCATCACACCTCAGGTTTAACCAAAAGCATGAGAAAGAGAGGGAGCCATGAATATGATGGTGATTCTGGAAACACCAACAGCAAGAGGCACTTGTTGTTATGGATCTTAGCTGCGGTTATCCTCATTGCTCTTTGGTCCATGTTTGCTGGCTCCGTCACCCTCAAATGGTCCTTGAGCAACAACGATGACTTGGATTCTACCATTCTTGAAGACCTCGATGTGCTGGTACGTATGAATATTACAATCAAGAGATGTAATAAATGATATTGTATGAATGAATAACACACACACACATATATATATGTTGGAAAATAGGAAGTGGAAGAGAGAGAGAAGGTGGTGAGGCACATGTGGGATTTGTACAGTCACACGAACACGAAGTCCGTTGGATTACCCAAGTTTTGGTGGGAAGCTTTTGAAGCTGCTTACCAGCAATTGGTGAGTGATGTCCCTGCCGTCCGAGACGCCGCCGTTTCAGAAATTGCCAAGATGTCTCTGCGATCTCTTCCTATTCAAATTCAATCACACTCGGTATAACCAATATACTCCTTTACTATGTATAATAATATCTATGCCTCTCACTTAAATCAGGTTTTCTCTTTTCATGATGAGCATGTGCAGAGCATCACGGCTTCAAGAAAAATAAAGCAAGCAAAGAGTAGGACAGGACAGTGACCAATAACTAGAATCTTTCGTTTTGCTTGTATACTGTTGGGCTAGCTGCTTTCACAGTGAAGCAAGCATTCCAAATAGTAATTGCCTTATAATCTTACCTCCCAAATGAATAATAAATATCTTCATAGGTTTCAGGATTGAAAGCAAAGTACTTGCGTAATTCTTTACCAGTGCTTTAAGGGGCAGCTATTGATCATATTTTTGTGTATATCGCATTAGTGTTGTCATGCATTTACCAAACATCTAAAATTTCTTATGCTTAATCGTCACAAGCGAACATTCTATATCCATCTCTCAAACCCGAGAGGAGAAGCATATGAGAAAAATTCTGCATTAAGAATAATGGGAAAATGACCTGAAGATACTGTTTGAAAAATATTCATTTTCTAGTTTTTATTATTTTCAATCATACAAGAAAAAAAAATTTCATTTTAATAAGAAAATAACAAATGAACATGCTATAAAGTTGCCCATTCTAATATCAACTATCAAGTACTTAATGGACGAGAAAAGGGATTCTCACGACATTAATCAGTTTACATGCTGATCTGTTTACATGAATTAAGATAAATTATACTGATCTGTTTACATGCTTCCACAAATTTCATCAGCCTGCCTATCTGTCATTTTAGGGTGTAACCAAGAAAACACCCGAAGACCAATTTAGCAATCACAAATAAAACATCTCAATGAAACATTTTCTATACGTGCTATTAGAGATTAAACTTTGTCGATATCAACTATGTTTTGCATTTTTGCAAGCAATTGTAACTCCAACCATTACTACAAAAATATTATAAAAAAAAGTTAATATAAAAATAGAAACATAACAGTTTTCCAGTAAGGCCTTTACATGCAACAGACTCTGCCTACGAATCAATTAGCTTGCTTACAAAAGATAAACAGCAAATTAATTGAATCAAGTTAAGGCTGACAGAAGATTATGTTTGTCAGCGTCATCAAACGTCAAAATTTTCAACATTTAAGACAACAAAACTGATTGAGCAGATACAACTGATGCTGCTACTGTTAGTGTTAAAAAGTTAAATAAATAAATAACAGAAAATACATTTACAAAATACAAAGTATGGCCAAAAAATATTTACACATTCGGCAATAAACTGTGTTAATATTAGTCTTCTACCGTCTGGATCTCACCCATCATGATCCTGTTACTCACGACATTGAATCCCAAAACTGAAGAGCTGACCTTTTTTCCTTTCTTGCCGCCTTTCTTCTTTCCAACTTTTGAGAAGGATCCATCAGTGTAACCTAGCTCCTGTACATCCGTATTTGCAGATATCATGCCTCCAGCAGCTTTCTGATCATTCCCAGTTTGAAAAGCTATTTCCAAAACATCTGATGGTAGCAAGTCCATGTAATTGAGGAATTTATCAATGAATTCACGATCAGGGTCATATGATCCCAGGTTTTCTGTGAGAAACATCTCTGCTTCAGATCTTGTCTGCTTCAAGCAAAACTCAAGGAAACTTGTATCTGCCACCCCAAAAATAGTCAAAATGACATTAAATACAAAGTTCAAGATAATGTGACCAGTAAATTCAGACGAGTATTGAATTGTTCTTTAGGGGACAATAACATTGGTGAAATATAGCATGAATAGCAAATCTGAAATCATAAATACCTTTTGTCCCAACAAGCCTCACACATTCATTCTCACACCAGACTCTGAAGTCCATGGCTTCTGAAATTTATAGAAGGAAGAAAGTCACTATTTAAACTATCATCAATGACCCAATCAAAAGGATGAGCAAAATATCTTTACCAGAATTCTTGGTCATGGCATTTTTTTTCAGTTTTAGCAGCTTTTGAGAAGAGGCAGGTGATGATGATAGAGATTGCTCAGTTGGTTTGCCACTCCCAGATTTTTGTTGACTCAATGATCCAGGTGAATTACCATTCATGGGAACACTTTTAGAACCCCAGCTCCCCAGGCTAGCAAGCTGAGGGAAACCTGACCTGCTTACAAAGAACATAATAAAACATCGAATCAACTTTATCATCAAAACAGGATTATTAAGGAAACAATAAGTCAGCCACCTACTGTTTCGTAGTTACTTTTAAATGCTACAACTGCTCTAATATAGGACTATCAAGTATTCCAAGTTGGTTGTCCCAGATCTTAAAAGAATCAATCAACACTTAGTTTTTCAGAACTTTTTGTGATGTCCTAGTACTATTTAATGCTCTGAGGCCACTATACAAGGAATGGTGTTAATTTGATGTTATAAAGACTGAAATTTTGTTGTCCAGTCACAAAAGCATGTCCTTTCTTACATCCATTGTTATGAACTTGGCCAGATAGTTGCAATGTAGAACAAAGTCTGGTAGCTTACACACAAAACATGTAAAATTAACAGATGCCAAAACTAACAATTTCAGTTTAGGAAGTAAGATAAGTCGAGCCAATATATAAAGCAGAATCATAGGCACAATGAAGAGACAGAATTCATACTGCTTATTTTCTTGCTTAGATTGCTCGACTGGACCCCAAAACAAATCATCATCCCCTCTGTATTTTGACAGAGAAGCTTGGGAGTTTATCTGGCTAGAAGGTGCAGTTTTTGATGGAGATGAAGCTGAAATTGGGCGTGAAGAACCACTATTCCGTGCAGCTTGGGCAGGCTGTGATTTTTGAGGGGTAGGCAGTTGGTTTGGTAGTACTGCATAGGACTTCTTCTCCTGCTCCTTTAAAATGTCCCTTAATGATGTTGGTTTAGGAATCCTAGCAGAATCGGTAGTCCATGCTGGAGGAGGAGATGGGCTTGTTGTCTCTCCTTTCCAAAGAACAAAATCTCCCAAAGAGGGTCCTGAAGGAACGGAAGGCAGTAGTTCTTTCTCCTGCTGAACAGAACGGGAGCTTTTTACCTTTTCAATGTGGCTTGAACTTATGGGCACTTCATTAGAAGCAACTGGCATTGAAACCTTAGCTCCCGAACTCTTCAACTTCGCAGATTTTTTCCGGCTTCTTTTAGTGTCTTTAGCTTCAATAAAGTCTCCATCATCTACTGGTTCTGAGTGAACAGCTATATTTTGTGGGGGGAGCATACTGTCTGGAACCTTGTCATCTCTTTCACTAGATTTGGGTACAAGATCTTCTGCCAATAGATCATGTAATGGGCTTTTCTTGCTTTTACTATTTTGAGATTTTTCAGCTTTAGCCAGATATTCAGTATTTTCTGCTTCTCTGTTACTATCACTAGACACCTTCATAGAGTCTGGATTGGCCACAACTCCAACCCAGGGAGTTGAGCTCATGGAATTGACAGGAGTAGCAACCTCAGATACAAGCTTTTCTGTCTGTACCTTTTTTTGTTCTTCCAATTGAATTTCTAAGAGAGATTTTGCCTTGAAACCAGGAGCAGGTTTCCAAGCTCTCACTGAAGGTAATTCAGTATTCTGTGTGGCAACAGAACTGACTGCCTTCAACTCATTCTCAATAACTGTTTCAGTGTTGCTTCCTTGAATGTTAGTAGGGAGACCACTACCTTCTTGATGATCATCTGTTTCTGCAGTAGCAGTTGCAGATTGTTTACCCTTATCCATTGTTTGTTGCAGACATGTTTCATGAGCTGGTTCACCCTTGTTGGCTTCACTATAATTTGACTCCCAAGATTCTGACTTCTTTGACTGCTGCAAAATCACATTTTTTAGCAATCCCTTAACCTTATCAGAAGACTGAGATTTAGAAGATTTTTGCTTCTTAGATTTCTTCTCAGTAGTCTTTTTGGGTTCATGTACTTCAACACTTCTTACATCCACCACAGAGGGCCTTCCACCCTGCTGCTCTTCAAGACTATCTGAGTTAATCTCTAAATCTTCACTCAGTTGACTAACTAGTGGTAACTCGGTACCACAAGATCCAGCTGAAGACATAGCAACAACAGGTGCAACACACTGTATCGGCTGAGAATTCTCACCAGACTCAGAAGTTGCACTTACAAGAGTATCATCATCCCTACAAGTATTGTCTGGCATCTGCTCCAAGGTTTTGGCAGTATAGTTAGAAAAAGGAAGAAGTTTCTGGGCAATGGCAGGTTCCTCTTTAGCTCTGTTCTGCTCAAGCAATAGTGAGCCTTCAACAGAAGCTGATACAGGCAATGCTTCCTTCTGGTAATTGTCATTAATTTGCTCAGGAAGTGTAGCACTCCAGCTTTTCTGATGACTAATATTCTCAAATAATTGGTCAGACATCTGGGCAGAAGATTCACTGCTTATATTATAGCTAGTGTCCTGGCTTACTTGCAGAGGCAAATCCAAAGAATTAGTAGTAAGCTCACCCTGAACAGTGGGAATTGGTGTCTGAGAGCTCATGGGAAAAATCTCTTTCGGTTGTTGAATTTGAGAAAGATTCACATGCAAATTCCCAAGGGGTATTCCACCTCCCTGCAGCTGTTGATGAGATAAATTGCCAAAGCGCTGGTGAGACTGATGCTCCTGAAGCACTTGAGAAAGCAGCTGCTGTTGTTGGCGCAATAACAGCTGTTGCTCCTCCTGCTGTTGTTGTTGGCGTAATAACAGCTGTTGCTCCTCCTGCTGCTGTTGCTGCTTCAGCAATAGAAGTTTATCTATCAAAGGCATTGGTTGTGAAGGAGCCGCTGCTGCCTGAGAATGCAACTGCAGCAAGTGTTGCTGCTGCAACATATTCAACATTTGGGGATCTTGGGATAATCCAGAAGAAAGCAACTTCTCTGCAGTCAAAATACTAGACGGAATATCTGAAGTTTGAGCAATTAAGTTATTTAAGGGCAATTGGTTCGGTGTTTGGAATCTTTGTTGTTGAATTCCAAATGGCATTTGAACATAATTTTGATCATGATGCAAGTCAGTCTTATTCTGAAGGGGATCCAATCCACCTTGCAAAGGAAAATTTAGCCATCCAGCAATGCCACTATTTAAGCCTGTGGACGACCTATCAGATAATCCTTGGATTATTGACATCAATTCGGAATTTTGGGACTGAAGCTGACGAGAATTGTCACTCAAAGAAGACAAGATATTTGAATGTGGTGATGCATCTGGAAAAATATCTGATTTTGGTGGAAGGGATCCTGCATCCCTTCCTGGCCAGTATGGATAAGCATTGGGCAAGGATCTTTGACGTTCAAGTGCCATTCTCTTGGCCAGCAAGTGAAGGTTGTTTCCGCTATCTACTCCTGATGGGCCCAAATTACCATAATTATTACCAAGAAACCCTTGTAAACCTAAAAATACATATCATGGATAGAGTAAAATCAGACCATCTCAAAACATAATCTACACCGTATATATAAAAGATATCATGAAGAGGAATGATAATGCATGGCAGTACATTTATGTTTATAAAATAGAAAACAAAAAAATAACATCATTAACCTTCTGATAATGTGAGACTATCAAGTGGGGAACTGCTCTTGGTACCAGACATGAGTGACTCCAAAAACCTATTTTCAGCTTCTGTACTAGAACTCCTATGCATAGAATCATTTCTCATCATCTCAATCTCACTTAAACCAGAATGCATATTCCCAAAGGTACTGGAATATTGCCGACCAGGTGTCTCTGTAGAGTCAAGTTTTGCTGCAGAAAATCCAGGTGGTGGTCGAGCCTTAGCTCGTAAATGGGGCATGGCATCACCAAGTTGTAACCATGGTGAGTCAAATGCTGCATTTTCCAGACGAACAGGTAAATCTATACCAAAGTATCCAGCCTCAAACCAACTAATAATATCAATTCCTTTAAATGGGCCCTGAATGCGACCCTGAGGATCTTTATAGAGGAGCGATAACTCCTCTGGACAAATCTGTTGAACTTTCCTAGATTCAAATTCACTGTCCAAAGTGCCAGATAGCTGCCTCTTAATGGGATCTCCACCATCGTGCCACTTAGCCACATCTCTGGTTTCAGATAAATAATCCAAATTACGCTCCCACTGAGCATGAGTATCTTTTGGCTGGTGTGACCAGCTCATATCAGAGTTTCTTGATTTGATATCACTGGACACATCTCTGCTATCATGCATGAGTGTGCCCGCATGTTCACCCAGTGGCGTGCCAAGCCATGTAGCACCATGATGAACAGAATGACTTTCTTCAAAGGTTGATTCCCTATTACTAGGCACCTCATCAGCCATTCTGTAAGAATCATTATCTTCAACTCTATCTGAAAAGATACAGTATTAGAAAAACTCCTAGAGACAGAAAAATTAATCTTCCTAGCTGTTAAATGTAGCAAAGTATAGTGCATTTAGGTACCGAGAAAATTAGTCTGGTTACACATGAAAATTGAAACAAAATAAGGGATGTAGACAATGTGTAAAATTTGGAGAGGGGGCAAGCAAGAACCACTAATAAAGATATAGTACAACCATGCAAATAATTATACTCATTACTTAATATTGATATTAAAAACAAAACATTCTAGGCTCCAAACAATTTACACTACAACTAAAAAGCAATATAAAAGATCACCTACAAAATCCAGATGGAAACAAAACTTACATCATGGTCGTGTAAGTTGGTAATAAAAATACGAAATTCTGAAGGTTTCATTCATTTAGTTTTCCATTAGCAACATGTTCATTTCTCAACCACTTAGAGGATGTCTTAGGATCCTTATTGTTTTCAATTTTTTAGATAGCTAAAAATGTGTTATTGCTTTTAATTAGAAAAGCCTTTTGAGAAATTCATGAGACCACTTTCAAATGATCAGAAACTCCCTGCCAAAGCAATCAGATTATAAAAGAAACTAATGCACTACCACACTATCTGTAAACTTCTATTCTTAATGTACCTTGGAAAGATGCTTTTACAAGCTTCATTTGTCTTGAATGCGTAAATTCTGTCGAGTTCAGTCCATCTTTTGGCACCTGAGGTGCACTGCTACTAATTATTTCCCCTTTGTCAATATCCTTTAATACAGACTGTTCAAACGGAAAAACAATGTAATAAACCACTAGAGATGACAGTGGCATCTAGAACAAAATATACAGTAACATCAATTACCAGTTCCTCCGAATTTGGTGCGCCAAGAGCTAGAGGCTCCAATGGTTCATCCTGAGTAACAGAAGGTACCTGCACAAATTCCACTAGTTTTCTACTTGTATGCATATCAGCAACTCTGTACACATCAAGCAAATTTGCCCTACTATATCTAAAGGGATGAGCTTCTCCCTGTTCACTTTCAACTTTATCCAATAAAGTTCCAGGGTATTGAGAATGCATATATGTGCTATTAATGGAGCTACCACCAGAGCTAAGCCGAGCACGCCCGAAAGCAATGCCTGGAGTTGTATCTTCCCCACGGCCCCGCCGATATGACAATGCAGACACTTGTTTGTTTGGCATCACATTCTGGTGGTGGGTAGGCTCTACCCTTCCACGGCTTTGTGAGGAGTTGGGCCTCCATGGCCGATAATGATCCCCTTCCTTTTCATCCTTAACAAGATTGGAAATGTTAGACAAACCTTTGTCTACATGCAGATCACTATCTTTACCAGGGTCGTTCCATTTTTCACAAAGACCTTCTGGCGCCTTATCATCAGGACCCCAGCGTGTGTTCCACTTACTCTCACGCCGCTGTTCAAAGTTTGTATCTCTATTGCTTGAACCATTCCATCTATCAGATGTGGCACGACGTGCTTCTCCAAAGTGCCTCATGGATACATTTTCAGTCCACCGATCCATTCTCTGAGTGTCACTTAGGTTTTTATCTCCATTCCTCCAACGATCCTTGTGTATGGAAGACTTAGTATCTCTCTCTTCATCGCGCCAACGATCACGGCGTCCACTTTCGGAGTCAAGCATGGATGGCCGAAAGACATCCTTTCGCTTATGGCCATCATTCGCATCCTCTCCATCTCCAGATGTCTTAACAGTCTCTGAGCGATTGCCATTTGGTGGAGTTGAGATTACATGGTTTTCCTGAGTAATGAGAAATAGAGAAAAGAAGTGGGTTTTGAAACAATTATAAATTATTTATAGATTGATAGGTGCCAAAAATCTGATTACAACATATACATTTTACAGGAGTGCAAACAGACAAAAATAAAAAACCAGTAGTAAGTAATCATTACACACCACAGTTCCTATTGCAGGTTTACTCTCCCCTGGCTTTGGCAGAAGCCACTGTGGTGAGAGTGGAATTGGATTGTCAGGGCCATGAAAATCTGCAAAAAAATGAGGATATGCTTACTAAAAAAGAATTGAAAAATGTTAACCAATCTCAAAATTTTCCCAAAGCAGAACCTAGGAACAGTGAATTATTGATGTAAGTTTAACAACAGACATGAAGAGCACATAAGATAGAAGCAAAACTTAATATGCTTTTGACCAGTTAAAAAATAGAACACTATTTGTAAAACTCCTTTGTTCTAAAAAGTAAAAAAAAATCAGCAATTGGCATAAGCAATTAAATATTTTTTTTATCATCCGCTGTTCTTTGAAGTTGAACATTTAGTAGATAGAAAGCACACGCAGACCAAGAAAAGTAAAGATGCGCAGACCATCATTATGTATGTATGTTTGTATGTATTGATGGTCTCTCACAATAAGAAGCTACAATAAATGTTATATTAAAAAATGAATACATGAAAAGAAATCAACCCTTTCTAAGAGTTTTTTGTGTGCACTTCTAACTGAAAGGACAAATCCATCACACGTCTGATTATGTTGACTGCATTAAGAGTTATTGCTAGTAGAAAATGCCAGTGTAAAAAATACAAGGGGCAGCAGAGATAAAGATACACAAATTTGCAAATAAGCAACCAGACGAATCTAAAATCAGTGTCAGAAATTATGCATATCTAGTCTGTAACCTCAAAGTTGGAGAGAAAGCTAACACATGTGCAAATGTCTGACGACCTCTAATTCATATTGTATTGTGATATTATACAAGTGTAGACAGAATTTCAATTAGTTAAAAAGCCAGTACTCCATCATCACCTCCCGTGGAGTGGGGCAGCTCTATACCTCAGTATATCAAACCAAATCTGACAAAATCCAAAGGCAACACCATAATATGCATCAGGGAAGACTTGATCCACATTCAAGAAGAAGCTACAAATAGTGGCTTCTGTGATTTTCTTCACGATTGACGCAAAAATATGGGGAGACTTGCATTTCCAATGTATCACCAAACACACATAATAGTGTTGCCTATTTAGGTAAAAATTACTTAACAGTTACAGTAAACGAAGATCTAACACTTTCAAATTTCAAACATCATGAAACCAAAGTTTCCCAGGATAAAAGACACATTTTTATTTCAAAAGGCAATAACGTTTAGTGCAGTACGAAGATCTAAACTTCTATTTCTCAAGTTCACAAAGAAATCCAAACAACTGAACAATAAAAACCACTAGCACAGACAAATAATTAAGCCTTGTCTGTTCACTGTTTTCAAACTTCAAAGAGCAAGAAATAAGCGGAATGCAGAGCAATTCATCAATGCCACCTCCGAACTCAAAATCGAGACCTAAAATTAATCAAACGGACTTCGAAATGAGTTAACCACTCGGAGACGAAGCAAAACCTTAAGCTCAAACAGAGAAATGAAGTGGCTGGCGTAACCTAATAAGAATAGCGAAAGTGGCGGAACGACGCTAGGGTTTAGGAGAATCGAAAAATAGAGGCAAGAGAAGGGACCTTTGGAGATCGGAAAGGGAGGTGCGGCGGAGATGTGGAGGCGAGTGGTGGCGGAGGCACGGTCAGCCATGGTTGATCGGCGAGTCTCTCTGATGATTGCGATTGAACCAACAACGGTGTGAGGTGAGTGAGGGGAACCGAAACGAGGGGCGAGAGGGGTGAATATAGGTTAAGCCTCAAATGGAAGATAAATGTTGGGTGCACGTTAGCATGCTGCGACCCACAGGCTCACGTTAGCGGGCGAACCCCCTTGTGGGGTTTAGTTCCCTCACTTGTGATGCTGGGAAATAAATATTTACGCGCTGTTAGCGGTGCGTGCATGCCACGCTGATGATCCTTGCTGGAGGTGTTGTTCACGCTGACTGATGAGCCCGAAGGATTTTGTGCTTACCTCGTAGTATCTTTTTTCGTTTACGTGTCGCGTCATGACCGAAACGTCCCTCGCTGAAGTCGTTTCGTTGATATGTTAAAAGTTGGCCTAAAATACAACTTTGATGTTTTTTCTTTTTTCTTTTTTGGAATCCTGTTAAGAAGTTCTTTTCGTCCAAATCAATAATAATTTTTTGTTAAAGACTGGAAATGCATATAACATGAGTATTTTTTTCTTCCAACACTATTTGTTACACATATAAGGGTCAGTCTAGTATTTGAGCTCTTCTCAGAGGGACAAAAATCGTGCCAAAAGTTATTGGTTCTACTATCATATTTTTATAATTTAATTTTATCTTATCCGCAAATTTGATCATCTCATTTTAAAATAAATATATTTAATCTTTTAATTTTCAAAAATATGTAATTTTGATTTCATTTTTAATTTTCCTTATACTTTATAAAATTGATTTGTGTAATTGTGTGTGTTAATATGACACACTTGTTCTTTTTTTTTTTTATAGTGCATAAATAGAATTAATATTGATTACAATAATCAATCAATTACTGATTTATAGAAAATAAAATATATGACTATTGTCTAATAATAAATATAAGATAATAATATATCTCACATTTTCCAAACTTGTTATAAATATGGTCTACACAACAAGCTTTGAGGGGTTTAATGAACATGTCTACAAATTGGTCTTTAAAATTGACAAAATCAGTAGTAATTTTTCCTAGCAGTATCTTCTCTCTCACAAAGTGACAATCGATCTCTGTATATTTGGTTTGCTCATAGAAAATTGGATTTAATGCTATGAAGAGAGTAGTGGCTTGAGTGTCTCCAAATTTGAGTTGTTGGAGAAGTTGTTTAAGTCATGTGATCTCGCAATAGGCCACAACCATCGCACAGTGTTCAACTTCAACACTAGATTTGGTAACTGTGTTTTACTTCTCCATGAGATCATATTCCCTCTAATAAGAACACAATAACTAGTAATGGATCTTTTATCTAATAGTGACCCTGCCCAATCAACGTTAGAATAGGAAATGATCTTGATATTGCCTTTGTTTTCATACAACATTCAATGACCAGGTGCATTCTTGATGTATCGGAAGATCCTTGTGACAACATTCCAATAGCTATCACAGGAAGCATTCAAGAATTGTGTGTAAATCAAGACAGAGAAAGTAATCACTCTGTATTTTTTTCATATACTTTAATTAATTAAAGTATTTTTTTAATGGTTCTTTAAATAAATATGTTAGAACTAGGTTCAATTACATCAAAATTAAAAACAAAGCACATGCAAAATTGAATATTTGATCAAAATTACTATTTTCTTTATTCTTATTTGTAAGATTTAGTTACCTTTTAGGATTAAGAAAAATGATTAATTTAATTGATAATAATAAATTTATCTTAAAATTATATCTTTTTCCAAAACTACACATGTGGTTAATACTTTTCTTTCTTTTTTTATGAACTTTTCTCACTCTTTTAATTAATTGTTTCCAGTACAATTAATTTAAAATATTTTAATTCAAAAATAATTAATTCAAGAAATTATATGAATTGTATTTTATGAAAGGAAACAAGTAACATTTTTAATTGGGATCTTACAGATAGAAACAAAGGAAGTAATTTTTAATAATTTGGAGACTAAAATTAATTGCAGATTAGACAAAATTGGGGTCCAAAGTTATATTTTAATGTTTTAAGTACATACGAAAAATACAAATGAATCTAATTGCACATTTTTACCAAAGTTACATTTTAATGTTTTAAGTACATACGAAAGAATCTTACATAGTGAAAAGTAAATGAAGACTTTCAATTTAAAAAATAGACATGAAAATAAACAACATAATTTTTCATAGGTGGTAAGAATATTTTGACTATTTTTAAATTAAGGATTGAATATTAGATGTACTATTCACTCCATGTATTCATCCTCAAGGATTGATTTTTTTTTTCTATTAATCGTTATGGAAAAACTTATCCAAATACATCAGAAAGAATGAACACAATGCCCAGGTTTTAGAATTCTAGCATTTTAGAAGTTAAAAGGGTTAAAAAAAAAAAATCAAAATGTAGGCCTAACAGCATAATGTTAAGACACCCCCTTGTGCTTATAGTATTAGAATGATATTAAAAACATGTTCATCTTGAGCTCAAAATGACTGAATATCTACCAAACCAAGATGTGTCTACAAGTCAACAGCACAGTACATAAGCTCCACACACACACACACACACAAAAAAAAACTAGATTCCAAAACGTTTTTTACTTTCCAGCAGGACAACACAACGCCGATAGAAAAGGATGATCAAGACATCAAGTATCCTGCTAAACCAGTTTTTTTTAAAAAAACAATGAGGATATCGAAACATGTCAGAGGACAAGCTCCAAACAAAATTTAGAATCCAAAATGCTTTCCACTTTTCAGCAGAACATAACTCAACGGCAAGAGAAAAGGATAACCAAGTATCGTGCTAAACCAGTTAATAAACATGTCCGTGGTCATGCTATACAAGACCAGATTATTTTCTTCTTAATCATCAAAATAACAATCTGCAAAAAGGTGCTTAGATCTTCGGTAAAACAGTTGGCAGATCCGCTGGGACATCTGAACTTGCCTGCCACGAGAATAAAAAGTTTTGCCATTAATTATACTGGCAATCTATATAGATTAGATCAGTAACAAGTGAATTCAGTAATCTACTACCATTAAGCATAAAGATGGTGATACCATTCTCTATCGGTTTGTATTATTTACCAGCCAAAAAATTCCATATAACAGACACTTTAAATGTAGTGGCAGTGGGTTTAGTTTGTCAGTCAGTAATAAGACTAAGATACCAAGTAGATAGCATTAACCTTTTTCAGGAATAATATTTTTAATATGGGTTTTCTACTGCATGCCTTATGTGTTTTCAGCACATGACAAGAAAACATTAAATACATTCTATTAAATTATTTTAAGTATATATTAAATGACCTTATGTATTTTCAATAATACTTTATTTTCCAAAAGAAAGAACTTTCTTTGTGACTTCTTATCCAGATGTGGCTAGATAAGAAATCAAATAACAAGGCTTTTATTCAGGCCATAAAATAGAACTCCAAGCCTGGCCCTAACCTATTTTATATTTAAATAAGCCAGACTAGCCTGAACAAAGAGAAGCCCAGATGGGTTGGACAAAAATAGTTGGAATTAATTCAGGCCTATAATTAGAGCCCAAACCCAATGTTTTAGCAAGCCTAATTGGGCCAGCTCATTTTACCACCTCTTATCATGTGTTCATAAGCACACAATAGAAAAACAATTAAAATATTTCATTACAAAAAATATAAAGTTCTCTTTTTCCTTCCTTTTTAAGCAGGATACCTGAAGATATCTTGTCAACATTGTTGTAGTACTGAAATTAAAGCCCTGAACTGGTTCTCCTTTAGTACGAGATGCATTAAGTTGCTTTCTGACTTGAGTAGCCAGTGACTGCAATATCATTAAATATGATGAGAATGAACCAAGAAAAAGAAGAAAAAAGAAAACTAAGACTGAAATTGCACACATATTTCTCAGACAAGAGTTGGAAGTCTGTTAGAAATTTCTTAGATAGCAACAAAATAACACCACTTCTCTAAAACATACCTTCCCCAGCTCTACTCCCCACTGATCAAAAGAATTGATTCCCCAAATGAAACCCTCTACAGCAATTCTGTGTTCATAGATTGCCAACAACTGAAGAACATAGAGCAACAAGAAATTAGGACGAGTAAAGTAATTTTCATAGACCCTCATGCAAGAAAGCATACACCAACTTTGACGAGTGATCAGATCATGAAAAACAAAAACTGACAAATCAGTCTTCATCATGAGAAAGGTAAGTGACTTGTGTAGAATATACAACTTGATCATGGAAGACCCACATATGGAACCTTTATATTCTATCAATAACTGCATACAAAAACTGAAGCAATGGAGAAAGCAATAGGAACACAAGGAAAAGTTAATGAAGACTATTTGCCAGACAGATATATTTTGCTGCAGTTATTCTGATACTGGGCTAAACTGTCAAAATATTATGAACAATGAAGGAATAATAGACAATAAAGAACAAAACTAAAACACTCCCTACAATCTTTCCAAAGTAAATGCTTCTTTCTCATATTAAATCTCCAGTGTGAATATGACAAATAGTTTTTCAAGAGAGCAAAAATAAACTAAATGCCCAAGAGGAAAATATTATTGGCCACTGAACTCAAGGTTACAGTTTGGTATTTATAGACTAGACTGTTAGTTATGACAGCTGTCAACAACTGTCATTAACTAACACACTAGTATTAACTAGAGTAAGCTACCCGAGAGTGCAGTTGAATAACTGCTACTCTCTTACAATACTCTAATACCCATCCATATTTCAACAATTTGAATATAAAATATATTATTGTGCATAACTCTCATATGCCATAACTCATAACTACCTAATTTTCCAGCCAAACATGCTGAAGAAAACAAGTAACTGACACAATTAAAACTTCCGCAAACAGGAATTAACCATTTCCCTCTAATTACTAATTACAACCTTGTGAACTTCATACCTGCCCAATATTATAAGCATTCAATGATGGAAGCAGTAGGCTGAGAGAAGGTCGATTGCCGCTGAATGTCTGTAGATTTTGTTATAAAAAAATAAAAATTGAGCTAAGGACTAAGGATTCAACTATTAAATCTGTAAGTTGCAGGGAAGAAGAATGAATATCACCTTGTGAGGAATAAGGTGTGGGGAAACATTCTCCTTTTGTAGCTGCTCAGCTGTCTACAAGATTTTGATAGATGGTCATATTCCTTATGATAAATCAAGAGAAGACTACCATAAAATCTAGTTTACAAGATGAGAAAAATAGCTTTTTCTATAAGTTTGGTGCTGTCCTAACCTGCATCTCAGTTACCGCAAGTCGGTAACATTGACAGATTTTATTACTGAGTTATAGTCTTAATTCACTTTTATCTGAAATATAATTTAGAAGAATAGTGCAAAGACAAATGTACCTTCCCATATGCAAGGGCATCAGACTGTGCAAAATAGTTGGACATTAGCTCATCATGGTTACTCACCACTTCACCTGGTTATAAATTGTATTGCTCAAATATTATCAGAGAACTGACTTCAAACAAGAAAACTACCATGATGAAACTTGATATTGTTAATTTGTACTCCTTACCTTTTAGAAAGACAGGTTGCTGACTTTTCACAACTCCAATAAAATCACAAGGAATTACACGCCCCTAAAAGTAAGAAGATACAAATTTCTCAACAAAAGCATAGTTCGTAAATATTTATATTTTTCATACCTTCAAAATATTAAATCAAAGAAAGCAAAGCTAGCTACTTAAAATTCCAATAGAGGCAGCAAGAAGAAAATCAGATTTTAAACTGCTAAAATCTAAATACCTACTGTTGGTCGTACTATGTTAATTAATAGGCCAATAACACAGCAGAAAATTCAGGTCATCAGCTATGAAAAAAATTGATCTAGAAGAAATGTGCTCTTGGACTTTAAATATCCTAGAGAAAAACTCTAATTAGAGATAACCATAAACCATTATATCATAGCATAGTTGTGCTGATATTGATTTGAAGGACAAAGGAAGGGTAAAATTACACATGCAGTTTCTTCCAAATTTATGCTGATATCAAACTCTCTAATTTATCTCAAGGATTAGAATCCAAAACCAGTAAAAATTGGGATTGAAATATCAACCACAACATGCAATTGTAGACATTATTTCATTAAAATGATTTTTAAAACCAAAAACTTTCAGTACAGTAGTAGCGTAGGATTTTGACATTATCAATTTTAACATTGTAAACCCTTTAGACAAGTAGCATTTTCAAGTAAATTTTTTCACAAAAGTTCATTAAATATTCTAAAAGTTCAAACACCCTATTATAGTCCAAGTACATCACCTGATGTATGAGCTGATAAAAGCTATGCTGCCCATTAGTTCCAGGTTCACCAAAATCAATTTCACCAGCCTCAAATGGTAGAGGGACGCCATCAATCGAGACACCCTTTCCATTACTCTCCATGCTAACCTAATGCAAAAAATTTTAAAAAAATATATATTATAAGAACAAAAAGAAAATAATATTCAAGCACAATGCTGCAACAAGCTTGCCTGTTGAATGTGTGGGGCAAACTTCTCCAGAGCTTGACTATAAGGTAAGATGGCCTGTAAGAGTGTACCAAACATTTCATTTTTTGAACAAGGCCAGTTTAGATCAAAGAAACCTATTAAATATTTCTGAAGAGAACAGGCCAAATAAGTACTCACTCTGGCAGGATATCCAAGAAATGTAACATTCCATATGCTCAACAAACCCAGAAGCACCTGGAGTACTCATAAAATGTAATTGAGAATCTCATCATGTATTTGACAAAAGTACAAAACATCTTAAATACAAGAGAACCTAAGGTCCCTGAACCAAGGGGTCTGAAAAATTGCAACGAACCAAATTCCTACCCATCCCCACAATTTCATCTATTTTTTCCAAAAAAAAGGAATATATTAAGGAATATATTAAGAGAGAAAAGGTCCAGAGCTAGGGAATTGGTAATGCTCCAAAGAGTGAAAGAAACAAGGGAGGAAAAGAGAGGAAATAACAGCTAGAAGGAGCTTCCCATTTCCTCATTAAATCTGTCAGAAATCAACATTTCTTTTGATTTAAAATCTGCCAAATTCCTATACATACTCAGATACTTTTTTTCCATTCCTAAAAAGGAATATGTTGAGAGAAGAATAGTCCAAAGGTAAGGGATCGGTTGTTCTCCTAACAGCAAAAGAACCATGGGGGAAAAAACAGAATAAAGCTGAAAGAAGCTCCCATATCCTATTTATAACTGTAAAAAATTAATATTAGTTTTGATTAATAATTGAAGACATATCAATAAAAAAATATTTGAAGCATTTAATTTACAAAAATAATAGATCCATATGAAACTTTCAAACTCAAAATTAATACTGTTATAGAATATAAAACTATCTGTTCTGAGATTCCTTCACAATATTGGAAGGATAACCAGTATGCAGTATGACAAACTAAAAAAAATGCTTCAACATGAAGAGATCCGCATGTACAATCATACTCAAAAGCATATAAGGTTAGCAAAGGGCACTTACAGGTATATTGCTTTCAAATGGCTGCGAATAGAAATGTTGATCAATGCTTGAAGCCCCCCTTAAGAACCTTTGAGGAAAAAGACACCATAAAAAAGAAAACATAGAAGTATGTGTCTCAATTTGTTACCTAAGGGATATTTAAAACTAAGTTGTATTTTATAACCAGTGTCAATATTATGCAGAAAATATCTCATTCAGGAAAGGTCACGAAATAGCATATATATCAAAAGAATTCTTATCTACATCCTTCATGTAATCTATGAAGTTAATTATTTCCTTAAAGGAAGAAGGTGAAGCATAATAAAGCCAGTCCAACCTATTCTAGGGTGCAATAGACAAGAAGCACCTAAAGTTGAGTCAAACCACAACAAATTAAACTATTTCTAGGAACATTCTCCTCTAGAAGAGGTGCCTAAAGATTAGAATTATACTAATAATAAAGGACTTACTTCTCTATCACAGAGAAACCGTATTGTAGAGATAATGGCAAAATTCCAACAGCACTGCAAACTGCAAGCCGCATTTCAAGTCATCATAATCAAATCTGTTGAAAACTTCAAATGTTCTTTAACAGTAGCAAGAGGGGGAAATAGAAGAAACATTACTCACCACTATACCGACCACCGACCCAATCCCAAAATGCAAAAGCATTTTTAGGATCAATACCAAACTTTTCCACAAGCTGCATCATGAATGAAAGAAAAAAGAAAAAACGTTAGAGATACAGCCATATTTATAAAAAGAAAATGCATGTTTTAAGATTTTTTTTTTCTTATTAAAGAAAAAACAAAAATGTAAAAATAATACCAAAGAAATTTGAACTTAAAGAACTTCACCATTCTGTAATCTGTCCTTGTTACAGTTATATTATTCAATTATTATCTGTTATTGCGCAACTCTTTGGTAGAGATAAATCCACCAATCATACACAATTGAGCAAAACGTTTTAATAGCACAAGTGATGGCAAACAATGCAGAGTTAAGGATTTAACAAAGCAAGTTAGCTACATGTATCAGGACAAACAGTTGTGATCAATCATAAACCGTCATGATTCATTAATGAACAAAGAGTTAGACATTGAAGAAAGCTCAATCAAATGATGCCAGAAAAAGGAAAATATGGTATACCGTGAGATTTGTGCTAACAGCCACCATATGCTTTGCAACTGCAGAGGGCCTGTAAGTAATGATATCATGAGACAGTCTTCAATTCATCATCAAAGTCCATTTTGAATATTGTCCATTCTCTATCCTTTGAAAAATCGCCGAATATATTTAGAAGGTGGGGGCCAGGGGTTGGGGAGTATATTACAACAATTCAGGAAGTATAAGTTTCAAATCCAGTTCTTCAAGTTTCCACATAAAAAGAAAGAAAACTACAGAACCCCCAACCAATGCCTACACTACTATCCTTGAAGAACTACTCTTAATATTGTACTTACCCAAGTGCTGATGAAATCCATTCTCTAAGAGTTCGAGCATTCAGCATAGTCTCAGCAGTTGTAAAAGTCTTTGAAACAACCACAACTGCAATTATTACAAACAACAATTAGACATACAAGATAAGCCTCCACATCTATATATTCATCTGTTATATATGATGATTTACCAAGTGTTGTTTCAGGATTTAATCCTGTGATATTTCTAGCCACGTCAATAGGATCAACATTTGCAAGACTGCAGATAGAATCAAATACAAGATGAGATTGATTTTATGGAAATGGTACAGCCAGCTTCTAGACATGTAGCTATAGTAAGCTAGATTCAGAAAAACAAATATCATACAGTTGCTGTCAACTAATCCTTACAATCACATTTGCAGACTTCACTAACATTAGATACTTACAAGCGCAGCTGACGACCCCTTGCAGATTCAACAGCTTCGGGGTCTGCAAGATGATTATATAAATATATATTCAGCAATTTTACTCGCTGTCAACTAAGGACAGTGGTTCTGCAAATTACTACGTGTGTGTGCACACACATGTATTATGTATCGACACAAATAAAAGGCCAATTCTGGTGGAATTGCTACTAAAGAGACTAGCAATAATCATCCAACCTGTTTGAAGTGCAGTGTGTACAAACAGTGGACCTAAGAAGCTTCCCCCAATACCAATTGCAACAACGTCCTTCAAAGCCTTTCCTGTAGCACCAACCTTTTAAAAAAAGGCTTAGTAATTAATAACCTCTAGTTCAAATGGTCAAAAAAATCCACACAGAATATTGGAGTAGCACATTACCCAAGAACCATTGCGAATCTGCTCAGAGAACTCCTGGATCTTGTCAAGAACTTTCCAAACTTCAGGGACAACATTCTGCCCATCACTCTGTATGACAGCATCCCTTGAAGCTCGAAGAGCGACATGAAGCACTGATCTATTTTCTGTGCTATTTATCTGATAGTGAATCCAACATTACCCAAAGATGATAAACATCAACATCATAAAAAAAATTGCAGTAAATATTGTATGCATTGACAAAGTAAAGAGTTTGGGGAGTGCTAGCAACACATTCTATTATTAGTTAAAGTTTATTAAAAATTACAAAAAACAGGAGGCAGAATCATTAATTAAGACATGGGACCCACAAAAAATTGTAATTGCCAATAAATTTCGGTCAACAATTGAGGGTGTGTGTTCAAAATAGTGTGTTGCTAGCATTTCTCAAAGAGTTTTTGTATTGTCATCTAATCACAAACTGTCAGGTAAGATGAGTACTAAGTTGGTTGACTTTTACAATAACCATACATTAATAATCATGTCAACTATGATTTCTGATTGGATGACTTGAGAGTGTAAAACACTGACATGCATAAAAATTAAACTCAAAAAATTAACACAAGGTAATAATGGCATCGGGAGTGTGTTCATGTGAGTGCAGTAATGAACTGTTAGTTTGTAAACAATGGCTTACATGTTCCCCACTGTACATGCGGATAATCTTTTCTTTGAGCGATGCAGCCTACAAAACATTAACACCAGAAACAATAATCGGAATTATAAAAGTCCTTTTCGTGTTTTACCGATTGATAAAAAAAAAAGGGAAAAAATCAGGCACGAATGAGAAACTAGCAACCTCCGCTAATTCAAATAGCTTCTGGATAGTTTCAGGAGTGGCTTGTTGCCTTGAATAGTCCAACAGAATGTCATCGAATTCACTAAATAGCATACAAAATCATAAACTTCAATTTCCATCGCATTGCAAATAAGAATTGAAATTTAGGAATCGAGCATGAATAATATAATGATAATATTGCTTACACGAGCATGGACTGGCACCGCTTATCATCGCTCAATAGATCGCGAAGATGTGTTTTATTGATGTCCTCCACATGTGCCTGCTCAAAGTCGAAACGCGTCGCGTTTAATAGAAAATTCGGATTCACGGTAAGAAATACTAACAATAACGTGGATCCGATTCCGTTGCGTTACCTTGAGGTCCTTCCATTGCTGGGTGTCGGAGATGAGAGCGGAGGATGCCATGAGTGAGTGACTCGCTTTGTGCGTTGGATGTAAGTCGGAGCCCAGTGGCAAAGGTTACAACTTACACCTTGACGGAATAAAAGTACAAAATATTTGTTAAAAATATAAAAATTATTTCACATTTATTTTTAAAATATTCTAGTACTTTTTTCAAAACAAAAAGAAGGGAAACACTGGGATAAGCGGGAGAGAACATCCTAAATAGGTTGTGAAACCCTCACTCCCAACAAACCAAACAGCACCCCCTAAAATATTCTAGTACTTGTTGTAAGCAACTGTGGGGAAAGAAAAACACTTGTCTAGTTGTCTACATTTTTTATTTATTTTTTAGAATTAGACTTTAAATGCAGTTAGTTTGTTTTTTTTTTTTTTTTGTATACACTTATGCATGACAACGAGTCTCGCACAGGTGACACATGTCTAAATCTATCTTGATTTTGACTGAAAAAAATTGAGATGTTTGGGTTCAGGTATCCCGTTTGAATTATTCCTAAATATACTTCTTCTTTATATTTTAAGAAATCAATAAATTTTAACTTTCACGTAATGTGACTTTAAAGGGAGACGTGCATAGACGCGCCCCTAACAAATGCTAAGAAACAACTCAATCTTTGAAAGTATGTGATAAGTTCCTGGTTACATATTAAACAAGGATAAATGAATTTTAAGTGGGTGAGAAAAAGCACAATGCTCCTTTCTAAATAACTGTTTATACATGAGTCTGTTATTCTTTTCTTTCTAAGGCAAATAGCTAAATTTATTTTTGGAAGGATGAGATAATAATAAATTATTTAATGAAAAATTTAAATTTAGTTATAAAAAATGTAAAAATTATAACAAATTAATTTTTGAGGCAATTTAATGTTAAATTCATCCTAAAAAATATAACTTATTGTCAAATTGATCTTTAAACATTACAATAAAAATGATCTCACAAATTTAACGACAATATTAATTTGTCATTTTTATAGAGATTTAATTTGTATTTCTCATCTCATAAACTAAATTTATTATCATTTTACACTATTGGAGATAAAATTTAACTACTTATCGTTTTTTTTATTGAAGATGCTCTTTTGCATTTAATAAAGACAAACAGGAAGACGTTTTAGTCTCAACAAAAATATTTTCTCCTCAGCTATATATTTTTTTATTGAAGATCAAAGAACTGAGTAAAAGATGCATATGAATTGCATTCTTTCGTGAACTATTGGACAATACTGAATTGTAATTTTAACTTTCATATTTCTTGTATTTGAAGTTTTGAAATTTTGTGCTAAAGTTTTATACTCTTATGAATTGAATTCTTTTTGTAGAAATGTGTTTGTTTTTTGCGGAAGTTCGATGGGACTTAATAACAAAAAATATGTGTGTTTTTAACCTTGTGTGAAGACTATGTTGGTGTAAGCATAGAGAGACACTTCAGAATACTTGTTGAGGTATTAGTGGAAATCCTTCGGGTAAAAAGGGAAACTCTTAGTATCCGTGAGCTAGGAAGCTAAGATGGATACTTATTCAGTTCAGATGATTACCAACTGATAGTTAGGTTCCAACATGAAAATCATGAAGTCATTAGGATTTTATTGTGTTCAATGATTAAGAAGGAACTTGGAGTCTTTTCAAGGTACTTATAGAGTATTAGCAAGAGGATGTATTATGTAATGAGTGTGAACATCTAAAAAATTTGTGAAAGAATTGTATCACAATTAATACTTTGTAGGATAAATTATGTTTTTCAATTTATGATTTTTAGGTAATACTTAATTTTTACGAATTAATTTTGATCAATTTAATTCTTAAATCTTATAAAAGTGATAATTTTTGTCTCTCTTCATAATGAAAGCATTGTCTACAATGAGAAACAAAAATCATTATTTTTATAAAATTCAGAGACTAAATTTATCAAAATTACTAATACTAATATTCAGGAAAAATCACATATTTTTGTTCTTGTGAACCCATCCCGAAATAGATACATAACTTAATTAAAATAAAAGTGACTTTCACATGATATCCCCATGCTTTGGTAAATAAAAGAGATTCAGAATTGTAAACTTGTAATTAAGTTACGAGTATGCTTACACATGATATCCACAGGCGTCGCTAAGTACAACCTTTAATTTCAAGTACATTTTTATGTAAATAATTGCCATGAACCGATTTGGTAGCTGGAACCATTTTTTTTTTCCTTTTTCTCTCCCTTCCCTATTCAAAGAGTAATTGTTTTGTGTGACGTGTTTTTTGTTCAATCGCTTATAATTATGTTGCTTCTCTCTTCAGTCTTCGTAGTTTGATGGCTTCCACACACAAACACACTATTGGATGAGACCCCTATCCTGTTTCTGCGTTTCAACTTCTTCCTTTGCAGGTTAATTTACGTTCAATTTCCAATGTCGTTTGTTTTTCCCTGATCTTTGATAATGCGAAATTGATATTTTTTGTTCCCTTTTCTTCACCTCTTATGAGAATCTGTTGTAACTTGTAACGCAGAGAAAATGTTCCTACTCCTTAATTATTATCTCCGTGTCTCTGTATTTGTTTATTTTTTTATGTCACTTTCAGAATCGGTTGTGTCAAATCATTAAGCGTTTCCGAGTAGCGGGAATTTTCGGTCGCAATGTTTCAGCGCAGGAGCAATTCGCAGCCTGGACAGGGAAGAGAGGAGCATTATAACGAATCGAAGGTAACGATTTTTTTTTTTTTTTGCTAAGCATTTTGTTTGGTTTAATAGGGTGGTTGAGTTGTTGTATATATTCTGAATATTATTATTGGCAGATTAAAGAGGTGAAGGATGCAACTGGGCCCTCAGCTGGACGAAGCTAGAAGTACTGAAGTGATAATTGTTTGAGGAGATATCTGGAAGCTCGTAATTGGAATGCGGACAAGTCGAAGAAGATGTTGGAGGACACACTCAAGTGGAGATCAACGTATAAGCCTGAGGATATTCGCTGGGTAAGTTTTGCTTTGTTATCATTTGGTGTGAGATGCTGTGATTATTAAGGTAATGAAAGAAAAAGTTTCAGGATGAGATTGTGGTGGAAGGGGAGACAGGGAAGTTGTACAGAGCTAGTGTTCATGACCGTGAAGGAAGGATAGTCCTTGTATTGAGGCCTGGAATGCAGGTACCATGGGTTGGTTTGGACGTTTTATGTTTAACTTTATTTCGTGAAAAATATTTACTGTGGACTAAGGTGTAAGTGCTTTTTGCTTTCCAAATCAATCAAATCATTGGGGAAATTCTTATATTTTACTAGGAGTAAGAGATTTTTCTTACTCCTTACCGCTAGATATGTGCTTACATGCCCACATCTGCGATATTGATGGCTCACATGGCTAGGATGTAAATGGTTTTGGTATACTTAAATTCAACAAAATAAAAAACAGTAAAATAAGGGAAATTAGTACAATAAAATATCTTCCAAATATATTTTTCTGCCTTTTTAAACTTTTCTAATTGAACTTTTTAAACTTTTAGTGTCCGCGTGATTGTTTTCCTGTAGAGTGAAATTGAATGAAAGTTTTTAAAATTGTGTCTCATATTTTCATACACTACTTTAATATAGATATTTTTTTCTTAATTCCATTCTCTTTCACTCAATCTATCCACCTTTAGTATCATCTAAAACTATAGTTTAAAAATTGAGTAAATAGTGTATAGGTTAGAGTTTTTATATGTATATTCAATGGTATATATAACAATGTTAATTTTTACAATAAGTATTTTAAATTATACTAATAATAATTTTTATTTGTTGACCGTGTAAACTTTTTTTTATCTAAACTCTTTAAAAGTTCACACAAAATTGTTTTCATTTCATTTTGTTTTCAAAGTCAATATTAAGAGTTCAAAAATAGTTGTTGTTGTTGAGAGTAAAGAAAGAAAATTATACGCAAAATTCATTTATATTAAAATGGATTAAAATATAGTCCATGTTAAGGACTAAAGTATTTTTTAGAAATAGAAGAAATGGCTAGGTTACTTTTTGTTTTTTCTTGGGTATTGAAATTGAAAACTAATGTGTTAGTGGTTGTTGCTGAACACATCTTCAAAAGAGAATCAGATGCGACATCTGGTGTATATGCTGGAAAATGCTATGCTTAACCTTCCACATGGTCAAGAACAAATGTCATGGTTGATAGACTTCACTGAGTGGTCGTTTAGAAATAGTGTGCCCATTAAATCAGCCAAAGAGACCATTAACACCTACAGAATCACTACCCTGAGAGACTTGCCATAGCTTTTCTTTACAACCCCCCTCGGGTTTTTGAAGCATTTTGGAAGGTTTGCTTTCTTTGTGCTAGCATTTCAAAAACCATTCTTGTCTCATGGGCCACGAAAATCAACATCATGAATAAATTACAAGCATAATTTGAAAAAATAAAGAGGCATGTCTTGTACACCACTATACTAATCCCATTTAAGTACTATGATGTTACCTGTTTTATTATTATTATTATGCAGATAGTCTCAAGTTCATGTTGGATAAGAAGACAATTCAGAAGGTGAAGTTCGTCTACCCCAACAACAAAGATAGCGTGGAGCTGATGAAATGTTATTAAGATGAGGAAAATCTTCCCATAAAATTTGGAGGAAAAGGGATACTGAACTATAACCATGAGGAGTTCTCCATATTAATGGCTCAAGCTACGTTGGTAAGGGTCTTTCTGGAGCAGAGTTAGCCCCAGAGTCAGCTTCCTTTGAACCTGGGGAGATATGATTGTAATTGTATGAGCTATGAACATCAACAATAGTCAAATTTGTTAACTTTGATTCTCTGTAAGGATTTACTTCGTTCCTTATATTGAGAGAGTAAACTTGTTCCTGAGCTATGCTGATTTTTTTAAAACATGGCAATGTAGTGGTAGAGTAGTAGTTCATTACAATAATACTTACTGAGGTATGAAACAAACCATTTCGTCATTTTCCAAATACTTGTCTTTGCTTCACAGAAAAGCATTCATCTACATGAAAATACATGTCTTACAAATGTGTTCTGTGCAATCCACAGAATCATACGATTACATCAATGTCGTTCTATCCTATTGGCAAAAACAAAACATCTATGACGGCAAAAACAGATAAAGGGGAGAGAAGTTAGGGCGTTTTAGAGTTAGCAAAAGCCGGTAGCTGAACAAAGATAACTACCAAGGTACAACAAACAGTTGTTTTCCAAATATAGGGGTAGAGATTCCAAAGGGAATTATAATTTTTAGGATTATTTTTAGTCCTCGTCCGTTCGATAAAAATTAATAAATAATAGGTTTCGTTCTCTATTATAGGCAATTTTAACATTGAGGAGGGTCAATGTCACTGCTTTTTATTTTTAAAATTTAGAGACCTTTGATAATTAATTAAAGTTGAAATTTGATAATTACAACCAAATTTTACCAAAAGTTAAAAAATATCTTACTCTAATTTTTATGAGCTATTGTTTGGCATGAGTGTAATAACAAACACAATCAAGTCAACTCCTATACTTAGGCTAGTCATGACATCTTAGGGACTCAGGGTAGAATACTAATTAGGGACCTTATATATAAATATTAAAAAATATAAGTATATATTGCATAAAAATAAATACACAATTTCATTAAAACAATGTGTTTTCTTACATTAAATAAATAATAATTTTAATAAATCTAAAGGAAAATATCATATTTTTATTTAATTTACTTACATTACATCTTATCATCTATCAATCATTTAGCTTATATCTTTAAAATAAGTATTCATACACAAATATTTATCATTTAGTTTTTATCTCTAAAATAATTATTCATACACAAATATTTATATATAAGTGTAACTCTATAAAAAAATATACAATATTATATATATTTTGAATAATTTTTCTATAATAATTTTATACAGCTAATAAGTTGGTTCAAGTGATATTAAATTCGATCTTCTTAAGTAAGGTTTAAAATTTGAGTATTTGTGAATGAAAAAAAAATTAATTAAAAAAAATAATTTCATTAAAAATGATGAGTCAAATTTTTCAATAAATGTTAATCATCGATAAAATCAATGGATAATTTATATATAACATGATTAAAAAAATAATAAGTTTATACAATTATTCATTTTAAATGTTTAAATGGTTAAAAAAATTAGTCATTAAATAGGACGGGGTCAGGAATGTTGACCCTGTACTTGTACTGTAGCTGGCTTTTACCCGAGGCAACAAGTCCATAACTCCATATTCAGTGTAACAGTGTTACCAAGAGCTTAAACTTACACAGACACAAATTGATCAACGGTAACTGATTGATGCTTTGCTTAGGATGTAACGAAGGGTAAAAAATGATAATGGAAAAACAGAAGAAACAGCAACAAGTAAAAAAGCCCGATGAGTGAGGACGCGAAACCCGGGAAGCGACACAAGTGGTCAGACTGCACTGCAACACTCGGTCTGAGACTAACCAACCCTTACCCCACTCCCACTTTGCTTTGGTCCACGCCCCCAACTAACCATGGTTAGTTTATCCAGTCAGTCAGTCAAACTCAAACACCCAACACCTCCCTTTTTAAACCCTCCTCTTGCACCACATCCCATTCTTTATTATTACAGAACACAGAAGAATTTTAGTTCGAGTGAGTGATGATACGTTAATATCTATATTTTTTTGAATATTTAACAAATACCTGTTTTTTCTTTTTATCTCTCTTTATATCATGTTTATAATACTTGTATTTTTTTTTTAATCTTATTTGTGTTTTTTTCATCAAGTGTCCATTCACATATTGAGTGTTGATGTATAATTTTTCTACTAGTATATTTATCTATATGTATGTGTGTACATGGGAACGGCAAAGATTGGACTGAATGAACAAACAGAGAGGGAGAAGATCATAGATTATTTAAACGGCTCTTGAGTTTTTCTGAATTGTTTATTCCATTGAATGAAGGACCCTAGTTATTAATTTTATATTCCACTATATAGTTCAGAAGAGAAGGGTGCTTGTTTATTTTCATAATAATAATGTTTCCAGAATCTGGATTCTGGTCAAAGATATATCACAGACCACTACTTGCTCTTCACATATTCAGATAGAGAGAGAGAGAGAGAGAGAGGAAGGTTTTGCTTCTTAGTACTAGTACTTTTTAGTATTTTTTATGTTGTCTTCCCCTAGGTTTAATGATGTATGAAAATTTGATGATTTAGAGATATTATCGGTGACAGAGTGGTTGGAAGTGGTTGCTATTATTATTGTTTGATAGAGAAGTATTTATGGGGAAAAAGAAGCGCCAAAAAACGAAGGAACTTTCGGTAGCGATAGCTGAGGCTTCATCCAAAGGAGGTGACACCCAACAACAACAACAACAGCAACCACAACCTCAGCCTCCTCGAAAAAGAGGAAGACCTCGTAAGGTTGTTGTTGTAGAAACGGAAAGCGAACTGAAAAAAGTGGAACCAAAAGAGGAACCAGAAGCTTTTACTTGTTCAGCAACGAAGAAAGAACAACAACATGGGAAGCAACAAGAGGAGTTAACATCAGAATCGGTGGCATGCAAAAGAATCACAAAGGAAGAGATTCAAATCCCAAAAGGGGAACCGTCGAGAAGCAGGGCGAGGAGGAAAAGCAAACCCAGAAAAAGCACTTAAGAATCATTGATTGCTTTTTTTAATCTTCCTTTTTTTTTATCTTTTTATGATTAATTCCTTTCCCTTTCCAGAACAAAGTAATAGAAAGAAACCATTGGGCAATCAGAATGAATATTCTTGGGTTAGGTTCTTCGGCTTGTCATCTTTTATAAGGATTGATGACATCGAAAACGCAAGCATCCAAAGAACTTTTTCTTCAGGTTCTCTCAGCTTGTCTACTCCCTGTTTTAATAGGGTTATATATATATGGTCCACGAGAGAACTTGAATACATCAATGTTTCATTCACATGCAGGAAAAAAAAAAAGTTTGGGTAAAGCTTAATTAATTAATTATAAAGCTAAGGCTTTGCTGTATGTATTGCTTTAACTATATGTGTGTTGTGATTTTGTGAATTAATATGATAATGATTACTATTATTGGGTGTTTTTCTTGATCTCCCAGTGCTCGCCTTTTACCCTCTCTTGATCTTTAATCGCTGTACTATTAGTCTATTACAATATAATTCTTGGATGTACTTTGATTGTTACTAAATATCGTTGTCTCTTAATAGTGAAAATATTGCTTCATTGTTTCTTTTTCCCTTTCTCTCAATTCTTAGCTGTAGCTAGCTTGTTTTCTCATAGGTTTCGATACACATAACGTTTCTTGCTTATTTTATGCGGGGATCATTCGTTTCAAACAACGAGATAGAGAAATATAAAAAATTAGTAATATTAATCATCATTATTATACACTACTTTCTTTTTTCTTCATCTCACTTTTTATTATGTATTTTGTTGTACATATATGGAAAACATATCGTGAATCCATGATCATGAAGCTAAAGAGTGTGTACTGTGAATGATGCGGGGGAAAGGAAGATACAGCGACAAGCAGGAAAATTGGGGGCAAACGGGGATGATACTTGATTAGGGAACAGGGAAATGCAGATTCTCCTATTGAGAAAATTATATATATATATATATATATATATATATATATATATATATATATATATATATATATATATGTATATGTGTGTGTGTGTGTGTGTGTGTGTGTGTGAAGGAATTAAACTAAATAAGTTACACCTTTAAAGTTATTTTTTATTATCGTTATTTATTTCTTTAAAATCTAATATGAATAATTAATCTTAATTATTATATTTTAAGAAAACAAATATTGAGTTTCTCTTTAAAAAAATTAAATATCAAATTATAGAAAGTTTGTTTCTTTAGTTAATTTCAGGGTCCAACAGTCACTAACTCAGGGTCTAAATATTTTTTAGTTATATATTTTATTATTTAATGTGTATAATTATTTTTAGGGTTAAGATTTTATATCACTTGTAAAGAATCTATATGCAGAAGGGTAATGCTACATGAAGAAGTTCACTGTCTATTCTACTCAAGATTAAGATAAAATAAACGACTAAGAAAAATACTAACAAAACACTCAAATATACTTTTTTTAATACTACATACAGAAGGGTAATGCACATTTATCTGTCATAGTTGCTTTGTAGTATTTTGAGAAAGTTGTCCCATCTTGTAGTTGCAGGGGTCATTGAGAAGATGCAAGTCATTATAGAGTTGTGTATTAAAATAACTGTAATTAAGCTATTCTTTACATAAGATGTAGATAGATGTATTCAAGCCTGAGCAAGGTGATTAAAAGGAATGCAAGAAATTTCTTAAGGATGGCAAGAGCACATTTGACAGCATGTCAAATATGATCCTTCTGCAGTGTATGCTAGCTATTACTTGGTATCTGTATAATGAATAGCTTTAGATAATGAGTGATCTTTTGAGATGAAATTCAACCTTCCCAAGCTTGCACATTTATCTTGACGGTATAGTACATTCTCAATATATAATTTGGATGCTGGGAATAAAAAAATATTTTAAAGTATTCTTCTATTAATTAATATTTTCTTTTAAAAGGAAATGGTGGAGGGAAAGGCAAAGCAGAGCAATTATATACCAAAATTTCACTAGCTGTTTATAGCTGTATCCAATCTTCACATTGTGTGCCTCATACAGAGCAACCTACACATTTAATTTGCTATGCTAAGAATTTGCCATCCTTTTTACTGATAATTTCTAATCTTTTTAGCAAATTCTGTTGTACATTGAACCTTCTGCTGCTAATGCATTCCACATTTCCACTTACCTATAAAGAGGGCGAGTGTTGATTCTCTGTTGGCACATGTACTTCGGTATAATTAGGGATATAGATGACAATGTATGACTTTTGTTTTTTGGAATATATTTTGGTTGAATAAACTACCTAATTGCATCCCACAAGCCAGCACCATTGATATCAAGTAACTGAGTACATTTGCTTATTTTGACATGCTTTGATATCTGCCACCAAGTTAGGATACATTTTTATTATAGAAAATGTTGGATATTTTCTGCTTTCAATAATGATTTTGCATGCTTCTAAATGTATCCTAACTTACCCCATTTGTGCAATTCATATGCATATTCAAGTCCCAGGCTGCTTAAAATAATCAGCAAAATGCCAAAATGGATTTCAAATATTGTAATTACAATGAGATTGTTTCATCAAATGTCATCTATTACTTATTTCTACTTATACTGTTATAAAGCAATCTTATAATGCAGCAGAAGAATTTTAAGCCACATGATTCAACTCTAGGAATACTTTCAATCACTTGCAACAAATCTTAATTTTCCATTTTCCTTTTGATTTCCTAATCTTTCTAATTTTGTTAGGCACGGTTCTATGCATTTAATGTTGTTTGCTAACACAATATTTATATATTTGGCAGGTGAACTATGATTACCATTATAAGGAAAGCACATGTTGCTATTTCCTTCATAGACTCAACTACTGTGTAAATTTGTTCTATTGTTCTCAATCTCTACTAAGCAATAATAAACTTTTTAACATGAAAACATCCTATTTAATGAAAAGAGCGTATTGATGTTACATGTTGGATCCTCCTCACCTAATAAGGTGTTTCAGGATGGTTGGAGCTGGAGAGGATTAACAAATGAAGGATATACTGTGTGTAATACATATGCACTTCTGCATAATAATCTCTTATCACTGAATTCTGATTTGCTGAAAATTTTGTGGAGTGTAGAGGCTCCGTCTAAGGTGTGCTCTTTTGGATGGAGGGTTGTTTTGGATAAGATTTAGACACAAGATGGGTTGTTAAAGAGGAATGTTATACATGGAGCAGATGCTTCAATCTGCTGCTTCTATCATCAGCATCTTGAGACATTTGTGCTCCTTTTTTTGGGTGTAGTTTCTCATACAATGTATGGCAACTGTGTTATGAATGGATTGACACACAACAACCTTTGCATATGGACTGTAAGTAACATTATATATATATTGCAAAGTAGCATTGGACATTTGCTTAGGCAACACTACAATTCATCTTATAACACAAGTGCCAATATTATGTTTAATCCACGCCAACTTATTGCATTATGAAATAGGTATACACTTTAAAATAATTATAATTCAATATTGTCAATTCTTAATATATTCTAAATTCATATTTATAGTATTTTAATATTTTAATTTCTATTTTATCATTGACTAAATGTACTCCTATCAATTAGGGGGACAAGTTTGATATGTTCCACAAAATCAAACTGAATCTTCATTATATGCTATTAATTATCTTCTATTTAGGATTTTTAAATAATAGTTTGTAATATAGTAAATTTGAATTCCATTTATGACTAATGTGCTTTCGTATGATATCCTGTTTTCTAATGCTAAAATTTGTATCATATTTACTCATTCAAAACTTATTTGTTTACTGCTATACTCTCAATTTACAAAACGTTTTTTCAATCAAATCTTATACTATTTACACATTAACAAATGCGTGCAACCAGTCAAGTGATCCGTGCGAAGGCATAAGTATTGTACTGCTATACTCTCAATTTACAAAACATTTTTTAATCAAATCTTATACCATTTACACATTAACAAATGCGCGCAACCAGTTAAGTTAAGTGACTCATGCGAAGGCATAGGTATTGTACTAGTTTTTTTAAAAAAAGAAAAAAGAAAAGAAAAGAAGTGGATGTGATATTAAAAAGTGAAAAATTTTGATTACACTTTCATTAAAAGTGAAACCAAAATGAATCATTCTGTTTTGTCTGGCAAGCCACACGCTACCGCAGTGTTCCTCTATATTAATTTATTAACATAATATCATACAGGGAATTTTTTACAAGAAGCTATATACTGCTCTGCCTTTTCAACAGAAACACAAACCTATGTCTTTCTCTTATTCCTTATGAATTATCGATTCCTTAGTGACTCACTTTCTGAGATTAGATCAATTGTGGTAGGTGAGCCCGTTGCAGAAGTAGCTGTAGAAATTGAATTAGTTGGTGTGTGTCCTTGAACTGCTTGTGAAGGCAGCAACATATTTGCATCAGGAGCCTTCTCCTTAGAAGCATTCATGTTAACTTTTATCCTGCATTTGCAATAACTCAATTTAGCATTATTCTTCATACAATAAGCAAACAATGTTCTATTGCTGTGCACTAAACCAAATACCAAGGAGACATTTAGTCAGCTTGCAACAAAATGATCTAACAAAACTGTTGGGCTTCAGATGGCAATTAAGAGGAAACAGTTGAAAACTTACTTGTTATGGATATTGACATATTCATCAGTTTCATCTAGTATCTCCTCCTGAAATACACAGATTTAATGAAGATAGATCAACATATGCAACTAAATTAAAAGGCAATAGAAGCATAAGTGCAACCTGTAGTTGCATTCATAACAATAATAATATATGAAGCTAAAAGCCCTAGCAACAAAACAACCAATTCTAGCAATTTGAAACATCTACACGTAACAGAGAAGTACTTCTGCAGAAGTCAAATCAAGCACTTCTTTCTTCAACGACTATAACTATAAAAATAACACTTAATCATCCATACTGAGTGCAAATATGGAAGAAACATTGGATGGGGAATTATGCAATGGGCAAAAATTAACATATGGAAAATATAGAATGAATAAGCGAAAGACGGAGTTCATCGTGTCAGAGACAGCTAGAGTTGCACCATCAGTACTAAGAAGAAGAGTATCAAAACAAACATACAGGACTAAATAATTTGAGCCCATACTACTAATTCTAAGTATAATGCATTAAATCTTCTAACCTGAAGAAGCTCTTCAATGACATCCTCCATTGTAATAACACCAACAACCACTTCATTGGGAGGAAACACTGGCAGGGGAGAATTATCAAGGTCCAGGATGCAATATGAACAACCTCTATGTCGCTTTTTAAAAGCAGGAGTTGCTGGTGGACTTTTCTTTGCTTGCTGAGCACCATCTGTAGTCAAAGAATAATGCGACTCCAATTTCTCACCTATATATGTGGCAACAGTGAGCATATGTCTAAATATACAGATAGAAAACCACAAACGTGTGAAGTAAAGCCACATGGTGCTGAAAATGACCTTCACAAAAGGAAACACAAATGACAATTGCTGGGTACCAAAGCTTCATAAAATAATCAGTAAGGTCAGCAAACAGGAGGAATGATGACACTTTCAAGGGAACTAAAGAACAATTTAGCATATACTGCTTTATGAGTTTGATAAATTGCTAACCATACATAATACTTCGATAGCATGCACTCTACAAAATGAAACTTATTCTAGTTTTATTTAAATAAATCACTACCTTTATCCAAGGATGTCTTCTCTCCTTTATTCTTACGCTTGTCCTTAAGATCAAGTAGTTCCCCATCTTTAACTTTTTTTGGGGCTTCATTTTTATCATTTAGGTCCCTATACACAACTGCAATATGACTGTGACCCTTCTGAAATTCGTTCAGTATATCGTACAGAGGCATGTTCTCTGAAACACTGCAGATGAAGAGGAAAAAGCGATTACCTTGTAATACCAGCATATCAACAACATACAAACAGAAAAAAAAATGTTGATACATATACGATCAAGTTCACAGGTAAGGATAATGTATCTCAACTCATGTATGAAAAAGAATTACCGAGGAATTTTTCTGATGAGCATTTTTCTTAGGGGAACTGCAGCCTTTGAATCAACCATAAAGAGATTTTTAACCTGCACATATAAGTGAACAAAACATTAACTAACAATGAATGAGTGACATAAAAGTGGATACCTGGTGGGATAAGGCTATTGTTTGTTATAATTGAGTGACATAATAGCGGATAGAAAGTGATGGAGTTCCTTTTTTTACTATTTATCATGCAACAAATCTATTTTATTTCAAAGTGACTTGAAAGTAACCCTCTGCTACAGTTCGGGTATACCCTTCTCACAATATCAGATCCACAATCTATTACTTGGTATATCATAAACAATAACCTTAATCAGGATATGATAGAAGGTTTCAAGCTTGACATCAATCTTTGTAAACTTTTTCCTTCAGGATCAAATTTATATTTTTTTTTATGCATTTCATTCAAACAATTTTAAATTTATAACAGTGGGCAGAAAAAAAATCAATCCATAGCATTATTAATCCCCACAAACATTATTCATTACATATTATAGCAACATACAAACAATTCAAAGTATTAGTCTTTAGAGTAAATTGATGTTGAGAATAAATGAGATATTCTCCAACTTAAAAAAGAAGATAAATAACTATGATAATAGACATTATCATTGAGATAAGAATTCTACAATCCTGTGTATCTATTTACAAAATCTGAAACGGAAGAAAAATTACCAGAACAAGTCCAATAATATTGGTTTTTTCTCCTGCATAAACTGGAACTCTACTATGACCAATTGTCATTATTGAATTCAGTGTCTCCCTTCAGCGCAGACACAGAGGGCAGGGTTAGTACAAAAGAAGCGATAAGATTAGTGGAGAGAACAATAAAGAATTCACAAACCCACAAATTTAGAGTTGCATCCAGATCAAGGGAAAATGCCTTTGATATGGGAGTCATGGCATCTTTTGCAGTCTTTTCTGTCAAGTCAAGTGCACCAGTTATGATGGTTGTCTCGTCATGAGTTAAATCTCCTCCTTTACCAGCCTAGAAAAGAAAACAACCGTATAGCCATGTTACATCAAAGCACAAACCAGAGCCATATTGAAAGAACTGAAACACAAGTACTAGAAGCACATCTTAAAGCATTCAAATGAATATAAAGAAAATAGTTTTCTTAATCCTCAAAAACATGTGTATATATATATATATATATATATATATATATATATATATATATATATATATATATATATATATATATATATATATATCTACCACAATACCTCATTTCCATGAAAATTCACAAAAGTCTTGAGCTCTGCCCTCTTTAAAAGGGCAGCATGTCCTTTACCCAACATCCAATCAAGAACCTGAAAATATTACAATCTCCATCAGTTTTTTTACATTTACTAATCTTACTTTTTTTTTTGTTTGTTCCCACAGGTATTCTTTTTTGGAGACAATCTTGTCTGAGACACTACTGTCAAACACTAAATATGAACACCTCTCCGACAATTATTCAAACCTTGATTTGTTACGTTTAGGAAGACTAATAACCACTCTCACTAAACTTACCCTGTGTTGATAGTAATCATACATATATATTGACATTATAAGCATACCTTGCTGATAGGATAAGAAAGCGGGAAGAAAACTATAAGAAGAACCCGAACAAGTGGAGCCAGCGTGGCTCCAACCGTCAATCCATATCTTGTACAAATTGCTTGGGGCAATATCTGCACCAACCATGGAACGAAGAACCTCATAAAACATTATTATTCATGTTGTTTCGCTGATAACACGAAAATCAATAAATAAATTACCTCTCCAAACATGAGGATGAGCGTGACCGAAATCAAGATTGCCGCAGCGGGATGCACCAGTGAATCAAGAAAAATGGGAAGAGCCTAAAACAGAAACATGCCAAAACAAAATAAAATAAAATGATTAATTAATTAAACCAAGAAGGGTTGAGAAAATAACAAGACCTCCATGGCTAAGGAGTTTCCAATTAAAAGCGTGCAAAGCAGAAGATGCTGGTTCTTAACAACCGGATAAATTTTCGCTGCAAAAAGAAAAGAAAAGAAAAGAAAAGAAAAACAAAGAGTAAGAAGCAGAGAATTTAAATAATTGGAAGGAAAAAAAAGGGGGATGATACTATGATAGTATTACTAACAAGCGTGGATGCGATCCTGAGGACGACCAGATTTGATGAGAACTTCGAGGTCGACGAGTCCCAAAGACATGAGTCCGAGAGTGAGACCAGCCATTAGTCCCGCGAAGCAGACCAAACCTATGATCACCAAAACGTACAGTGAAAACTTTGTTCCACAGCACGGTATCTCCGCCGCCATCTCTCTCTTTCTTAAGACACAACAACTTCTTCGTTGTTCTCTTTCTCTTATTTTAAGGTCCGATGTTAGGTGATTCTCATGCGATCACGCTTTTGGATTCCTTCCGCTTCTTAATTCTTATTCTTATTCTTACTACTACGATATTAAAATTTATATAAATAATAAATAGTAATAATGATGAAAATACCTAATTCTCTCTCTCTCTCTCTCTATAATTGTGGGGCTCACTCCTGTCACTTTTCTCCTGCTTTTACCTCCTCTTCTGCCGCCAAGCTTCTGTCATAATTTTAAATAAATAAAAGTTTAGGGACTGTTGAGTCTCAAAAATTCATCAGCTTCACGATAAACCTCATGTTCCATGAATGCTTATAAACATGCTTACTAATTACCTATTAATAGGATGCTTACATTTTATAATGAGACTTAAACTCACGTTGACATATTTATAAAATATAAGTCCGTTTCTTATTAATTGGATTAATGTTATTTGACAAATTTTATTCTTAATTCGAGTGTTGTAATATAAGATAATATGTTGAGAATCTGTCATTCCCACTAAAAATTAATTTCATAACTAATTTAATTTCTAAAATATATATTGGGTGTCATTAGAGAGTGTAAAATTCTGACTACGCTGATATATAGAAACAGAGAAGATAAATATGTGAAAAAAACTGTTCAATCCCTATAATTAAGTTAATTACTACAAATATTCCAAAATATAAGTTAATGAGTTTATATGCTTTTTTTTAACATAATGAGTTTATACGTGGTAAGTTTGCATTAAGAAAGGAAAGAAATCTCAACATTATTGTTGCGCGCTTGTCAGAGTTGTAAGCATCAATTATCTCATTACTAATTAATGGCTAATGCTCTTCCAACGCATAAAGCACTTGACTAATCTGCTTTTTTTTTTTTTTAATGAAACCAGTAAGAATATTAAATTCATATTTTATAATTTATTAAAATATTTTTTTATATTGTTTAAATTTTTAATATATTATTAATTATTTAGTTTAAATTTTAATAAATGAAAATTAGTATATATGTCAATAAATAATTTATATCGTTCTTAAGTATTATAATTAATTTAATTCATTTAAGATTCTATTTGAAATAAATAAATAAATATAAATTTTGTATTAATTGAATTGTATAAAATTTATATTAATTAAATTATTTGAAAAGAATGAAAATGAAGATGTCCCTTCACATCATCTCATAAAATAAAATTTTCTTATATATGCATATAAGAGTAGGTAGATAGTAAAATATAGAAGATTAAACTATTTATTTTACAAAAATGTTATTTGGTGCGAACCTTGTTTTTCAGTTAAAATGTATTTTATGTTTTTTCTTAATGTTTTTAATTGTATTTATTTTTAAAAAATTATATTAAAGCACAATAAGTCAATAATCGTTCGTGCGCTTTCGTGTTTACGCTTTACGCTGTTCGTACTGAATAACGGTGCTCTTTATTTTATGTTTAAAATTTTACTTTAAGTTTTAGTTCACATATATAAAAAATGAGAAAAAAAATATTATGTATTGAGATTTTAAAACAATTTTATATTATTATTTAACCATGATATACTATATAATGTAAATATGTTAATTTTTATAATTATAATCAAATGATAATATAAAATTATTTTATATATATATCATTAAACTCTAAAAATTGTAAGCTTTATCTTCTATACTTTAATACTTGTATAAAAGTTAAATTTTGATAATGTTTTTTGGTAGTATAAATTTTGATGCTTAGCATTTTTTTTCCTGAATTGCTTAGCATTAACATCAGAGAAGAATGTTTAACATTGTAAGATTACTGTAAATTTTCTTACGGGATTAATCATTATAAGAAAGTGAGATTAAGACTTACAATTTTTTTATTACAAGACTAAAATTTTAAATAAAAACTAAGTAAATAGTTTGACTTTTATGAATTAACTCGTAGATATGTAATTAAGTGAGGAAGAAAATTACAAAAGAATAAAATAGAAAGAACATGATCAAATTATATTATTTTATAAATGCAATTTTTATCGATTTAATCAATCAAGATCATTTCTATCAATTTTTATTAAAATTGAACAACAACAATAAAATAATTAAATAATTTATATTTTAATATATTTAAAATATTTATATTATGTTGATTTTAATTTATATAAATAAGATAATAAATGTAATATGAAATTTTGTATATATAATTTATGTAAAATAAAATTTTAACACAACAGTAAATTTTAAAAAACATTATTTAATTAAAAATAATAAAATAATATGATAATTATTAAAATTATATCAATATATTTTATTCTCCTTATATATTAATATTATAATTTTTTTAATCCATAAAAATCAAAGAAAATTATCAAAATATTTATAACACTTACTCATCATTTTTAATCAATCAAATTATATCATTTGATATTAATATAAATATTATACTGAGTAAAGTTACATTTTAGAGGTATAGTTAATTTTTTTATACTAACCTTGGGATAATATTTCTGCAAAGTGGATCCGGTGGATAAGTATTTCTTGGCTTCTGCGTCATCTTTTCTTTTTTTTACATTAAATATTTGGATGAGATGGAAGGACGGTTTTGCGTATCTGTTTGTCCATTTGTCTTTCTTTAACGAAATTAAAATTCCCCGCTGGTTGGTTTTGGTATAGATGGATCGTGGAATGGAATCCAATTGATTTGTGCGTCATGATTCACCAAAAAAGTTATGTGTATATAATTAGTTACTAGCACTACATTCGTGCATTATACAGCATATCAATTAATGTTTTTATATATTATTTATTAAATTGCATTATCAATCAATTTAAAACACTTATATAAAATGGTATAACTCACATATAACTAATAACCTTATCTATTAAATAATATATAATTAAAGAGTTTGATCTTCAAGGCCATATATAAGAAAAAACTTTTATTATAAGAGATTAATCTTTTAAATAAATAACAATGGATTTGTTTAAACTCATTTGTTAAAAAAATTATTTAATAAAATAAGTAATTTTTTAAATTTTTTATGTGTTTATTTAAATTAATTTTTTATTATAATTAAATCATATTTATTTCTTAAAAAATTACTTTTCAAAATTATTTTTTAGAAACATTTTTTTTAAACAAATTAACCCAATATCTTTATATATTATATATTAGTCCTTGACTTCCAATTTGAGATACCATATGTAAACAAATTATTAGAAATTAATTTAAATATAACTTTAAAATATTTATCAATAAGAGTCAACTATCTTAACACACTTGTTAACATATTGGACGATAGTTTAAAAAACATTATATTGTAAATGCATTCTAACTAAATTTTACTAATCATATAAAGAAAATTAGAAAAAATGAAAAAATATTATTAAGACTATAAAAAAATTAGTGTCTTCAATGAGATTGAAAAAAATAAAATTCCTACCAAATGTTGGGCTTGATGAAAAGCAGTATCTATAACGTTAATAATCTATAATCTATAACTATTAATAATGATAATTACACATATTTTTTAGACAATTTTATCCTCTATCAATTTTTTTAACAACTGCCCCACTACTTTTTAGTTAATTAGTTTCTTTTCTTACTTTTTTTAAACTTCTAAACCTTTCTTTATTTTATTTTTATTTAAAATATATAGAGAGGCAGTCTTCCTCTAGAATAAAATAAAATGAATATTGGTTATTGTTGTTTGAAATGTTTAAAATAACAAAATAAAAATATATTTTATTCTTTTTCATTTAATACTTTTTTTACTCAATTTGAGACAATAGTTTAGAAATAAAAATGTCATTTTTTTTATCACAAAATGTCTTTTTTTGATGTATTTATCATAAAAATATCTAAATAATGGCAAAAAAAATATTTCATAATACAATTTATAATGTTTTGTTAGTTAGTTTGGTTTATGAAGGAAAGGTAAAAGAAAAAAAAAAGAAAAAAAAGAAAATAGGAAGTGAGATGATTTTTTAAGTTGTTTGGTTATTATATAAAAATTACACAAATATTGTAACTAAAAGCTAAGATGTATAATAAATAAGAATATTTATGTCTTTAGATACATTCAAGTTTTGTCTTGTTATCTTTCCCTCCAAATTGGGAGAAAGAAATATTTGATTGGATTGTATGAATTCTTTTCTCTTTCTCTCTTATTTTTTTTATACCAAATAAGGGAAAATTTCTTGATAAATATATATTTTTTTCCTTCCCTAATTTCATACATAGGCTTAGTCATCACTTGATTGGCATGTTGAAGATTCGTTTTAATTCCGGTGAGTCGACACCAGTGGATACAAAACAACTTGCCTACACTCACAGTGAGTGAATATATTCTATAGCTTACGGGTATTTATCAAAGTGAATAGACGCAACAATGTAAGTGACACTTAACAGTTAACAAGCAACTGTCAAGAACTTGACGGTGATCGATTAGAAATTTTGAAAGAGCTTCACGGAGGACACCATCATTCCCTCTTTAAGGAAGCTCTGCATGCATAACATTACGCATTTAACTTACCAAACACTTTCATAACCCGGTACAAAGAAATCGGTAATTACATTTTTTCGACGTCTTAGGATTGCATGATGTAGTAGTAAATACTTTAAATTGGTTCTTAAAAGAACACGTGGGTCAGTTTGATACTTCAAAAAATAGTTTTTAGTATGTTGAAATTATAATATGAAATGTTTTAATCTTATCATTTAATATTTTACATTATTTTCTAATTATAAATTATCATTACTATGAATTTTAAAATAATTTAATAATTTTTAATTGAATAAAAATATAAAACTAATCTCACAGGCAAGCGAGATAAGGGTAAATGCCGTGCCGACTACCGCCCTACAACGCATGAAGACGTGGCCTCCTCCTAGTTCAACAAATAGTACTTGTAACTTGCAAGTTCCATGGTCCCACGTAGTAGGTATTTTAGGAACGAAAAAGAAGAAAAAAAATGGTGCCACAATTACTACATATAGTACATCGACAATTAATGTGCAGGATTTTGTAATTAATATATACAGTGTAAACATAATAATACAAATAACTCTAAGAAAATACCTTTAAACATATATCAATTATTGTTTTTTTTATTAATTTATGGTTTTTATTTTTAAAAAATAACGAAAAATCAAACCGGTGATAAATAAATCATTAATCAATAAGTTCGAACAAGCAAATTGATGTTTCAATTGGATTGATAATAATAATAATTCACAGTTTAATAGTTTATCTTTGGTTACAAAGCAAAGCCAAGGAGCTGCATGGTATTTTATAATTATGTACTGAAGAACTCAGTCCATTGTTGTTGTTGTTATCCAAGTTGAGGCAGCCACATCTACAGCATTAGTAATTTTTTAGTGGGAACCACGGAATGTGACTTTTGTACTTGAAAAATGACAGGGAAATTAAGAAAGGGTCGGGTGGGTTATGTAATTGTGGTAGTCGTGGACTGCATTGTTGCCTTGCCTTTCATTAACGCTAGAAGCTAGGCGTGTGGTTCTCTTTTCCTTATCCCTACCCGAAACCTCTCTATATATAAAACAACAATGTATTATCCTCTTCACAAACTCTTATTAATCCCTTAATTTTGTGTAACACACAATCATGTCAGATAAAGAAGTAGTAGTAAATGGGTTATCTGAGGACCAAGCATGGCAAGAGCTCAAGTTTCCAGAGTTGTTGAACAGTGATGCTGTTAGAGAAATCCATGCAACTATTGAAAAAGAATGGGATTTTCTTCAAAGGTCAGCTTGCCAAACCGCTGCGGGAAGGGCTCTGTGGAAGCATGCCATCCATGATCCACTGGCTGACGTGCTGGCAGGAGAGACTTACTTGAGAAACCTCCATGAAAAGATCAAGAAAGACATTCTCAACAATGCTCGCGAAACTTCCGGAGTCATTCTCGCGGTTCGAACCCTTTGGTTTGATTCTAGACTAGAAGATGCCCTTAATTCCATTGATGGCAGACAAGCACAGGTTGTTCTCCTTGGTGCAGGTTTGTCAACAACACTCGGCTACACATTGATTTAATTTAATTTTTCCTAAACAACTTTCATCTTTTTATTTTTTTTCTTTTTTCTTTCATTGAGATGTGAATCTGCTAAGTTACTCAGAATAAGTGATTCTGTTGCCTAAGACAATAACAGCATTGTGCTGCCTAAAAAATTAGGACGTTTGAGTGAATTACGCCTTCAGGATCACGTTACAAGATATTTAAATGCCAACTTCTTGATTTTGACGAACTATATTTCTTATATCATCACTAGCCATTTTTGGACCACTATCTATCTATCTATCTAACCAGTAGCTAAACATAATCAATGACATGACAACATAGTGCATCTGCCCATATTTTTATTCTTTGTTAACACGCCTTTTCCCAGATAATTACTTCGCAATGCAAATTCCTAAGGACCCATATAAAGAGAAAAGGAAGGAGGGGCGGGAGAGCCGAAAGAGGGTAAAAAATGAACTATCCATGCCAAAAAGAATTATATTGAGTCGAGTTAATTCTATATATTCGTAATTTTCTCGCACAAAAATTATATATTGACAGGCTTGCAACTTCTAATGTAGGAATGGACACGAGAGCATATCGTTTGAGTTGCTTGAAGGACAGCGATGTCTTTGAGGTTGACTTTCCACAAGTATTGGATGTAAAAACCACTATTTTACAAGCGGCTAAGGACTCCTCAAACGACTGCCAGCATATAATGTCCAAAGCCAAATCCTTAACCAGAGTAGCAGCTGACATAAGAGAAAGTGACTGGTTGGAAAAGCTTGAGATTGCAGGGTACTTGCCTCAGAAGAACACTGTTTGGATTCTAGAAGGCATCCTTTATTACCTCACCCAATCCCACGCCATGCAAGTGCTGAGGATTTTGGCTAACAAATGCGCCCTAACCCACACAGTCCTCTTAGCAGACTTCATGAATAAGCCATCTACCACTCTATCCAATTCAGCTTTCCAATTTTATAGCGATTGGCCAGACCAACTCTTGCCATCCATTGGCTTCAATCATGTAAAACTTTCGCAAATTGGAGACCCAGATGCTCATTTTGGCCTCTTGAATGATCCCTTAAATCTCTTCAACAAGCTCCGCAGCTTGCCAAGATCGTTACAAACCAATCCAGACGATGGAACGCCATGCTGTCGATTGTACTTGGTGGAAGCTTCTGGTTCACCTGACCAAAATGCTTCAAATAATGGACCAATCACTCAGACCTGATTCGTATAATCTGGTCTCCAATTCACGTCTACTCATAGTCTTGTCTAGATGCGTCCACATTAATTGTATTGTACAATAGCACATGGAAAGTAGGTATCTAATTTTAATTTGCAAATTCGTCCAACAATTGTTGGCCCATATGATGTCGCTCGTATAATTTCTACAAAGTCAGCAAAGTGCAAATAGCTATAAATAACCTCAAGACCAAAAGTAATTATTTCAGCCTTTTTCTCTTTCCAGTTCTTGATGGAAGAATTCTACTTAATGATGAAAATAATGCAGGTAAATATATAATGCATTTATTAATATCCTTAATTTAGTGTTACTATTTAACCCGTAAACCTTGGGCCAACCATTACTCCAGCCCCGAACTCTTCAAACTTCCGTTTTTTTTGTTGTTTTTTTGTACAAAGGAATTAAAGACAAATACTAAAAGATTTACAATAAATCTTAGCTTAACTAACAGTTGGATTCCCTCACTTCTTAAACCTTCCCGTTTGACAAAGCCCATTTTGGTTTCTTCCAAAGATTAAATCAAAATCCGTTTAAACAACAAAACCCCATAAACCAGACTAATGTCCAATTTAAAAGAAAAAACAAATAAAATAATGTTCAGAGCATTTTTTAAAAGAAAAAACTGCAAAATCATTTAAATTTTAAGATTCAATTGTTATATTATATTTCCAGTTTCAACTCATTTCTAAGTGTGGTTTTTATAAACTTAGAATTTAATGCCTACTATCAAACTTAATGTGTTGTGGTATTACTTGATCAGAAATGTGTTGTGTGTGTGAGGTTTGGGAAGTAGATGTGGTGTGGGTGGCATTTAAAAAAAAGCATTTATTACTTCTCTCCCATTCACAGTCTGAAAGTACAAGAAGATCTTAAGCAACCAAAACCTCCTCCCTCATTGAAAGAGAAGTCTCTTTCAACAATGCAGACACATATTTTGAGACTTGCAGGAGGAGTATCTATAATCTAAAGATAAGAAAAACATCAAAAGAAAAAGAAATAACTTAACAGGGTGAAGATAGCATCAACAAAAATGTACCATCTAAATTATGTACAAATACAAAATATAGCATCAATCAACAAATATTATTTCCGCTTAAAATCACAACATACCATAAAAAAAGTGACAAATTCAGAATCCAAATTAGAACAGTAATAATCGTATAGTATGCATTTGTTTGATCCCTTTTGTTGACAACAGGAAATTCCTCATACATTTCCAAACAAATAGGGAAACAGTCATAATTTAAGGAGAATGTAAAAATACATATATTTTTTGGCTGATTTTAAGAAATCATTCCAGAACATCCTAGCATTTACCTTTGTTTAAGAAATTACCAAAGTTTATTAGTTATTACATATTCAGTATGTGCAAATTATGAACACACCCTGTAATATCAAAAGGATACAGCTATCAAGAGCCTGTTCAATTCCTCTGTGAAATGATTCAGAGGATTGAATGCATTGAAAAAGAATATCAGATACATATTGACAGAGTACTTACAGATTTTAGATTGAGATAACTAATAAGAAGTAATTTAAGTAAGGCAAAAGCATAGTTTGATATTCCCGGCAGACAGCACACTGGTGATAACAGAAAATTTGTGATTACACCAATAGATTCCCTGAGAAACATGTGAAAGTATTAGCAAAGGAATAACACCCAAAACCTGATTCAGACAGTAAGTAAGGAAGCCAACAGTTTAAAGTCAAAACTGGATTCAGGTCTATTAGTTAGTGAAATTAAACACTAAAATTGTTAGATTTTAGAAAGTGCGATCTGTTATTGAAGTTTAATTCTATAGACACTGTCAACCTTTCACGTTATGGTAATGTTGACAGTAACTAAAAGTTTAAAAAATCAAAGGAAAGTAGGCAATAGGCAGGCAAAATGGAATGCTCAAAGGATATAGACAGGAGCACATACTTGCATGATTTTTAATGATCAACTTTCCACATCAAAAAGTAAGCTAGGTTATCCTTTACAGTTAGGTTTCAAGGCAATCCCTGATTCCCAGCTCAAATTTGTCAAGATCAGATATGGTATCTGATACAGCATCAGCTATCTTTTTCCTGGGGAAAAAGAATGATTTTAGCGGCAAGCCATTGATATGATAATTTAGGTAACAAACACCAGAATAATAAATATGAGCATCACAAATTAAAGCAAGCAACAATAACTTACAAAGCTAAAACTTGAGTCGTTATTACTTTAAAAAGTAGAAACAAAATCGAAACCAAGACAGGCAACTAAATCAAGAGGAAAAACACATATATAAATCCATGTGTCAGGACATAAAAGTGTTCTCTATAATTAAAGGGTAGCGAAACGACACTTTTATAATTGAATCCATATCATCGAAACCAAGACAGGCAACTAAATCAAGAGGAAAAACACATATATAAATCCATGTGCCAGGACATAAAAGTGTTCTCTATAATTAAAGGGTAGCGAAAGGACACTTTTATAATTGAATCCATATCAAGCCACTAAAAAGAATTATAAGTTCACTACACGTCACAGAACTTCAGGTACCTCTCATTCATAGAGAAATTGATCTTTAGTTAGGCATAACATGAAATATAATTGTAACAAAGCAATATGAAGATTGTCCATTGGTAGTCAACACTACTATTTTGGGGGTGGGGGTGCAATGAACTAGGTTCAATTCTTTCACAAATAATACCATAAAGAATTTTCTTCAAAAGATGTCTTCCTAGATATTCCTGTAAGCAACTACCTATCTGATGCAAGTTGAATGTTGGTTTTACTTGCCATCCCACTGACAGAGGTGAAAGATCTGCATGATAAGAAGCAATGTAGTAAACAATCATTCACCATTAGATGTAATCAAATTAGGTAAACTGCATGGATTTTGATTTCAAAGGAGTATTAAAAGGGAGGAAAAAAGGAGCGTGGATAACGATGCTTTAGGTGAAAGACAGAATGGAAACTTTGGAATTTACTATCAAGTATCAACTGTCAAGGACTAGCTCTCCTGAAAACTCATGAATAATTTCATTACATTTTTATCATACCCCATCACAGAATACTCACTTTGGCTCCAAGCGCAGATGCAAATGTAAAGGCCCGCACTTTTACCAAGTGGTACATTTCAACTGTATTAAAATGAATGGTAGAGGCAAGAATCAAACTATTGAACACTTGGTCTTAAATGCTCTGATATCATATCATATGAAAGACTAATTCTCCTAAAAGCTTGAGCTAATAGGCGAAGGCTCGTGAATGTCTTTATTAAATTTCTCAGTTATCAAGACACAAGAAAACCCCTTGGATAATATTCAAAACTGAAAATAGGAATCTCATTTCTATTTACACACAGCAGGCCCTTTTATAGGCATGATAAAACTAGATTGACCAGAAAATAATCCCTAGAAATTTTGTACCAAATAATATCCTTATAGGAACATAATAGTACCAGAATTGCAGTAAAATTATCGAAAATAACTAAATAGATGTTCTGAAACTAATTACTGCCAAAACTTCAACACAATAGTCAAATCCAAAAATATAATTATACTGGACATGCCTTTGTCCTGCATCATATTTGGTAAAAAAAAGAAAAAAGGTCAAAAGAATAAGTAGTCATTAACAATTTCTGACATGATACAAAATCTAAAATGTTGGGTATAAGATTCGTTCACATAAAGAATTAGATGCTGGAAACAAAATCTTCTAGATAATCGTGCATGGGAAAGAAATCATTTTGCCACTACATTGCACTTCAAAGTTCAAACTGCTCACTTCATTACAAACTATGAAGTGATATAATTAGAGCAGTCTGGACACCTAGACTTAACAAGAAATACAAAAATAATATTGTAAAATGGAACCCAAAATAATTCTGTTTGGGATCAGCCAGTTTCTTTAAAATTAAATAGAAAATTAAACTATTCATGTTCAAATACACCTTGTATATGTGCAGTAGGCATACATTATTCTCAAGTATAGAGGAGGCTTCCTACAATTTTTTGCCACTTGGAACCAATAGGACTCAACAAAATTAAATAATAATGATTAATGAATATAAAGAGAGAATTTGAGAGTCACAAGTTGGTGCAGTAGGATACAGCACAGTGTGCACACCAATGCTGGAAATTGGATACCTTATAAGATTATCTAGCAAAGCTTCAGCTTTCAACTTTACAGGATCCTTATTTCCAAGCAACGAAGCTGCATTCTTCACAATCAACCGAAACGTGCACACCTGTGCATAAAAAAGACAGTGGAGGTGAATTATGTCTCTATCAGAATGATTCTTGCACTTGAGCTAGCATGCTTTTTTGGGGGAAGGGACATGAAAAAGAAGAAAGCATCCGCCCATTTAACAGCCTATACAATATGCTAAAAGAAATGTCCCGTGTTGCACACGGAATCTATTATCACTAATCATTTGGTTTTGACAATATAAAGATATTTACAAGGTCAATCAATAAACACTGATAGAGAAAATAATATATGAACTAACAGTGTAAAAGTTTTTTATACTACCATGGTGATTTGTGGTTGAATGACTAAAACTGATTTATACTGTCAGGTTTGAACCTAAGATTATATAAAATATATTATTTATTTTTAAGAAAAGTGAGTCATCGATAGTATTTTGAACTTGTAAAAATGTGACAATTGACGCTCAATAACCGTCGTCGTTTTCCATTTTCCTATCCAAACCCTAATCAATGAAACAAGCGAGACATTCAAATTATGTAGGGCATTAGAGGGCGAACACAAACCTCTACTCCGGTGTTGGCTTGGAAAGTGACGAATGAGTTCCGGTCCTGTGGGACGCAATCCCTGGCAGCAGATATAAAGAGCTGCTGAATCTTCTCCAAATCCTCATCCGTATAAGCAGCGTCAGTTTCCGCTGCAAATGAAACCTAATTAAGATAAGAATCCATGAGCGCGAGAACTAGCGAGAAAAAAGAGAAAAAGACGTACTGAGCGTGAGATAGGCAGAGCGAAGGATTTGACGGGAGGCATCGATAGGGGCCAATAGGTACTTGGAGGCCTTCTTTTTTTGGTCTTTAAGCCAATTCTTCGGTCCTGCTGCGCAACAATATAAGGAATTAGGGTTTTCGCAAATACAGCAATGATAACACAGAGAATAATGTAAGAGTAGCGCGTACACATGCCAATTTCAATGGCGGAGGCTGGTGCTGAGAGGGAGAGGGAGAGGAAGGAAAGCAGAGCGATGCCTCTGCGAGAGAGAGTGGAAAATGGGGAAGGGGAGACGTTGCGTTTTGGAGGGAGTGAAGAGCGCGCGATAACTGTGGATAGGAAGGTGGCTGAGGAAGAACAAAAGGGGGAAACGACCGTTGACAATGGCATTGTTACTGCTTGCTTTTGCTCAGCTACGTTCGTTACCTTGCGCGGTTCGTTCGGGTGTTGCTTTGTTTCCTCTTCCGTTCTCTCTTACAATTTTCACACCGGAGAAATTAAGTCTAAATATTCATTTTATCCTTCAAGGTGTCTTGGAAAGATAAATTTGTCTTTTTCTTATAGATTATAAATTTAAATTTAGTCCCGGTCGTGTATAAAAATGCAAATGGATTCATTTTCTTATTAAATTTATGAAATTATTTTTTCGTCAAATTTAATATTTAATAAATAAATTGATAATAAATTATATTAAATTATAAAATTTATAGACTAATTTATTATTAAATTATTCACAATTCTAATTTGTAACACTTTTACATAATTAGTAATTAAATTTAAATTTTTATTTTTCAAGAATCAACTTATCCGCTTATCATTTTTACACTTTCTTTTTGGTATTCAAATAAATATTTACTAGGAAATTAATATTTTTTTTTCAGAGAGAGAAATAACATAAGTACTGTATTACTATAGGAGATGTAATTTTCTAACCCGTATTTTAAAGAAATGGGTTTTTATTACAAGAAGAAAGTTGATTTAAGTACACTAAATATTGTTATCTAATTGTAAAATATTGTGTATTCTTATTTAAGGCAGTTGATTTAAGTTACTTTAAAATGAATTAAGTCGGTTGACAATATACGATAGTTTGTCAAAAATAATTTTTTTAATATATTTTCTTATTATTTGTTAAAAAATATACAAAATTATAAACTATAAATAAAATATTTTTAAATAAAGAAAAATATTTTTACAATTTTATGATGTATAATAATTTTTTTAAAAAATATATCTTGATGCCTTACATTTCTTATTTGATAACTAACATATTCTTACATGCCTTATGCAATAAAATTAAAGTTGAAAAATGTATATTATGTAAAAAAAAAAAATGTATCGCCTCTGATCTTTCCTAAGGAGACCTTTGGTAATAAATAAGTTTTTTCATGCCGAAAATCATATTTTCTGAAAATGAATAAAAAAAATTTGGTTTATCATTAAAAAATTTTAAATAAATTTCTTAAGAATCAAAGAGTTACATATTTTTTAATGATTATTTTAATTATTTATCATATTATAAATTTAATCAAAAATAATATAACTTTTTACTATAATAAAAGAAAAATTAAACTATAAAAAAAAATTCACCTCATGAAAAAGTTTTCGTGGAAAACTAATTAAAAAATATTATTAGGAAAATCCTTTCAAAGGAATGTTATTTTTTTAAAGACATACCAAACACGAGAAATCAAGTTTTCTAGCTTATGATTCCCGGAAAATAAAAAATTTCTCTCCCACTAAACACCCCTAAGTGTATGATTTTGTGAGAAATTCACTTGACCAATCAAATAAGTCACCCTCCCTTGCCAATTTGATTGCCCATATCAACATTATATATGCTCAATCAAATTACCTCCAATGTTTATGAAACAATCATGACACAAATCTCACATCACATATCACACTCATAATCTTGCTATGAAATAAATGTTACGAAATAAGATTTCAACAAATAAATTGTGTAATGATTATCATATTGATCATTTTCAACGATTCATCAACTTCAATTTTTAAATTTTGAATTAAAGCGTGAAGTTAAATTTACTTATATGATTTATTTATGATCATTTTGGATTTTTCTAGTGTTTATCTCAATGCATTTTTTTAAGGGTTTGTAAGAACAACTAGCATCAATTGTGGGGACATAGGGCACCACATCCTTCGTCACTCACCCACACTCCATGGTGCAACCCCACAATGGTAGAGGTAGCAGGGATCTAAAGAAAATTCGACCTTTCTATTCACACACACCACCAGAAGTCAACTGCATATTATTAACCGTATTGTGCGTGGATAACAATACCCTTGCCGCATTAATTAGCAACCGTCCCTTATATTACAATCAGCAAGAGTAAAAGGAAAAAGAAAAGGAAAAGAAAAATTTACAGAACTAACTACGTGGAATTTCATCCTATTCTGACTAAAGAAACGTCAATATTTTGTATAAAATTTCATGCTTCTTTTGCGTTGAACATGATTGGCTAGCAAGATTGGTATTTACAGTATATGCATACGAAAATAATTTATAAAAGGAATCTATATACGTGATATTTCTTAGGAGTTTTAAGCAAAAAAATTTAATTACAATTTTTTTAAAAAAATATCAGAATTTATAATATACACATACAAAAATAATTTATAAAAGGAATCTATGCCCGTGATATCTTAAATAGTAGTTAGGTAAAAAGTTGTTGAACTATTAAGATATGATGAAACTATTTGTTTATTTACATCAAAATCCGATAATCTTGTATGGTTAGCTATTGGTGAGTTTGTTTAAATTTTAAAAAAATCAAATTTAAAATAAGCATTTTTAAAAAAAAATAAATATGATTTACTTCTTAAAATAAATAAAAATATTTTTTTAGGAAAAACAATTTACACAAACTCACTTAAAAAAATTATTTATTTTAATAAAATAATCACTTATTTCAACAAATAAATTTAAATAAACTTACCTATCGTCTAAAGTGACCTGCCATTGTGAATTTGCAGATTCAAATGTACTCCGAATTAAGTGGTCGTATTTTCACTTTTCTGGATCGTGACTAGGCAAATAAGACACCTAAGGCTGTTGCGAATTTTCAAATTCATTTTCCTACAATGTACTCTAAAAGTATCTAATTCCGTTGAATTTATTTTATAATTCTCTTTAAGCCTGAACGACAGATGTTGATCCTCTAAGGTTATGAGGAGAACTGTAAAAATCCCATCCATTGAATTTATTTTATAACATAATACGTTATTTTTAAAAATTAACTTTAACGGTCGGATTGATAACTGCACCCTGCAGTTTTTTTTTATTTTTAAATGTAAACTGTAGATTTATACGAATATTTGGACAACAATATTTCTTTATAAATTTATGCATGTGACGTATAGGATAGAAAATTGATGTTAAATATTTATTTTGATTAAACAAAAATGAAATTGATAGATTCCGTCACATTCACGTGGATAAAGCTAGTGGTGGTAATGAAAGGAAGAGGGAAATGAAAGAAAAGAAAGGTTGAGAAAATAAAGGATGGCATCATCTAATGATTCCGATCCTGTTCTGAGTATTGACAGAAACATCAAAAAGTGAGTTTTTTTTTTGTCTTTCAAATTTATCAGATAAGATTAAAATTTAAATTAATATCATAAAAAAGAGTAAGAAGTAGGATAATACATAACTTCTGAACGAACAAGTAGTAAATTGTTTTATGATTTGTTTTTTTTTCTTGGTTGAAATCATAAATTTTCTATTTTTTATTTTTTTAATACGACTTTAAAGTTATAAGATTTTTTTAAATTTTTTTTTACATGACTTTAATGTTATAACCGTTTTTTTATTGAAGTCCTAAATTATTTTAGTACTTTAATATTTTTTTTCATATTTTTTAAATCATAAATATTATAAGTTAATATCAACTAAAAAAATTAATATTATTTGATAAATTATAAGTTAATAATATTTATTAATATTGACAACAAAATATTTTAATATTTTTGTTAAATATGTAATATATTTTAATTTTTTTATTTGATTTTAAGTCTTTTGTATTATTTTTTAATTTATAAAACAAATAATAATATTTAACATTAATAAAAATATAAAAACATTAAATATGGAGAATATTAAATAAAACAATATAAAAAAATGTAAAAGTATTAAATAAAACAAAAAAGAAAACATACATTAATTCATTAAATAATTAAAATAAAAAATATTTATGATTTTTTAAAAAAAATTGAAGTTATAAAAAAAACCATTATTACTTTAAGTTGTGTGAAAAAATACTTTTAAGTCATATAAGAAAAACTCTTACAACTTTAAAATTATATTAAAAAATAAGAATTTTTTTACAACAATTTATGAATTTTAAATAAAAAGTGATAGATTACTTACGACTGGCCTTTTTCGAATATTAATTTGAATTTTACCCGATTTGGTAAATTTATTTTTTGAAAAAAAGACCCCTTTTTGGTTTGCTGGAGTATTGACTAACTATGGGAAATTGGGAACCAACCCAGAAAATTGTGGCCGGGCACTACTTATCCACGCCAGAAGCAGAAATGAGCAGAAGAGAATAATGCATAAACAAGCCTTGATACGTTCCCTCCATCATCTCAATTCTCAATTCACGAACCCTCGCATTTCTGGTGTTGCTATTATCGTGAAAAGAAAAAGGAACGGTAGGTGGCATTAGTAGCACTATGCTATTGAAATTTGAAAGGGGAACTAATTCCTTCCCCAATACGAATTGATCTAATCCAAATTCCGGGATAGGAATAATCCGTTTCCGAGAAATGCTAATTTGGCAAAGCTGCATTTTCGTTTGCGCCTCTGCAATTCCCGCAGCATCTGATTCCCTCACAATGTCCACCACGCCTATTTAATCGGCTCACGATGCGATTTCCCAAGAGGCACTTCTCCTTTTCTCTCTCCAACTTCTCTCCTCCTCTCCCACCTCTTTTCTCTCCTCGCCTTCTTTTTGTCTCTGGAATCGGCGCCAAACCTCCTCGCTCACTCGCCAACGCCACGTCACCAGGTTCGTTCCTTTTTCTTTCTCTCCCCAATCCGATTTCTTGTGCCCTAAGCCTTTCTCATTTCTCCTTTGTTTAGCCATTCGTTTTGCCAAGGTAGATGTAGCGAAAGCACGAGATACGGAGGGAAATAGAATATCATTAGATACTACTAGGAACTTAGAGGATTACTCTTCTTGATTCCGAAGTTAAATTTATAGGTGTTTCTTCAAGCCTAGAGTCGGAACATAGCCTCGTGCATTGCATGCTATATTTCTTTCACAAGGTAAGATGTCATAATTATTTTTCAGGGAAGGGCTTTTAGTTCTTTTGCATGTTTGTTTCAAATACTTGTGTTTAGAAAGTTATGGAACTCATTCAGTCAATCTATTTTTTTCCCCTGAAGATAGGTAACGTAATAGTTTCATTATTACTAAATTGCATTTGGATTAAATCTATCAGGAGTTAATCCGTTGTTGCATGCTCAATATTCAATGGATGGGAACCATGAAATTGATGTACATGATTCAAGATTGAGGGATTTGCCTGGCCGTGATGGCAGCAAACAGCCACGTGTATGGTCATCTCCTGAAAATGGAGTTAAAACTGAAATAGGCAAGCAGATATTTTGTAACCGGTCACTGAATATGAAGAACATTATTGCTGTGGGATTTGACATGGATTATACTCTGGCACAGTACAAGCCTGAAACCTTCGAATCTCTTGCTTATCAAGGCACAATCAAAAAGCTGGTTTATGATTTGGGATACCCTCGCGAGGTTTGTCCAATCAGTCTTATAGGATCTTCTACCATGTTTGGTTATTTTGTCTTCTTTTTAATGCATTAATAATAATGTAAGTGCTGGTGTAATAGGTGTGTTTGTGTAGATTTACTAACTTCCTCCTGGTTCATTTTGTTAAAGGATTTTGTTTGTTTGCATATTCTTTTCAGGTATAATTCTGTTGTATTTGGCTAAAACCTTTTTTCTATTCTGCAGTTACTAAATTGGTCTTTTAACTGGAAGTACATGGTCAGGGGCTTGGTTCTTGACAAAAAAAGAGGCAACATATTGAAGGTGTAGACTACATAAATGTTTTCTCGTCACCATTTTAACCATTGAAATAATCCATCAGCAGGTTGCATGTATTTTTTTTTCTTTTCATTTTCTCTGTTTGATTGTTGGCTGAATATATTTAGATGGATCGCCACAAGTATGTGAAAGTAGCCTATCATGGATTTAGAGAGTTATCAAAAGAAGATAAAGTTGGGACCTATGGAAATACTTTAGTACGTGATTCTTTTGATGAGCCAGACTATGCTCTAATTGATACACTCTTTTCACTTGCGGAAGCCTACTTGTTTGCTCAACTGGTTGATTTTAAGGATTGCAATCCTGACAAGATTCAGGAGGGTGTTGAGTGAGTCTTAATCTGGATTGCATAATTTTTCCTTTTGATAATTTTAAATGCCTTTTATTTTTATAACAATTAAATACTAGGACAAAGCAATTTTTGTTCATTCAAACACAAGGCAATCTTCGATAGTTTTTTGAAAGAATCTTTGTATGTTATCATTTTACCTCCCGGACAGATTTGGCCTCTTTATGTGTATGAACATACTTACCTACATGTGAGCTGTTTAGAAACCATCCAGCAGCCAGTAAAATGGCTAAAGCCTACATGTGAGCACACCATGATACATATATGATATATCCTTTAAATATTGTCCTTCCAGTTATGCTCGCATGTACAAAGATGTTCGAGCTGCAGTTGACTTGTGCCACCGTGATGGAACATTGAAGCAAATGGTTGCTATAGAACCAAAGCGGTATGGATATAAAATCACTAGCCTATCAAAGTTAGAAATGGACAAACACTTATTATGTTTGCAATGAGATATTAGACTTTTGATGTGCTAACTGTTTCTTTTAGAAGTTGCACTCTTAAATTCATATGTTGTCTATGAATTGTTAATGAACTTTCTCTGATTGTCATTTTTTCATTGAATTTTATCTCAGGTATATTAATGAAGACTCCTCAATAGTGCCCATGCTTGAAATGCTCAGAGACTCTGGACAAGCAACGTTTTTAGTGACAAATAGGTAGTTATGATTTTACCTAAACAGAGGGAAAACAGTTATGAGTAAATAATCAAACTATCCTGTGCTTTTTAATGATTGATGGAACAATCACTGTATGTTTGAAATACATTTTAGCACCTTTTTTTTAAACTAACATATAGTGCCAAGTGGGAAAGGCATGTTCTAAGATATCAAATGTACAAGAAAAGTAAAATAACGTGAGTTGAAAGATTATTAGATAAGGATTGAAAAATATTTTAAAAATTATAGTGAATTGATTTGACAGAAAATGTTGAAAAATGTTTTCTCATAGAATGCTAGTTGGTTTCATTCTCTATGGACATTTTAACTTGGATTTTTCACACTTTCGCATGTGATTTGCAGTTTATGGGACTATACAAACATTGTCATGAATTTCCTCTGTGGATCCAGTATGGCAGATGTCAGTAACAATTTCGGCTGGCTTCAATACTTTGATGTTGTTATCACTGGCAGGTCATGTTCTTCTTTTAGCATGTGTACCTAGTTATATATATTTGGCTTTATTGTTCTGCCTTGTAGTGAATTTTCCTCATACTATAATTCTTGGATTTGCATACTGCAAATCTTTCACAATAATGTTACATGCTGATTTACTTCGGTCCTTGTGCTGTGCATTGAATAGCATTTGCAATTTGTTTTTACCAGACTATAATACATGCCTTCCTCCCTTTTGTAGACACATCATGTATCACTCAGTATATGAACTCAACAATTTATTAGAAACATCCAACTTTAAACATATTTGTGATTCACTCTTGCAGTGTGTTTTCAATAGGAAAAGTTAGCTTTTGAGTTTCTTACAGCATTCAATTATATTGAAATTTATAGATTGCCATGCTAACCTGTTCAAGTCCACTATCCTACAGTGCAAAGCCAGGATTTTTTCATGAGGAAAATCGTGCCACCCTATTTGAGGTTGTGCCTGAGACTGGAATGCTACTCAATACAGATAATGGCTCTCCTATACCCCAGGTTAGCGCAATTGCACATCATTTTATTCATTTGTTTATATCTTGTATAAACATTTTATTTTTATTGTAAGGTGGGTAATACCTCAGCAAGGCTATTCACAGAAGCAAAGAATCATGCTTGTCCAGTTTTCCAGGTATAATCATTTTCAAAAATAAAATAAAAATAATTTTCTTTAGTTTTATTCAAAACAAGTTTAAGTGAATGTTTTGACAATCATCATTTTTTGTTGTAGGGAGGCAATGTTTCTCATCTGCATAAACTGCTTTCCATTGAATCAAGTTCACAGGTAATATTGTTTTTTGTTATGACTACACATATTTGTAACATGAACAAATGGTGGTTAGTCGTGTCATGGGGTTTCTATTTTAAATGGCTGATTATGTTTAAGTAGTTGTTGATTTAGGATTCAAGTACACTTGAGGATTGTCACTAAATTGAAGATTCATGTAAAAAATTGAATGATTTATATGCAGGTTCTCTATGTTGGGGATCACATTTATGGAGATATACTACGCAGCAAAAAGGTTCTTGGTATATCATTAATCCTTTTGACTATTCTGATAAATGGATTTTGCATTTGTATTGAATCTACCTGTAAATTTTGGTGATAAATGTGGTTATGATTGTAGGAGGGAAATAATAACTGGAAATGTAACTGAGAAAATAGACATTGATGGAATCTTTAATGAGTTGATAGAATAATTGTGTATGTGTAGAAACCAATCATGAACTACTCCTTTTGAAATTCATTTGTATGTCTGGATCTTGCTTTAAGAAACTTTAATTTGATTTTGATACGATGTGCTCAATGTGCAGGATGGAGAACAATGCTTGTAATCCCAGAGCTGGAGAAGGAGGTTAAACTACTCTGGGAATCTAGGGATTCCCGCAAGGTGCTTATTATTATTATTCATTAAAAATAAAAATTGAGAAAATTACTGGTTTAAGTCTCGTATCAAAGATTTTTCTGTGGACTTCTGGCATTTTAAATGAGATTGCTTCTGTGTACTTCTGACATTATAATTTGCATCTAGGGAGATTTTTACATGAATAGTCTTGTGCAGGAACTTCAATTCTTGAGGAGTGAGCGTGACTGCATTGAGGATGAAATACATCATTTGAAATGGTCTCTCAAGTTAGTATAACTCTAGACCTCCCTTACTAGTCCTGCTTTTTTGTCGGTTTAATTTCTTATAGACTAGTGCACTTTTTTTCAGATTCAAGAATCCAGATGCTGATTCCAAGCAGAAGTTATCTTCTGAACTTGATAAATTAAAGGTTTGACCCTAACGACTATTCTCATTCCATGAATGGAAGTCCAATTTTTTAGATATTTGATAACCGGCTTTTTGTGGCAGCTTGAAAGAGAGAGAGTGCGATTAAGTCATCAAGAAGCTCAGAAAAAATTACATCAAAGGGTAGAAAGTTCACCTGTAGATTATCTCCAGTTTCCTTTCTTCCTATTAGCACGGTACAATTACAATATATCTAATTTATGCTGTATACACAATGTTGATGTTTGCCATAAATCATTGTAGTTTCACGAGCCATGGGGACAGCTTATGAAAACTGGTTATCAGAATTCTCGCTTTGCTCATCAGGTAAAATGTGACTTTAATTATTTAGGTTCATGCCCCACTACCAGGCAAACGACCAAAAGGGTTTTTTTTTTTTTTCTTTTTCTTTCTCAATCTATTAAATGAGGATAAAATTTAAATTAATACCGGGAAAGTAGTAAGTAGTAAGGTAACCAATCTCTCTTGAATTTAAAGTCGTAAACTGTTTTATGATTTTTTTTTTCTTCCATTGAAATTGTAAAAAATTTTATGACTATAATTCTCAAGAGTTCTTTTTTCTTTTTGTATTTTTTTCATACGACTTTAAAGTTGTAATGGTTTTTTTTTATTTTACTGAAGTAGTAAATTATTTGAAGACTTCATTTTTTTTTTGCATATATTTTTTTTTTAAATCGTAAATAGTTTTTTATTTTAGTTATTTAATGAATTAAGGTATGCTTTTTTGTTTTATTTAATATTTTTTGTATATTATTTTATTTAATATATTTTATATATTTAATATTTTTTATTAATGTTAAAAATTATTATTTATTTTGTAAATTAAAAAATAATACAAAATACTTAAATTTAAGTAAAAATATTAAAATGTACTACATATTTGTTTATCAAATAATATTATTTTTTAATTTTTTTTTCTATTATTAAGTAAATTAGTAATTTTGTACACGAATATTAATTAATATTATTTGATAAATTATAAGTTAATATTATTTGTTAATATTGGTAATAAAACATTTTAATATTTTTGTTAAATAAATATGTAGTACAATTTAATATTTTTATTTAAATTTAAGTCTTTTTTCATTATTTTTTAATACACAAAACAAATAATAATCCTTGTGGTAAAAAAATATAGAAAATATTAAATAAAGTGCATATGTTTTTTCTTCTGATATCAAAATGATATTCTTCTGATGAGCTTGCGTTATATACATGATGCAGGTTGAGAGATTTGCTTGCCTTTATACTAGTCAAGTATCTAACCTGGGCTTATACTCTCCAGACAAGTATTACAGACCTAGTGAAGATTTCATGCAACATGAATTTGGCATTATGGCTTGTGAGACGCCAGACATTTAAGTTGAGGAATTTGGGGTAGTTTGGATTTGGAAACCGAATTGCCGAATTCTGCTCTGCCCAGTGTTCCTGGTTCTCATCTCCCTTCTCTGTTTTGTTGGCTTTGGACAGAGCTCCGTTTAGTAATTGATCTCTCCCCCTCCCCCCCAAAGAAAAGAAAAAGAAAAAATTGCTATATAGTATTATTTTTAACGTTTGCTACAGTGGGTAAAAAATACTAGATTTTAGCGTTGTATAGTTTCGTCGGGCACTTAACAAAAGTAATTCGTGCCACTAAGCAGCAGGAATTACACTAATTGAGTTTCATCCTTTAATGTTCGATTAGTATTCGGTTGCGCTTAATTCACTAATATTTTGACATTTTTAATTTATTTTCCCATAATTCTTTCAGGAATTAAAATCATATTAGATTGAAATATTAACATTAGTACGCCTTTTAAAAAAAACAAACATTACATTCGTACAAATGGAATTGGTTTAGAATTTTTCAAACAAGATCTTGATCGTAGATCTTTTGAATAATAAAAAATGGTTGAGAAAGAATATTTCTCTGAAGGTGATTTTCAATAGAGATTAGTTATTGATAAGTTGATAAGTAATATGGTGATAAAAAAAAGTGACAGTGAATAATGAGCTTTAATATAAAATTTTGTGAACACTAGATTTTTAATGTCATTGAAACAATGATTCGTGTAAAAAAATTTATGTGATCAACATCCTCCTTTTTGTGCGTGTTTTTTTTTTTTTTCCTTTCCATCATTTGATAGTTGCTTGAACTCCATTACATTACCACTAGCAACTTTTCCAATTCCTTTTGAAACAGATATCCCTTCGAGAAATATTTGTATCTGTCCCCTGATTTAGTTCATAATTTTAATTAATGCTATATAATATTTTCTTCAACGATGCATGCTTATTTAATCTTTAGCCTTAACATCAATTTTCATCATTAGAATTTGATTAAAAAAATTACTGTAGCACAAGGCTGAGAATCTTCTCTAGTTCCAACAAGTTCAGGACGTGTATAGAATTTTATAGGCCTTAGGCAAATTTTGTATTTGAAAAATTGTTAATTAAAATTTAATAATTAAACAATTTAGACATCTCATTCAATAAGAATTCATTTAACCAATATTTTTGTAATATAATTTATCTCAAGTTAATTTAAAAAAAAAATATTTTCTTTTGAAAATGAAAACAATTACTATTATAATTACTAATATTATTAACAATATTATGTAAACATTGCATGCATGTAAAATGAATTAATCTTTTAAAATATAATTTAATATTTCTAATAAAACATTAATTTTTTTTTGTTAGTACTTTTTTTATTATATTTGTTTCACGAAACAATTTAAGACCACTAATATCATTAATGTTTACAAAAACTTTCAAGATTGATATAATATTTCTTTTAATTCATTTTCTTTTAAAATGCTCAATCAATTATTATAAACTAACAGTTTGGAGGAGGCCTAAGACAATGAATGGCCTTTGTTGGCCCTGCCATAGCCATGACCCTGAACAAGATCATACTTGAATCTAAAACCAAAATTATGGTTTTGTATTGATATCAAACACAACAAAATTATCATTATGAATATTCAATACACAAATAGCATTACACTAATGTTAGTATTTAGTCAATCCCAATTCACCTAGACATAACAAAACTTATACTGTAAGATACTTAAAAGTTCCAATATAGTCCTAATATTTTAGCCCTTCTTGGAATATACCTCAAGTAAAGTGAATACAAATAATGGTAGTACCTTGAATTTTATACGGAAGAAATGATATTAAGGAGTAACATCGGTTATTAACCTCCTTGTTTCTCTATTGTTAGGCATTTGGAAAAAGGCTTAGCAAAACAGTGAGATTGGAAGAGACAGAAAATAAAGTTGAAAGATAAAGAGAACTACATATAGACCTTTAACAGTCCTACATCGGAAAAGAATAAAGCTTTCACTTAAACAAAGTTTGAATCAGTTGGAAGATTAAACCATATTGAAGTCCTGGGAGATAAGAGAACAAGACAGAAATCGCAAGAGATAAAATAAAGAATGAAAGGGGAAATCATTAATGAGAACCAACCCAGAAGTTCTGGCTAAACACGCCTCAGTACCCCCAAAATGACGCTCGTTCTTGCTTAATTTTTCTGCCTTAGTGAACTCTCCCACTCACTCATAAGTTTAAGCTAATCAACTCTAGTTTACTAGAGCTTGCCAAGAAACAATTCTGCTAACATGTTAAATGATCAGTGGCTGCACATTCATAAACTTGTTCAATTCTATGAGTAAACTCATATGTTGCTTCAAAATCCTTGTTCAATTTGCATCTTATGACATAACTTATGATCTTATGTAGTTTCTGATATGGCTACCATTTGATCATGTTCTACTCAGGTTCCATCTTCTGATTATGTTTCTGATCTTATTACACTTTGATCAGTTGAATATGCTTCTGGTAATTTGTCCTTCTGATAATGTTACTTCTGATGTGCAAACTTTGTCATTTTTAAGCTTTTAAATAGTTGCATACTCTAAAATAGTGATTCTCAAGATTGGTTCATGTTCTTTATAATGTGTTCCATTGTATGATTGCAAGCTCTGTACTTTTAGTTACATGGACAAAGGTAGAAAAAAGGTACTAGACATATATATATAAGCTAGCATTGTAGAGTCAAAGAAAATAAGGCAAGCAAGAGAGAGGTAGAAATGTGGAATTACAGTAATGAAAAAAAATGGCTCTGAAGCCTTTCAATTCACCAATTTCAAAAACTTGACCTTGGGGCATGACATGAAATGGCTCTGAAGCCTCACCTCAAGGCAAGCCTCTAATTTGTGGTACAATTGTTCTGGTAAGGTCTACCCCAAGGAAAGGAAATCAAACCACCATAAAACTACATGAAGCCTATTCAATGAAGAACCCATTAGTTCTCAGGGAATCTAACTCATATCTATCAGCATAAGGCCATGTAAGCCCTAATGACTAAAGCATACCCTACACCCGCAACAAACAATAACAAATGCCTAAAAATATGCAATCAACAATGGGAATTGTAGGATCAAAATGATCAAGTATCAATTTGTTATCACAAATATATCACCTCCATGTAGGAATGAAACGCATTACCTATACATAAACTTCACTTTAACTTTTTCTAACATCTAACAGTTAGATCGATCATTCAACTTTTCAATAATTGTCAGATTTAATTGAATTTAATGTTTCTAATTGTATTTAATGAAGAATTAAGTTATTATATAATTTTGATAATTAAATATTAATTTTATTTATGATATAACTTTATTTTAAATTAATAATTAAGAATAAAATTAAACAATAAGTTATTATGTAAATATATATATATATATATATATATATATATATATATATTAGTATTCTTAATTTTTTAATTTAATTATATTCAAATTATTGTTATAGATTTTATAATATTAATTATTATTATTATTTTCAAAATGATTAAAAATATGATTTAAAAATAAAATTTTATCTTTTGCATTAAAAATAGTTAAAAATTATTAATTATAAACACAAAAAATGAAAGTACATATAAACATAGTATTCATAATAACAGAGATGAGTGCTTACATTTAAATAGTGATAAATTTAGATTTATTAATTTTTTTAATTTATACATTATTACATCACTATTATTAATTAGAAAAAGAAAAAAATAAAAATGAATTTTATTAGACTTAATTTTTAAGACAATAATTCCTCAATAAAAAATATAATTAAATATATTTCTCAATTTTAATATAATTATATTTAATATGCTACTAAATATTTAAATTTTTTTTATTAATGTATAGATATAGTTTTTATATAAATATTAAATAAAAATATATAATTTAAGATACACGGATCTAAAATCTAGTATAACAGAAAAATATGCACGAAAAAGGTATAGACTTTTCTCTAATTTTTGTCATCTTAAAACTCTTAACCGACTTTTAATTTCATTAACTCTAGTGTCAAAGTTCTTGCAGGTGATCCACCACCAATCACCATCATTATTTGTCTGTGATAAAAAGAATTAATTCATAACTCTGTAAACATGCCACATGTCAAAGTATCATTATTTTAGAATATTTTAAAAAAATGATGTGAACCTTCTTATCGGTCTCATTTCCTTAATTATTGGGCAAATTCATACACACTAGCTAGTCACATATTACAACACAAGTTAATAAATAATATGTTTCTGGGGTTGTTTATACGGTTTAAATTGTACATATACCTGATTCCCCCTTGGGGTTGGATTGGATAATCAGATGAAAAGAAAACAAAGTATTAATTGCCTTCATGTCATTTGACGGGAATATATAACAAAAAGGGACATCCAATAAAATAGAATTTAACTCATCTCATATAACTGAATCTTTTATCGGGAAATCTCTGATGTCAAACTGACCAGATAGAAAACAACAGCCATATGTTATGTGATTTTCAAGTTATAATACCCGAATGAAGGAAAAAACTGACTAATGAAATTTACTAAGTTGATCAATAGCCCCATGGCATATTCTATTATCGCAATTACTCAATAACATCCCCACTACCATGACATTTATCTCAAAGGAACATTTATACGCTTTTCTGCTTATTTTCTTTTTGTCGGAGATTATTAAATTTGGTTCCTGACGTTTTCACTTTTCTTCTGGAATTAAATGATTTGATTTATAAACAAATTATTTTATGCAACAAAATTATAAAATTGGAATTTATTTTATTTAATCGTGTATAATTTGTTTAGGTTTTAATAATTTTTTATTTAATTTACGTACGTTTCAAAAGTTCAAATTTTCTCATTGTTATCTTTATTATTTAGTCATTTAAATTATTCTAGTAGCAATATATAATAATTATTTATTTATATAAAATAAATTCAATTATATAATCTTCAATGTATTCCATGAGTAAAATTTGATTTGTAATTCAACTTAAATATATTGTTTAAAGAACTTGTTAAAGCAATGCTATAAGAACATGTTCGACAACGCTTCGAAAAAAAAGAGAACATGTTTAACAAACATTAAGTACGTTTTATTAAACAGTTTTAATTATTGCTAAACGTAAATGTTAAATAATTATTATACTTGTAATATATAAACATTTTTTTTACTTTTATTTCTTTAATTTGCCTATGGTTGATATTTGTCTTTTATATCAAGGTTATGTATGACAAAATAACCAAAAAGTTAATTAAAAGCTGAGAAAATAATTGACAACTGAAAGTTGGTGGCTAATATAGTTAAAAATTGTGAAGTTAACTTATTAAATTATAATTATTTAATAAAATTATTTGTTAAAGTAATTAATAAATATAAAATGAGTGAAAAAGAAATGCTTATATAGTATTTTTATTTTATTGATAAAAGCATATTTTGGGTGTTTATGATTTTAGTTTTCAAATTCTTGTAATTTTTTGTTTGTAGATCAATTATGTTATTTTCTTTTCTTTTTACTTTCAAATAATACATTTTAAAGTATTTCTAATCAAATTTAATGGTATATATAATGGTATAATGTTAAATTATCTTGAAGTATAATGTTAAAAATAATAGAAATAGAGGAATGGTTAAAATAAACAATGTATAAATATCTTGAAGTTTAATGCCTGAATAATAAAATAAATATTATAAATAATATAATAATTAAAATAAATAGTGTAATATAAAAATATTCAAATAATAATAGAAAATAAAATAAATTATTATCTATCATTATCAACATTTTATATAATAAAAGGGTAGCATCTTATGTAAAATAGTAAAAATAATAAAACCCTACTTATGACTTATTATGAGTGAAAGAAGAGAACAAAAAATATAATAAAATTTAACCTATAAAATCCAGCGTTACATAAAAAGAAATAAAAGAGAATCTTATAAATATTTTAAGGACAATTTTTTTTTAAAAAAAATCAATAGCTAATTAAAAATTAGCATTTTTAAAAAATGTTACATAACTATTAAAAAAACTTGTTTTTGCCAAATATTACTAAAAATAATTTTTAATTAAGTTAGTAAAAAAATTTAGAAGTGACTGGAAAGATGTGCCAAACACGGCCTAAATTTTTAAATAGTATATTCTTACTGATCCAAGCTCATTGGTATAAAATCTTATCCATTATCTTAGTTCTTAATTCTGTAAATATAAACATAAGGTTTTACGACAGGTATATATACTTATTTTTGTACTCTTAGTTGTATTTTCCTTTTCGCTCCAAGAGTCGAAGACACTATATATCACTCTCACTTTGTATCAAGTCATTTTTATAACAGGATATATACTTATTTACGTACACTAAGTCATATACTTATTTACGTACACTAAGTCATATACTTATTTACGTACACTAGCTGACTTAGTGAAGTTCCAAACATAAAAAATGATATTTGCATAATATATAATGTGAAGTTAAATCATATCAAATTAAATCCAGCTTGGTGCTAACGTTAACGTTATATATGTCAAACACAGCATCAGAGAGTTAATGGGTCAGTATGGAATTTTTCTTTAGAGTTTTTCACTTTATGGCTTCTCTTTGTCGATCAATAATATTCCTCCAATTCTAAATACTTTGTGACTGCGCAAAGACTTGATTGAAACTTGTTTGGAGTAGCAATACGGGCGTAACATCTATAATAAGATCAAGGGTATATATCCTTCAACTTGTGAAGAAGGGACCTCACGAAGAAAATAGAGCACTACTAGTTGTAAAGAAAGAACAATTGTTCATGCCCTGGTGATTGGTTTATAGTGGAAAATAAACATGGATGATAAGGATTCCAAGTTTATTCAACTGATGATAGATATCTCTTAGGATATATCCTCCTCCTCATCCTCTTCTTCCTATATGTCCAAGTTGAACAGCCTGTTTCAACAAATTATCGGTGCTGCAAAAGGCATATTGAAATGTGAAGTATGAATTCAAGATAGCAGACAACAATCTCTTCCATGCATGGTTACATTATTATTTTCTCAATAACCCTCTGTATCCAATCGCCATACCCCCGTATCACTATAATTGTATAAACATTTCATAAGTGCTCCTAGGAGCAGAGAATAAGATTGTAAAATAAATTGAATTTCTCACACAAGTTAAAATCAATTTGTGTATTTAACTTTTATAATTCTGTTATTTAACTTTTCCAAAAGTTATAAGTTGATTTTAAGTTATTAGAAAAATTATATTCATTCTACCTTCTTATTTATTTATTTTTTCTTTCTTTCTCTCGATTCTATTAGAGTTATTATGAGTGATAAATTTCTCTCATCAATCATTTAATACGGTTCGGAATACCTCTAGTTTAGTATTTTCCTTTTCTTTAAATATTTAAGGAGAAATTTATATAAACAGGAAATAATGTAAACAGTGATTATGGTCTCTTCTTGTCTCTGCTTACATGAGTTGAAATCTCACTATATTCTTAGTTGTCATGGATTCATGGCGAAGATGGGATAATGCACTGTGTTTTAGCATAAATGATAGGAGGTTTGCACTGGAAACTTTTAGTTTCTAGTTAATTATTTTCTTGGTGCAAATTATGTCTTCGTAGCATACTAGCATCAGATAATATATAGGTGAAAGGAATGTAATTAAATTAGTCTAGTCTGACTAAACATATTTTTTGTTTTTTGCTGTCTCCGAATTAGATCCATTGGCTATTATGCGGTACTATGCTAGCTGAGCAAATTTAGACGGTGAGTCCCTTTGACTACAGCTTTCAAAGCATCTAGGTTTTGGAATCTAAGCATGGATACTAACCCATGGTTGGTTAGAAATCAATGCAGTGGCCCCCAATGCCAACTTGAATCGGTAGTGGAGTTCTCATAAAGCTTCTGAAACAGAAAGGGAAGCTCAATTCAGAGATAAATTCTGCTAAGGGATATGCGTGGATGATAAGGATTCTGATTGTATCAGCATCACCTCACCTCCTGCTACGGATCAAATAAAGTAGAAATGTTTCTTGGTGGAGCTCTTTTCTGTTTTGTTATTTTGAACAAGGTCAATCATCATATAATATACCATATACCCATTACAATAAATTACTAATACTAGTCATCTTTAAATTAATCTTCAATGAACATTGTTGGTGGCAGCTCCAAGGATGAAATTCAGCCACCAATTTAAGTTATATGTGTGGTTCTGTATTTTGTTCGAGCATGCATATCCATCCTTGTGAAGAGAAGTGAGAAAGTAGATACAAAAATTCTATTCCGGGCCACATAATTTTTCCCTTTTTTTTGTTCTGTCGCTTTCATTCAATGTAAAATAAACCATTTATTACGGAAGCACTTTCGGTTGCTCATCTTGTAAGATACTAGATTTGAGATTACATTATATATGTTAATGTAAAACAGATGGAAAGTGTCCTATGTCGTCTAATCTCTGAGGTTCACTTTCCTAGCCTTCTAAGTTCTAACCTTTATTTAATTATTTTCTCCGGCCGGGACAAGATTAACTTTAAGATAACGCTAACATACAGCTAGCTTTTTTTTTTTTTTTTTCTTTGCTTCATTTGATAAACCAAAATATAGCCACGCTGCATACATGTCTCTCCCATTGTGGCTCCGCAATATTTCTCTAGGTGCACTATATATGCTTAATATAGTTGGAATCGTATATATGTACATAAACCATAATGCAATAAATATATGTAGTGTGACATTATGAATTTGTCATAATAGATTAAAGTTTGATAGGGATTTCAACGAGTGTTAATTAGGAGGGAGTAAGAAGTAAGAAGTGGCAAAGTAATTAAGTTAGGCACTTTGGGTGCTTTGAACACTAGCTAGGAAGAGTAGGAGCGTTTTATAGAAGCTGAAGTCTCTAGCAACGCGACTTCACTGTTAAGTTTGTTTTATGTTGCTATCGTTAGCTCGACTCACTTGAAACAAAATTGAGTGATGTATAAGATGAAAATGTGGTACTGTTTTGCAAAGGACAGAAATTACAGAGAGGAAACAGCTGAAAAGATAAAAAGCACTTTTGTTGGTTTTGTGTCTGATGATCCATACACAGCTATAGTCCAAGGTGGTACTCTTGGCGTGAAATTTTCTACATAGACGCAAGGCACCTACCTACGCCCGTGAACCCTGCTGCTGGTTATGGACTAAGCTGCTGGACCCACCTGTCCTCTCTACCGTGCAAGTTAAGATCTTCACAGCCCTACGTGTCACCACAAATCAAAATGCAAGCTCGCACGATTTTCATTTGCTTCAATATCTAAACCTTTTTCAAAGTTATCAATACCCAACATCACTGCACATGATACACGAGACATAGAAGTATGTGGGTGTAATATTAAAATATAGAAGCAGCCCCTTTATGAATTAAACAATGCAAATTGTCCTTTTTAATTTGAATGATCAAATGAGTTGATGCTATTTTATTTGTTGACAATAATTCATTTAAAATGAAAATGATTTATAATTTTTATTTTGTTTATAATAATTTTCTAAAAAAAATGTTCTAAATTGAATTTGCAGAATTACAATTATGCATTTTGTATATGATGCACGTATCATATCCACGCAAACATAAACATAAAAATTGGATGTCCTAGAGCCTTGATAAAATTCAACTTTGAATGCCAATAACTCTAGTCAAGTAGGTGCTAATTAATATGCTGCCTAGCTAAGTTTACTACTTAGCGTTCAAATTTGGAAATTTGAGTAATATATTTATCAATTACAAAAATATATTCCTTTAAATACTTTTGGTATTGATCTTTGATTAAAATCACTTGGATAATTCACGTTTTGAAAATTTCCATTGAATATCAGCATGAGTTACTTAACTGATTAAAGCTCGTTCTAATTAGAGAAATAGTTCACGAAGAACTGCATCTAGCTAACTTGTATCCAAACGGCAGGATCGAGTAAAGACTGTAAATTCCCAGGTTTTTCGGTTGAAGAAACTGTTTAATCATATACAGACATTTCTTTGGTGGAGCGAGAAGCTCACACCTTCTAAAACCAACAAATGATGTCCCTAATGTGAGAAAAGAAAAACGTTAAAAGTAAGAAATAGTAACGTTTATTTAGATGTGAAAAATCGTGTCTCTAGCTGGTCCGTTTCGGAACATACTAGAGATCATTTTCTTTTGCATATATAGTTAGTTTAGATCCGTAGTTTAAGGGCATATATATCCATGCCAGGACAGGGAACTGACAGCATGAACATGAAATTCCATGAGGATCAAAATCAAATCTTGCCTTGGACAGAAATTAAAACGGTGTCTTAATTATGTTAAATTCTGTACGGAAGGCATGCATGTGATGTGACAAGGAATTCACAAGAATGAATGAGTGAAATTCACAGGAGGCAACACACCTTTCTCGATTAAGGCAATTTTTGGTTACATTTCTTAGAGGTTAATTAAGCCTTAAGGTAATTATATTAAAAAAAAAACATGCAATTAAAATTAGGAGAAAGTTAAAGAAAACCACGTCGGTATCTAGGAATTTCAGAATCTGTCCCGCAGTTTTGTTCGGAAAGCAACGGCTAGCATGAGCATCAAGTACACAACACAACCTCCAACTCAAACACTTTATACCCCAACTACTATATAAAGGGTACCAATGTTAGTCCCCTCAAAATCACAGCTCTTTAATTTGTAACACTTAATTTTCATTGATTGAGTGTGTGTTGCTACAACAATGGCCTCAAGCCAGGGTTGGACTCCGAAGCAGAACAAGAGATTTGAGAATGCCCTTGCCATCTTCGACAAGGACACCCCAGATAGGTGGCACACGGTGGCCAGGGCCGTCGGAGGAAAAACGGTGGAGGAAGTGAAAAGGCATTATGAGAAGCTCGTGGAAGATGTGAAGAAGATAGAGGAAGGTCACGTGCCCCTCCCCAATTACCGAAGTGCTGCAAGAGGCTACGGTTACATGGATGAAGAAACCAGGTAATTTAAACAACCATTGTTTACTTTATATTTAATCATTACCATAATATTTGCCCAATGCAGTATTGTGTCAAAGCTAGTTTATTGTTATGAAGATTATTGTCATATTTGATTGTTGTTATTGTTGTTTCTTGCTTGAGTCTGATTGTATTTTTATCATAATGCAGGATGAAGGCTCTGAGTCTGCAGTGAAGTGTGATTTACCAATAAATAATATATGTTGGATGCTTGGCTTCGTACCATAAGATATTTTATTCACTTTTTTGTTTTTTCTTTCCATATAATATATAGGCAAAGCATCGTTGCCTTGTGTTTCTGTTTCTATAAATGTAAAGATGAAATTGTCCCAAAGACGGGCCCACTAGTTAATAGTAAAAACAGCCATTGAATATCATATTTTCTCAAGTTATTCATTTTTTATCTCTCTCAATCGGAAAGATATAAATTTGTTGAAGATTAGATAAAAAGATAAAAGAAGAATAGATATATTTTCGAACGATACATAGTTGTTATTCATTTACTCTTTAAATAGAGATAAAATTAAATATACAAAATAGAAAATCTTTTATTTTTAGACATGAATAAAACAGTTTTTAATATGATAAAAATAGAATCATAACTCCTAAAATATATCCTAAGTAATAAACAATTTTGAAATTTAAAAAATTAGTTAAAACATTCACGTATGTAACTATTGTAGACACAGTTTCAACAAATCTCATTCTTACCTCAATGGTTGCATACATCTAGTTTATTTCTTAAAACTTCAAATCTAGCCTTTGGAAGAGCTTTTGTTAAGATATTTGCACTTTGATCTTCAGTTCTGCAGTAAATTAGTTTGACTTCACCTTCTCTCTATGCTTCCCTTAAAAAAAACAACTTGATCTTGAAATGCTTGGTCCGGCCATGAAAAATAGGATTATTTGAAATGGAAATAGCTGCTTGATTATCAACAAGAATCTGTGTAGGTTACTTTTGTTCCATATGTAAATAAGCAAGTATACCCCTTAGCCAAATAGCTTGATTCATAGCTACAATGGCTGCCACATATTCTGCCTCAACTGTGCTTTGAGCCAATATGTATTGCTTTTTTGAACTCTAAGAAAACATACTCGAACCAAAGCTGAAACAATAACCTGTTGTACTTTTCATATCATCAATTGAACCACCAAAATCACTGTCAGAATAACCATGAAACTGAAAATTCTGAGAGTGAGTGTACTTGACACCATATTCCACAGTCCCTTTGACATATCTTACAATCCGTTTGATAGCTTGAAGGTGCACTTCACTAGCACAATGCATAAATCTTGAGAGCATACTTACTGCAAATATGATGTCGAGTCTGGTTGTAGTAAGATACATTAAACAACAAAAAAATTTCAGATTCTGCAAATCTAGTTTGTAACCAAACCAGCCTTCAAATGGGGTTTTTTTATTCAGCATTCTGGATGGTAACCTATTAAGCAAAAATACCGCAATACTTGTAGCCTCTGCCCACAGCTTCTTTAGCAACTCCTTTTCATACAACATACACCTTGTCATCTTCGTGATACTTCTATTTTTTCTCTCACTTACACCATTCTGTTGTGGGGTGTACAGTACAATGAGTTGGTGCTCTATGCCAGCTTCTTCACAAAATTTGTGAAAGGTGTCATTTGCATATTCCTTTCCATTATCTGATCTTATTGTGCATAACCTGCAACCACTTTGATTCTCCATCAATGCTTTATATTTTCAGAATATGTTAGCTACCTCAGTCTTGGATTTAAAGAAATAAATCTATCTGGAATAATAATCAATAAATGTAATATAATATCTGCTACCATTTAAAAATGTTGTTCTCTGAGGTCCTCCGACATATGTATGTACTAACTGCAATTTTTGTGTTGCTCTCCACGTTGTTTGGGAAAATGGTAATCTAATTTGCTTGCCATATTGACAAGCTACACAATCAGACAGTTTGTCTTCAAGCAATGACGCATCTTTCACCAAGGCATGTTTCTGCATGTATGGAAGTCCTGCAAGGTGGAAATATTCGAGCCTTTTGTGCTATAATTCAATGTTGTTGCTGGTGCTTGAAAAAGTTATTTGCTCCTCCTCCATTATATTTAGAGCATAGCTTTTGGCCCTCATTTTCACCTTAAACACATTTCTGCCTTCTACATCCTTAATCAAGCACCATTTGCCTTCAAATATAACTTTGAAGCCCTTTTCAACTAGTCACGCCACACTAAGCAAATTCTAGTCAATGTCAGGCACATATAAGACATCAGAGATATGTTTCAAACCTGTTAAACTTTCTATAGTAACAGTTTCTTTTCCTTTGACTGAGATGGAATCACCATTTCCAATTTTTACTTTGGAAACAATAGTTTTGTCAAGCTCTTTAAAAAGCGTTTGGTCGTTCGTCATATGATTTGTACAGCTGCTGTCTATTAACCATGAATCATTGGAACTATTGCTTGTAGCAAAACATGTTGCAACAAAGAGTTGCTCTTCTTCTTGTTGCTCCATGGACACCCTTGCCTCCTCCAGTGACTTGCAAATCTGCTTTACATGCCCCAGCTTACCACATTTTCTGCACTTGATGTAAGGCCTCCACCAACATTTTTTTTTATAGTGGTTTGTTTTTTTGCAGTGTGGACAAGGAAGAAAAGTATCATTTTGTTGCTTGTTGGAGCTTTCAGCTGGTTTCTTGTTATTCCATTTGTTGTTCTTCTTATCTTTGTCTCCTCTTGAGTTTTGTGCTTTTATATGAAAAGCACCTTGTACTGCCTCCTCATGTCTCATCATTCTCCTCTGTTCCTGTGCCTGTAAAGCATTTACTAATTGTCCAAGGGTGATATTTGACAAGTCTTTTGACTCCTTTAATGCTAATATTTTAGATTCATATTTTTCAGGTACGGTAACAAGTATTTTTTGCACTGTCCTTTCGTTAGGAAAATCCTTACCGAGGAGACGTACCTTGTTTGCAATGCTCAACAGTTTGTCAACATAACTTTTGATAGTTTTTGTCTCTTTCATGCTCTGCATCTCAAATTCTCAAGCCAAGTTAAGTGCCTTCATACCTTTGGTTTGCTCACTACCCTGATACTCTAATTTGAGGTAGTCCCAAATGTCCTTCGCAGAATTCAAATTCATTATTCTCGTAAATATGATTTTTGAAACTAAAGAGAAAAGACAAACTTTGGCCTTGACCATTCTTATCTTCCTCTCTTTGTGATTCTTCAGCTGAGCCACTATAGGATTTTGAGGCAGTGGCCAAACTGTATAATCTTCTTCTATCGGTTCCCAAAGATCTAGTGCTTCAAGATGAGTAATCATCCTTGCAATCCATAGGTCGTACTCGTCACCATCAAAAACTGGTGGTGGTATTATGTGTGTTGTGTTTGCTTTCATTATTGTTTCTCTCAACTCATAGATCCCTCCCTCAAGATAATGACTCTTGATATCAATCTGTTGAAGATTAGATAAAAAGATAGAGAAGAGCATATATATTTTCGAAGGATACATAATTGTTATTCATTTTTTCTTTAAATAGAGATAGTCAAATATATAAAATAAAAAATCTTTTATTTATAAACATGACTAAAACAGTTTTTAATATGATAAAAACATATGAATATATCCTAAACAACAAATTATTTTAAAATTTAAAAAATTAGCTAAAACATTCACGCAACTAGTAGACACAATTTCAACAAAATTAAATGATGAGTTTGGTGTCTCAAAAGAGATGGTGGGAAAACTGGCTAACAAAATTAAAGTGATGATTGACGGAAAAATAAAAATGAAAGAATCAATTTAAACATAAAAGCGAGAAGTGAGAACGCTATTTTACACAAAATTGGAACTCCATGTTCGAAAATCGAAACCAGCAGATTCTTATAAAAGGCTAACGAAATCAACCAGACCACTTTTGGAATGCTGAAGCTTCGAATGGAGTGGTGATACACCTATCTTTATTTCATAAACTCTTTCATTTTTTTAAGGTGTAAATATAATTTTGGTTCCTGAAAAATTATTATTATTTTTAAATTTTTTTATCAAAACTGTATCTCTTTTTAATCTATATACTACAAAAGTATATATTTTTTAAGTCGCTGTATAAAGGGGGCTTTTGAGGGATTGTAATCACATTTTTTTTAACATTTAAGAACTGGAAATGAATAAAATGTTGATAAAGACTAAAATCAAGAATGATGATATTTGTGGGGGCCTAAAAATAAGTTTAATTTTTTTAATTATAAATGGATTTGTTAAAATATTAAGAGTTTAATTTTTGTTCATCTCCACTGCTATAGGATGCTTTATAAGTTAAATCCATAAACCTAGTCATGATGAGGTTGTCACTAGCGTTGGGGTGTGTACCTGCATAGATTTTGACATTCAAGTTAATATTCAGTAGAAGTGAAGTGAACAGAACATACTCAGTGTAACTAGTACAAAATGATTTTTTGTAAGAGAGAATAAGTGGCATGATTGGCGGTTTAACATCCTTGTATCATTGTGTTTAGTCATGAGATTAGTTGAAATGATATATTTTTTTAAAGAATATATATCTAACCGATCAAGTACGATTTTACAACAACTCACGTTATGCTTAACACACATGCATATAAATGTGTCGGTGACAATTGCATTAATTCAAGAATCAATGTTAGGATATAATTATCTAATTGGTGTTTAATTGGTAGAAACTTATGATATATTATTAAAAAAATTAATGTTATCTTAAAATTTGAAAATAATAGATAAGTAGAAATAATTTTTTTCAAAGAATCGTCACTTAAGAAAATGGAGGAAGGGTTGTGTAGTATTTAGTGCGTAATATATTATATAAAATATTTAGTGTGTTTATAATACGATTTCATATTTAGAGATATACTGTAAAAAATAAAAAATATTACCTCTATTTTTTAATATCATTTAGTTTAAAAATTAAAATTTAAAAGAGCACGGACTTCAGTTTTTCGATTCGTTGTTAAAATTCATGAGTTGAATTATCATTGCCCAAGGTTGATGGCTCAACCGAAAAAAAAATCTCAACTCCAAAAATATCCCCTAAAAGCAGCAAAACAGTATATATACCTTTAAAAGGGGACATGTTTTTCATGTATTCCTTTACAGAAAATGACTTGGCTAATGGCAATACAACTACTTGTTTCATTTCCAGGGAGCTGTTATTTTGATGCTTGAAATCGCTTTCATAACATGGTCATGCCTTGCTTGTGTTTGCTACTAGCTAGCAGTGTTTCGTCATTAACAAAAGGGGTACAATTAACAAGCGGCATATATATATATATAATGTGCAGTGCATTCCTTTCAAATGCTTGGAATAGAACTACCTAGGAAAGCTTTGGGCTTGTTGGAATTCATTGGGTTTTATCATCATTTGAAGCCGGGAATTGTTATTCTTAATTCTCTTTTGTTATTAAGTTATCCCCTAATCTTTATATATATATATATATATATATATATATATATATATATATATATATATTTGTAATGAAATTACTCTTAAGTCAAACATATTTTCATTGTATAAAGGGTGTGAATTCACCATAAACAACAAAAACAGGTGTCCATTTCCATCGTGTGTTGTAAAATTATTTACAACAAAAAATTGTTTTCGTCGTAGTGTTATATTTTTGTGAAAAAATAACATAATATAGAAACATATAAGAGTTGGGTTGTATTTACTCAGCAACTCATGCATATGTCTATGATTTAGCTTATTAGCAAAGCCCTTGGCATATAAGATAATTAAAAGAAAAATATTTGAAAACTATGTTATTGAAGTGTCTGTTGGAAATTTTATAATTTTTAATTAATTAATTAATGTGAGTTACATATTATATTATAACATTTATATTAGTTATTTATATTTTTTTATGCACTTAATATAAGTGATCTAATTTGGTAAGTTTATTAGACTATCATTGAAAAATTAATATTACTTAATAAGCGAAAATCAATCTTATCCGTTAAGAAATAATGAGAACTCGAATATGTTAACAATTTAAAACATGGATGTGATCCCCTCCAATACACCAAATCATAAATCGTATTTTATTTTTTGCATTTGACGAGAAAATAAAAGTTTTAACAAAGAAAAATGATAATTTGATTGAGAAAGATCATCAAATCAATTATTTGTTATAGTTGTTAATTTTGCTGTTGGCTATTATGAATTTAGGTATGTTTATAATTTCTCTCGATGATTTAGTATGATATATTTTTAATAATTATTAGTATTTTATAAGAATTTATTAGAGTAGTGTCCATAATCATCTTATCTTCAGTTGTCCACATCATTAGATTCGCATTTTGCGCGACTGTACCATCTACCCTTACTAAATCAGGAGGAGGTTCGGGATCACCAAGAAGTAATAGTCTATTTGGGGCCATGACCTGTACATTGAATTGCCATTTGAATGCCAATAGGGTGCGTAATGCTTAAAATATTAATTGGTTTCGGGAGTTCAAAGACAACTATTTTTTCTTTACCCTTACTCCTTCCATCCTTACGAGAATCACCAATGGGGCCTATCGAAGATTGTGCAATCAAACTAAGAGTTTAATTAGGATTAGAATGATGTTCCCAGTTCTTTCCTATTTTTGGATCATTTCTTGTTTTTATCCTATTAGCAACCTTTCCGTTATTGGTGGAGTCCACAACCTTAACCTTTACTGCATGTTAGTAGTGTCTACAAGGCCATAATTAATTCCTTCCATCATTATCATTTAAGGTATTAAATATTTTAACTCCTTTATCAATCTTCCTTAATTGTTACTTCATTACATATTTACCCTTAATTATTTCCTTTATTATCTTTTTAACCCGTGACTTAGATTATTTTTTTTCTTTCCTGCGCATCACAATTAACAACCCTCATTTGTTTTGAACTAGGGTTTCATGTTGGTACTTCACGTGCAATTTTCCAATCCCATCTACTCCATGAGTGATCGCTTCTATCATCTACCCTTACTAAATCAAGAGGTTACCAAGAAGTAATAGTCTATTTGGGGTCAAGACTTGTACATATATAACCATTTGAATGCCAGTAGGATGCATAATAATGCTTTTCGTGTTATTTGGTTTCGGGAGTTCAGAGGCAACTATTTTTTCTTCGTCTTTACTCCCTCCATCCGTATGAGAATCATCGGTGGGGTCTATTGAAGATAATGCAATTAAAATAAGAGTTGAATTAGGCACCAAATTATTTCCTATTTTTGTTTAATTTTATCATTTCTTGAACTTTTTGTTTCCCTATTTGCAGCCTTCTCATTATCATTTTATCACATGTTAGAAGTGTTTGCTTCGTTAGAATTAATGTCCTACATCATTATCATTTTATTACATGTTAGAAGTGTTTGCTTCGTTAGAATTAATGTCCTACATCATTATCATTTAAGGGATTAGATATATTAATTCCCTTGTTTACCTTCCTTGATTGTTGCTTCGTTACATTTTTACCTTTGTTTCATCTATTATCTTTTTGACACGACTTGGATTGTTTTTCCCGCACATCACAACTAACAAGTCACCTTTGTTTTGGAATAGGGTTTCTTGTTGATAATGCACGTGCATTTTTCCAAGCCCATCTACTATATGTGTGATCACTTCTATTGTCAGTGTTGTGTTACAACTTTTGGTAATGTGACCACAAAACCTATTTTCTTATAAAAGAGATGTAAACCTTCATATTCTACATAAAATCAATGATTTTTGAATCATATATATTTTTCTAATATAACCTCAATCAAGATTAATCTCATCATATACTCTAACAAATTTTCCTTTTGATGCATTTGCAATTCTAACATTCACTCTAACTGGGCGTCTCATCATCGGCGGCTAAAATCAAGAAAATACTTTCATCATAATATTGTTGTTGTTGAAATTGAAAATCATGAATGCGATTAAACTTTCTGAGACCTGACAATTATGACCTAAAAGGTTTTCATGATGTTCCACGCAAACATCCTAGGATACAACAAAAATGTCTTAACAGAGCTAACAGAATTCACAACGAAAAAAATATTTGATGCAGGAGTAAAAAGGGAGAAGGCTTAATAGAAGCAAAGAGAAAACAAAGAAGTCAATTACCTCATTTCCTTTTAAAATCATTTTTCAAAAAAAATAAAATAAAATTCAGCCCACTTTTTTTTTTCTTTTATCATCAATAATAAGCCTACAATTGTCATTGTCCTCCTCTTAATTTCCACTTTTATTGCATTAATAAAAAATTTGAATTTAAATGTCATAACTTATCCATTTAATTAAATATTTTTTAAGAAAAATCTTTTGAAATAATTATTAAAATTACAACAAATACTTCATAGAAAGACTTAGAAAATGAATCCAAATCAATGTTCTACCTATCTTAACACAAGAAGAAGTAAAATCCATCACCATGGTCTAACTATTAGATAATGATAAAAGATCATCCATGGACTCGCATGAAAACCTTTTTTTTATATATATTTTGATGATTCAAACTTTACCCAAAAAAAAAATTACCCACGCTCACAGCATCAATACCTCAAACAATTCATTAGATAATCTTTGGTTAGTCTCACATAATCAGGCATCCAATCAGTTTCTTAAGAAGCTTCACGCTAACAACATCTTTCCAAGGAAGCCATAACTCTTGCAAAATATATATTCTCATCGATATAGCAACACGGCTTTCTCCTATCTCCATCTTCAAATTAAATTTTGAAAAGATTGTTCTTAAGATCAATGCGATCTCTCCGTGGCAAAGGCTGTTGCGAAGCTATTAACTTATCACGAAATGATACTTTTGTAAGATTAAATCCTTCTTATCCATCATCTAGTAGTTTTGTTGGCGGAGTATGTTGCAAGGTTGCACCATTCTCTCCCTTACAGCATAATATTCGCTTCGAAAAACCTTTTTTTAAATAAAAGAGATTAAAAAATGTGCTGTTAGTACTCCTCAGACATTATATACCATTTAATATTCAATATTTCTCAAGAGAGTCTAACTTGATTGAGTTAGTGAGTTGTATACCTTCCCTTACACTGTTATAAATTCAAATGGATAAAAAAAAATATTTGATATTAGTTTTCTTTGAAGGATCGGGCTAGTCTGAAATAAGCATGCAGAGGCCTTGTACAGAAAATTCACAAAAAAACGAACCCAACTAGCGCGGACGCATTTCATAACATTGGGCTTCTCAATGCCGGATGCGGATTAGTTTGGGCCAACAGGAATGTAGAAGTTTACGTGCAGCACGCATTGCGAGGTGGCGTGTGACAAAGAAAAGAGAAAAAACCACACCAAGGCAAGATCGAACGACGAAGACCAAGACGAAGAAGAAGAAACAAGAGCAGCGAGAAACTGAGTGAGGAAAGGATGAAGAAAGCAGAGTGAGTCCCGTTCCATTCCGTATCGTTCATCACATTATATTGATTCCTCTCCAAAAAACCCTCTCAATTGCACGTTCCTCAATCTCACTTATGGGCGAACAGACGCTAGGTCAAGCACAATCCCTAATCGAACCTCAACCTCTCCCCGCCCCCTCCTCAACTGCCGTCCCCGACGGTGCCACGGTGGACTCCGAACTAAACAATGTCCCTCGGCCGACAACATCCCCAGCCACGAAAATCCCCCTCCGTCCCCGCAAGATCCGGAAGGTCTCTCCGGACCCCTCCACCTCCGAATCCCAAACCGAAACCCCCAAACCCGCCAAAACCGGGGGCCGCAACACCACCAAGGCTGCTCCGCCGCGAGCCCTTACGGTGGTCCCTCGTATAGTGGCGCGCTCACTCTCCTGCGACGGTGAAGTCGAGATCGCGCTCCGGTACCTCCGCAACGCGGACCCAGTCCTCTCCCCTCTCATCGACATTCACCAACCCCCAACCTTCGACAATTTCCACACTCCCTTCCTCGCCCTAACCCGCAGCATCTTGTACCAGCAACTCGCGTACAAAGCCGGCACCTCCATCTACACGCGCTTCATCGCGCTCTGCGGGGGCGAAAACGGTGTCGTTCCCGAAACCGTTCTCGCCCTAACACCCCAACAGCTTCGCCAGATTGGGGTTTCTGGGCGGAAGGCGAGTTACCTTCATGATTTGGCGAGGAAGTATCAGAACGGGATACTCTCCGATTCCGCCATTGTGAACATGGATGATAAGTCGCTCTTTACCATGCTCACCATGGTCAATGGCATTGGCTCTTGGTCTGTTCACATGTTCATGATTTTCTCACTCCACAGACCCGATGTTCTCCCCATCAATGACCTTGGCGTCAGGAAAGGAGTTCAGCTTCTCTACAACCTCGAGGACTTACCCCGGCCCTCGCAGATGGACCAGTTGTGTGACAAGTGGAGGCCTTACCGGTCCGTTGCTTCGTGGTACATGTGGAGATTTGTTGAAGCCAAGGGAACTCCTTCGAGTGCGGTGGCGGTAGCGACCGGTGCTGGCTTGCAGCAGCAGCAGCACCACCAGCACCATCACCAGCACCAACAACAGGAACAACAACAGCAGCAGCAGCAGCAACAGCAGCATCCTCCACAGCCACAGCTTCTGGATCCCATCAATAGCATGTTTAATCTCGGGTAACGCATTACTGGTTTCTCTACAGTTCATATATGCTTGATTTTAGGGTTTATGAATTGATTTGATGCCCTGGTAGATATCTGTGCTTAGAATTTAGATTAAATGCAAGTGTTCATATAACATTTAACTTGTGGTTCTTTAATTCCTTCTTTACTTTGATTCATAATGAAGTGAATTGTTTATGAAAGTTATCATAAGCTGATTTCCTAAGGGGTAGTGGCTATCTGATATCAAATGTTTCACAATTGCATGAGAGTTGTCAGGTGTTTGTATTCTGTTTAGAAAATGGGAACATGACTTGATAAAATGACCTGTTCCTGGAACTAGCTATTTTTCTCTATACGTGTTTCTTTGAAAATATTCAGGAATTCACTTTATTAATTTTCTCTGGATGTGTTTCTTTGAATTTATTGGGGCGGGTGTCCTTTGTGTTATCTTAATTACACTTGTTGAGTAGTTACTCTCGTAAAGATAGATATTCATTTTCATCCTGTGAAAGCATGCTGTATTATTTTTTTTCTTAAATTAGGTAAGGTCTTCACTCTTCATAACTCATGGTTACATATCACGATTTCTGTGTTTTTTCTTTGTTCAATACTTCAATTTCTGTTGAGTTGACAGGTTGCTAAACAGTATAACCCCTTGAGGCATTTTTTGGTGCTCCTTTTCTCTTTCTCCAAGTGAATTGGAAAACAAAAATAGCTTAAGCTTTTCCATCTGTCATTTGGCAAAAACAACCGTGATAGCCTATAACTGGCTCTTAAGGGATGATTACTTTTTATGCTCTGTTTGGTATGATAAAATGGTAGGGAAATAAGGAAGAGGGAGAAGAAATAGGCCAGAAATAGAAAAGGAGGTGTGTTTGTAGAGGGGAGTTGGTGGGGGAACCCACTTATCTCTGACAATAATTGATTATGTTGTGGCAGTTTTTACGTGTTTTCTGGTGATTTTAAACCTCTGAAAACACATAATTGATTATCAAAACATTATAATCGGTTATCATAAAACAAAAATTGATTTTGATCGTGTGTTATCAAACTTTGATAATTGATTCATTTTGAAAATTGATTAAATAATTATTTTTATTCTTTTTTTTATTTCTCTCTTTCCTATTCTCTTAAATCAAATATCCCTATTTCCAGTCTATTTTTCTCACCTATTTCCATTTATTTTATTTCTCTCTTCTTGATTTCCATCCACCGATTTTCTCACCTATTTTTTCCCTTCCTACCAAGCACACCGTTTATGAATGAGTTCCTTTGGCTGATGACACTTTAAAGGAAAAGTGACGTGGAATACATGATAGCAGATATCTCATATGTATGAATAATGGCACATAGCTATCTCTGTCTAATAAGGAACAAAATTGTTCCTTTGATGCCTTGGTGATGTACGATAACAAGATACATTACATGTGATTAATATGCATCCACTTTGTTGCTTCTCATGTTAGCTAGTTTTGTATGCATAGTTTTATATATCTTTTAATGTGATGATTAAATAACAATGACGGAGTTAGAATAGTTTTTCATGCCTTTTGAATTGAGGGAAGAAATCTTGGACATATCTCACAAACTGTATAGAGTGACTGTATTATATGAGGAAGGAAACACTTGCTGACACTCTCTTGCATTATCATATATGGATTTAAGAAGTGATGAAAACAAGAATCTTATAGAAAAGCATGCTATAACATTTAAGACAGGGAAGGAGGAAGCAAAATCATAAAGAAAGGCATACTGTAACATTTAAAAATAGAACTAGTACCACCATGACTTTAGGTGGTGATAGAAACTACAAGTGAGATTTGATTATGTAAATATGGAATAGTCATTATATGACTTTATTGATTTATGGTTTTGGGATTGAAAGAAGTGCTGTGGGAATCAGGCTATCTTCCCATGGAAGAAAATTAATTAAGAGTAGTTCATTGTTGCTGTGTTCTTCTTGAAGGGGATGAGTCAACACTCTCCATTACACACAATAGAAGATGGCATCTTGATTTATCAATGAACTTGAATTTAAGGCAATACTGATTCCTATGTGTGTGTAAATCATTTTATTTTTAATAGATAAGGCAGTGAAAATAATGTGATTGCAACTTGAAAGGAATTGGTGCATAATAGATGCCTGAGCCCTCTTGTTCAATTGTTTTTCCGTTGCAAGTGTAGTGGTTTCAATTGGAAACTATTGTTAATTTATCCAAATTATAATGTAGAATACTATAATGTTTTTTTTTTTTCTCAAGACACCTTGGCTGATTAGTAAGCGTCAAGAGGAACTCTGCTTTGTTAGGTCGGTGTGCTCTTTTTGGTGGTTGTTGCAATGTGTGGGCCACTATTTTCATTTATTAATCTGATGTGATCATTGGACCTTTATGGTGGGTATATTTTTGGACTTTTCATCGGTTCTTCTCACCATATTTTGGAAATTTTCTTTTTTGCCTTTAGTATTTAGTTTGGTAGTATTGGATCACTCTTGTATCTGTTTAGTAGCTAGAAACGTTACCTCAAACCTATACTAGATTATTTTGTTTGTAAAAGTTGACTTTTGGAATCCTTGCCATAATAACATTATGAAGACAAAAAAAATGACATGAAGTTATTTCTTCCATTGGTTGTTTGATATATCTCCTACGTTGGCGTGTATTTTTTTAAAAATAATTTTTGGATTAAACTTATCCATACTATGTTTTGTCCGTTTGTTTAGGATTATGTTTTATGGTTATGGTGTGATCGTTTTGTACTTGGTTGTGCTTCATTGGTGCCAACTGTCAAATATTTCCTTAAATTTTATTGATGTTAACTATATGCAAAATTCAGTTACTGTGAAGAAGAGGTATGTAAATTTCCAAGGTATAATACGTGTTTCACTTAGCTTTCTTGTTTCTGTCATACTCTATAGGGCCGCCTGTGCTTGGGGACAATGATCGCTGTCAAAATTTGTATCAGACTTGGTTAGCGGTCGCTCACGCGTGAAGCTGCAAAACCACGCTGTGAAGTGTAATGATAGATCGTAGTACTGAAACTTGGACATTGGGGAGTTGAGGAACTAGTGTATTATGACTGCCTTGTGTTCAATAAAACCAGTGCAAGATTAATAAAGGCCACTCCTTAATTTTGTTTTATTTATCAGTTATTGTAGCTGTTGGAGGCCTATTATGTCAAGTTGTCAAGTCGTCATTTAGTAGGACAAGACTTATTATAGGAGGGCAGTGTCACTGCCTTTGCTGCATCATAATGGTTTGGACTTTTGGACAATGTAATTAATGTATGGAGTCCTTGTCTTGCGTCCTGCTAGTGGACTGGCCTTTGAGTTAAGATTCGTCTAGTGTAAAAACGTAAAAGATGTGTAATTCCTATCCGTAATAGAATTGTCGTCTACTATATTTGAGCAATGCAATGCAGTTTGCATCCTATGTTTTTCTTACTATATGGTAATTAGAAACACATTAAAAAAAAGGAAAAAAATGTGTTTTATGTGCCTAAACTTTTGGTTAAACTTGATTTTGATCCTTATATATTTTTAAATTGGATGAATTTAGCCTTTTAGCTTTTGAAAGTATGTGAACTTAGTTTTTTCTCACGATTAAACTTAACATTTAGTAAAGTTTTTTTAACTAAATATAAGCCTTTTACTAAATTTGATTGTCAAAAGGTTGAAAGATGGACTAAATTACGTATTTTTAAAAGTTTGTGGATTAAAAATCAAGTTTGGTCTGAAGAGTTCAAAGATTAAAACACAGTTTTCCCTTAAAAGTAATATTAAGCATTATGTTTTCATCATCTCATAATTTTTTTTTATAATAACTAACTAATATTATTATTAATAGTGATCTTGATTTGAAATATATTGATATATTAGTAGAAGGTAAATTCCAGTATACTGAACCTTTGTAACCCAGAAGTGGAGGAAGTTCTCGTGGTAAGACGACTAATAATTGAGTTATATTGATACATAAAACTTTTTTTGTAATTAATTTTCATTTCTTATTACATAATTTGTTATATTGATCAGCTTCGCTTCCTTCTTTTATTTATTCATACATTTCAAAAAAGCAGTCCACGTTTTGTTAATAATTTATCAAGAAAGCAGTCTGGACACGTAGGCAACAAGGAGCCGAATAGGGAGACAATCCACCTAAAATATAGAAACATTCTTGAGGGGACGGCTATGTAATCCGCAAGTGCATAGCGACGATGTATGTTATAAATGGTGAGGGACACACTGGGATATTCTGTTCGGATATCCCTTTATTCCTTCTTCTAGTTTTCGTAATCATCACATCAGGAAACGGACCACTGCTGGATCATGAAGTTGAAGAAGTTGCACGCTCAATCTACAATCTAGTACTAGTATTATAAATATGCAAGTGATCATTTTACTAGTTTTTGGCAAGCAACACAAGAAACAAACTAAAAATGGCATACAAGTACGAGAATTATGACCCCTCCTTCCCCGACCAACCCGTGGTTGACTTATACCTCCCAGTTTGGGCCAGGTTAGCAGCCTTGAAGTCCAAGCCAGCCTTCATTTGGGCTCAAGACTTGTCCACCTCCACTCTTCTCACCTACCAACAACTTAATTCCACCGTTGATGTCATCTCCTCTCGGCTACTCTCTCCTCCATTACAAAAAAGAGGTGACACTGTCCTTCTTCTCTGCTCTCCAGGACTTGACCTAGTTGAGCTCATCTTCGCGTGCCAAAGAGCTGGTCTTTTGAGCGTCCCCATCATCCCTCCTCACCCTGCCTTCGCTAAAGAAAACTATCACCATCTCATACGAGCCATTTCACAGACCAAGCCCAAAGCCGCCATCGCTCACCCTCACTACATATCAAGCATTCGACACTACGTGTCTTCTCCACATAACAACAACAAACTTACTCACATGTTGCAAAGCATCCACTGGATCTCCATTGACGAACTCAAACATGGACGTCAAGGTAATAATAACATGGTTACTTTAAATAATCTTGATTACCGTGGTTGCAAAGCAGATGAGGTTTACTTGGTTCAGTACACGTCTGGTGCCACTGGGGTTCCAAAACCCGTGCTTGTCACAGCGGGTTCAGCCGCTCACAACGTTAGAACAGCGAGAAGAGCTTACGATCTTCATCCCAACAGCACAATCGTTTCGTGGCTTCCACAGTACCATGACTGTGGTCTCATGTTTCTGTTGCTCACCGTTGTATCTGGCGCTACTTGTGTTCTCACTTCCCCAACCGCGTTCATCAAGCGCCCCAGACTCTGGCTTGAACTCTTGTCGGAATTCAAGGCCACGTGCACTCCCGTTCCCTCCTTCACATTGCCGCTCGTCATCAAGCGTGGAGGAGTTCACCAGGGAGCTTCACCCCTCAACCTTTCAACTCTGAAAAACCTCATAATCATCAACGAACCCATCTATAGAGACTCAGTGGAAGAATTTTTTCACACTTTTTCTCCATTTGGGTTAAGCCCTTCTTCTATTTCTCCTTCCTATGGGTTAGCAGAGAATTGCACCTTTGTGTCCACTGCGTGGAGGAGCGTTAATAGTGACAACGATGGTGTCGGTGCTGGTGCCAATTCTTCAAGCTTCCCAGATTTTCCAGCTCACAACAAACTCTTACCGGTTGCAAGGCTCGGAAACGTGGAAGAGGAAGACGTGGAAATCATGGTTGTTAAGGAAGAAACGTTGGAGCCAGCTGAAGATGGTGTTGAAGGAGAAATTTGGGTTGCTTCCCCAAGCAACGCTTCTGGGTACCTTGGCCACCCTTGTTTTACAAGAGAAGTGTTTCATGGAAGACTAAGAAACGTGGTTAGTAAGTGCTTTCTTCGAACTGGGGACAGAGGCATAGTGAAAGGAGAAAAAAGATATCTTTTTGTCACTGGTCGCTGTCAAGACGTTATGGAACTCCGAAACGGTCAAAAGGTTCATCCACATTACATAGAGACTGCGGCTTATAATAGTTGCACGAAGTTACTCAGAGGTGGTTGCCTTGCTGCGTTTAAAGTTTCATCAATGGTGGCGGTTGTGGCAGAGATGCAGAGGATCAAAAAGGGTATTGAAAAGGGTGTGTTGAAGAGAATTTGTGAGGGAATTAAGGAAGCTGTTTGGGAGAATGAGAAGGTGGAGGTTGGATGGGTGGTTTTGGTTGAGAGTGAGAGTGTTCCGAAAACCACTTCTGGGAAATTGCAAAGAGGGAAGGCTAAGGAGAAGCTTCTTGCAGGGGGAATGAAGATTCTGATGGAGATGCAGTTTGGAAAAGATGTTTCTGTTTCTAAGATAGCACAGACGAAGGTAAGACAAGTGGCTTGGGAAGAAAACGTAACTGGTTCACTTTTATGTGTAGAAGCTCATAGCACATTAATGTCACTTCTATGAGACAGGGGTGTAACACTTGAAAAGTGTTGATTCTATGTATCAGCATATTTTCACTTTTGTAAATATAAGAATAAAGATTCTTGGAAAGGTATACGGATGGAGAGAAAAAAAATATAAACATGTGATATAATATGATAATGTGAATAAATAAGAAGAGTAGATAATGTGTTTAAAGTGATGAAATATTCACGTATTATATAAACCTACACGTTTTTTCTTTCATTTCTTTTTTACCTTATATTTTTCTTATATATTTCTCTTTGTTCTTTTGATCTAAATTATCACGTGCATTTCCAACAAGATCCTCTCTAGTAAAATCTCATTGTTTAATAATATTTTTTTTTCCCGTGTTTTTAATTGCTGTTGCATTAACTAATCAACAAGGAGAACCAAGTTGAATTCTTTCTAGCAAAGTATAAATGAAACACTCGTGCCCTGTTTAATTTGATACCCGAAAAGAAAAGTGACGATAAAAAAGAAAAATATAAATATGATAAGAGATATAATGTAATAGAATAAAGAGTTAAAAGAAATTAATGTTATTGATAGAAAATATAGATCTGGGAGACAATTCTAATTGTCAATAAAAATAAATTTTAATGCTATTTTTTTATTTAGTTTTTCCTTAGCCAAATATATTATTACTTTTTGTTTTTAATCATATCACGTATAACCGATATCATTTTCTTTTAAGTAAATTATATTAACTTTTCTTGAGGTTTCTTTGAAATTGCACATCACTCTTTTTTTTTTTAATGTTTACAGAAACCTTCTTATAAGATATTTTTACAAACAATTGAGAGTTTATATAATCTATAGGAAGCGTCAATATAATATTTTTTAAACAATGAAAAAGGTTACGTGTGAAGGCAAGACTGTAATAGTGACATCGGACGGAATTTAATGAAACTTAAAGAATTTAGTGTAATTTACTCTTTTCTTTTAAAATTTTAATGACTTTCTTCCTTCCTGGTATTTATCAATATAAGTTATATACATATGTAGTGAAGAAAACTAATTACAGTGACTCTGCTTATATACTAGATTGAATCATAGTTCAATATTTGGTCCAATGAAAAATGTAGGATAATGCATGCACGTACCCTACAGTTGTGTTATAGTTTTCATCAACGTTATAAACGATACAAATCACAACACGATACTCCTACAACTTCGACACGGACAAACAGCTAAGAGACTCCTCAAAGGAAATTAAATGAATATGAAAGGATATATATGAATAGTTTCATGTTCGATAATGTTGTCTTTGTTATCTTAGCCAATATTATCATATTCGGATTGATTATCGACTTTAGCACGATCTTCAGTCATTAGGTAACATGTTAAACTAATATATATTAAAAAATTTCAAAAAAATCTTCATATGTGAATTTATAATTTTTGAAAATTTTTAAAATTTTTATAAATTATACATTAAAAAATCCTATAAAAATTATTGCTTTATCCTTTTTATATAATATAATTAAAAATAAACTATCTATTATGTCCTTTAATTTATATATATATATATATATATATATATATATATTATTTAAATTTAAAATATTTTTTTATCCTCTTGGTCTATATAATTGCAATAATTTTTTCTTTTAATCCCAATAGTTTAAAACATCACATTTTCATCCTTCATTAGTTAGCAATTTTTTTCTATTTTTTTTTGGTCTCGCCATTAAGTTTTGAGTAATTAATACTGTTTGAAGAAACATGAACGTAATTAACAAAAATGGGAATAAAAAAAGTTATTACAAGAGACCAAAAGGATGATTAAAGCTTTAAAGTATTTGTTATTAGGTTTTAATTTTAGGATGTTTTATAAATAGATATTTTATATATTTATTGTTAGTTTGAAATAATAATTGAGATTCGATATGGAGTATTAAGATTTAAAATTTAAATTTAATTCAAATTTAAAGGGGAGATAAATAAATTTAAATAATAGTATTTGAGATAAATAAAATATTAAAAAATAAAAATAATAGAGTGCTAACTAAATAACTAGTGTTCAGAAGAGACTAATTAAGGAATAAAGGTGATAGTTAATTTTCTATGGAAAAGTGTTACCAATACCTTTTAAAATCTTATTAATAAAAGTAATTCTTAAAAATATTCTCAGTTAAAATTTAATAATTAATGTATGATATAAACTTTGATTATATTAAATTCCTTTGTTTAATTTGAAAACTTTGATTCACTTCACAACGACACCAGTTCTTTTAAAAGCAGCTATTGCATTTGCTCAAAGGGTCAATTTCTTTCCACCCTACTCTTTCATTAATCAAATAACAAACATGCTCATGACAAATAATAATAATAATAATAATAATAATAATAATAAAACTTGATACAAGAAAGTATCATTTATTTCAAGTAGGCACAATAAGGTGATAGAAATTACACATATTTGTTAAACAACAAAAGTCTTATCCCGATAAAATAAAATAGGCTCATTTTTTAGCACATCTGTTAAAGGGTAACAAAATAATGATGGGTGTTGCATTATAAGTCTCAAAGTAGATATCATCACCCTCCAAATTAGTTTTCAGTGTCAACGAAATATATAAAAATGTCTGTCAATAAAAATCAATTAGTGTGACATTATTATCTTATGAATCGTCATCATTATCGTAATTTGTGAGTGCTGATGGAGAATCATCAAACTCGTCTTCATCATCTGGTTCCCCAGTAGGTGCATTTGTTGGTGCCAATTCGTCTTCGTCAGCCTCTTCAACTGTAGGTGATTGCATAGGTGCATTTGTTGTTGGTGCCAATTCAGGTGTTTTTGCTGGTGCATTTGTGGATGTTGATTCAGGTGCTTCTGTTGGTGCATCTGTAGGTGTCAATTCAGGTGCATCTGTAGGTGCCAATTCAGGTGCTTCTGTTGGTGTTTCTGTAGGTGCTAACTCAGGTGCTTCTGTTGGTGTTTCTGTAGGTGCTAACTCAGGTGCTTCTGTTGGTGTTTCTGTAGGTGCTAATTCAGGTGCTTCTAATGATGCTCCCATTGGTGCATTGCTTGGTGCTTGATTAGGTGCCTCATTGGGCCAATTTAGTGGTGCCCCTGCAGGTGAGAAAGAATCATCGGATTCATCAACGTCGTCTACAGGTGAATCTTCTGGTGCTTCTACTGTTGTTGACCCTGTGGGTGAAGCTCCTTTGTCGTTACTTGTACTACTAATTGTCACAACAATAATTAACCACCCACAGTTAGTATAAAATTAAGTCAAGTCACACACAATTTAAGACAATGTCTTTTCATTTCATAAAAAAAGTAATAAATACTATTTTTTTTACCTTTTAGAAGGGAGGACATTCAAACACTACATATCTTGGAATTACAAGTTATACTACACATTTTGGGGGGAAATATTACAAGTTGTCAAATTATTATTGCTTTGCCCAATTTTTACCAGACATGTAATCAAGTTTTAATAGTTTCTCTTATGGACTCAAAAGCTTTCATTTATTTATTTTTATGGTTACATTTATCCTCCTTTAGAAGTAATTTTATTTAAAACATTGTTAGAAATTAAATGTAAGTACGTCTTCCAATGGGATTTGAACCTTAATTTGTCATGCATGTTGTAAGAGATCAACCCATTAGGCTAAATTCATTCCCAATTGATAATTCTCCTTTATGTATTAAATGAAAATTAATGGAAAGTATACTCATGTAGTGTGATACATGATTATCTAATAATTTCTCTCATTTTAGGAATGATCAAAGATAAGTAAGGCAAAAAAAAAAAAAAGCCAAATTGTTTTACCTTTCTATTTTAATATTAAAAATTTGAAAACAAAGAGAGAGAATGGTTTTGATCTTACTTGTCGGCGTCTAAAAAGTCAGCCAAGGATGATTGTTCTCCATGCGCGGCTTCCGGAGGAGAGTCGTCAAGTCCAAAATAATCATTGACAGCTGCTTGGGCAGAAGCAGCACCTAAAGCTGCCTGGGCCTTGTTCAAAGCATCTTGAGAGAATCCTCCTTGGCCCAGAAGATCCTCCCAATCTTCTTGGCCCAAAACTAAACATAATGGCAGAGCCAACAGCATAAAAACAAATGATATCTTCGCCATTTTCCTTATTCCCTTTCCCCGGAATCAAGGATTTTGCACAAAAAGAAACACCTTGACAATTTTGTGAACCAAGGGTGGCAACAAAATGCAACTTTGTTTTATTGGAATCCGGTATTTTATATATGCAACAACCTGTTTTGGTTGCAGATAATGGGGGGTTCGTACAGGTGTTAAATACCCGACTCCCTTGCCTACTGTTTTGTTATCTTTGGAAATAAAGTTTTCCGTTTTCTTTTCTAAGGGTAGGATTTTAGTTTGTCAACAAATCAGCGCTTACGCTGCTATTGCATACCCTTCTTTTGCGGCTTAACTAGTTGTATTTAGCCATCAGTTGGTGTTGGTTACTGTTGCCTCGCCCTCAATATTATTTTTAGTAGTGCAGAGTTTAACTAAGCTACATGTGACATTAAAGTTAAATAAGAACGGTTAGTTAGTGTTTTAAGGGAAAAAAATGCTAGATTATACTTTTTTTAAAAATTATTCAAAAATATTTATGTCAAATTTTCACTAGAAGCATTGCATTTGAAAAAACAGTTATATAATCAGATAGGAGGAGATGGGTATTTATATAAATGAGGAATTGAAAATAATAATAATATAACAAAGTTAAGTGTTATGTTTACAGCTAGAAAACTTTACTTACTATAAACTCTATATTTGAAATTTGGATGAGTTCTCACATCTATAAATCTTTGTGTGTGTTTCTTTTGAAATGAATATATATATATATATATATATATATATATATATTTATATGCCAGTAGGTTTTGGTGGATCAAATCATCAATAATTTGCGAGCAGAACCAAGACACATGCATGATAGATGAACTTTACTAATAGGCAAGAAATTCATTTTTTCTCACTGGATACATATTGTAATGGAGGTGTGTTCAGTAAGTACTTTGTTTAAACTTGAGTCTTTAACTTGCAGCTAAAAACGTAAAATAAAACGACGAACAAGTGTTTAATAATTAAAATCATTAAATAAAACTTTGAGAAGTTGCATTACATTGATAATTGTCTAGGATGGTGCCAGCACAGTACTACACGCAAATTATTTTTTTTGACAAAGTTACATTACATGATATTTCTTGCAAATTACAATTGTGAATATAACAGGAAAAGAGATACACAGGGCAGCGAGCACACTAACATAATTAATTTCACATGGCTTCGTTGAAACTAGCAACTCCACAGTTCGAATAGTCTTTGCCTCACCGGAGACTTAGATTCCTCATTCGCCTGCTTAAGAAAATAGGCTTATTCAGAAATAAGAATGGGACAAATTCAGCCTTTTAACATGTGTACATATGAGAAAATTACAAGTACATACCTTTTTCCTAGATTTAAAAGAATTACAGTGTTTTTTTTTCTTTTTTGAAAAATATATATATCTCTCTCTTAAAGTTTAAGAAAATTATAAGAAGATTTTTTTTTTATTTTTAAAACTTACATAAACTTTTTAAATATTGTTTAAGCATTGTCTTGACAGTAATAAGTGTGTGTTGATAATTTTGATTAAAAAAACTAAAAAAAATTATATAAAAAATTTAAAAATCTAACATTTTTTAGAACAACATACATGTAGGTATCCTAACTTTGGACAAAAAATAACATTTAAATTTTAGAAATATAAAAAATAGATGAATTTTTTTTAGTGATGAATTTTAAACCTTTATATATTTATGATGATGAAAAATATATAGTTTTTTAATCAAGATTGTCAACCCACATAATTTATTATTGTTAAATATTTAAAAAACATTTATAGAGTTTGTATGGGTTTTAAAAATAGAAAAAAGAAACACATTTAAATTTTATAAAAGAAGAAAAAATACGTGAATGTGCCAGAAAACTACATCCAATGATTACAGGTGATTTATCCCCGAGGGAAAAAGATAATAAATTGTCGATGCATGAACCAATGATTTTATTACCAATAGCATATTGACAGGTTGATAATTGTTAATAATATAAGCACCAGGATGGACATTATCCAAACTAATAGATCTCAGGTGCATGCGATTTGAAACTTGATGGACTAAATTTCACGTGGACTCTGTTTGTAATAATAATAATAATAATGGTTTGTTGCATTGTGTTGCTATGACAATTTCTTGAACTGTTAATTACTCTGTAAGCTAACCAGAAATAGCATGTATATCCGAGGACATGACGTTGTGATCATCGTGAAAGCTATAAAACTGGAAAAGTGAGAATTATTTTAAAACGGGATGACTAATGAAATTGGCAATGCAGATGCAAAGGGTTCTCCCAAATTTAGAAGGTATATCTCTTTCAAAACACCTTTTAATGCAATAAACGTGATTTTACTGATTTCCTCCTCTAATACATGTGGGAAACAATAGAAGACAACACAAAAATCGTTGAAACTTGGAAGTATACACACATAACTTCCATGTCATATAACCGGTATATAACATAACTCACATTCTATTAAGTTGCTAGCTGGTACTTGTTTTGCTCCACTAAAACCTTGTACATGACAAGTAATGCATGTTTATATTTACAAATTAAGTTTTATGATTGTTGTCCTAGATCACAGTGGCATATATAGAAAGCATTTACCTTTGCTCATTGTCAATATTCTGTCTTGCGTTGATGTTGATAGCAGCACCTCTGTAGCTGGGAAGTGGGATTTGATCACGCTCTATTCGAATGACATCTTCCTGGAGGATCTCATAGTGCATTTTCACCTCTTGTACGGATTTTCCACCCACGGCGTTGGCTACATGTTGCCACCGATTAGGGTCATTAGGCCCATGAACCGCAAGAGCATCCTCAAAACGTCTATTCTCTTCCCGTGTCCAACCCATGCTATATAATTAGTGAACACACAAGCAAGCAAGTATCACAAGAATAGAAGAAAAAGAACCAAGATTGTGAGAGTGGTGACTTGAGCTTAAGGGCAAAGATAGTTGCTCTAGCTCCTTAAATAAGGGTCAGTAAAGTGGGGGGTTGTGCAAGTTGGCGAATACTTTTTTACGGATTCAACAAGATATGATATGATTCCCTTCCCTCACAAAACACAAAATGATTCCCAATCTCGGGGGGTTCATGTATATATGTACCCTTTCCCTAGTCCTTTCATTCGGATTTGATCCCCTCCCACTCACCTTTATAAACCTATATATGAGTCTATGCATATATGACCTTAATTTAAGTTTGATCCATTTCAATTTTATGTTGTACGTATTGTATTATCAACATTAGTAGTAGAATTTCTTCTGAATTTTTACTGCCTGATCTGGTCTGGTGGTGGCGGTGGGGATTAGATACCAATTCTCACTGCTATAGAGATATATATTCCCTAACAATATATACGGAAGATTAAAGCAAGGCTAAGATATTCTGCTTCTTTCTTTCTAGTAAGATAGATATAGAAATAATAATCGATTCTGTCACTTATTTTGCAACTTGTAACAACAAGTAATATATACTTTCTCCATCACCATTAATTAATATACTATTTTACATATGAAATCGAGAATAATGTCCAGTGCGCGTTCTGCTCGATCATGTATGAATTGCATTGCTTCATAGTGTCATAAAAGAAGTTGCAATAACTTGTATTACGAATTAACTAGTAACAGTATTTGTAGTTAAAAAAATAGTAGTACAAGAAAATAAAATAACTGGATCAGGATATACTATCAATGAAAAAACAATTTCTATATATTTTTTAACTTTACTTACTTATTTTACACTCACATATTCCTTCTTCGATTAGAATTGAAAGACATTGCGTGCCTAATAAGTGAAGCCTACTCTGGTTGAACAGAAGAGGTTTGCACTTGGCCCTGCGAACGCCATAACTCAGATTTATATACATTGTTGTTTACCAGTTACAGAGCACATGGTCCTTTCTGACAGTTAATTTCTTGCTATAGCGTTTCACCAAGGAATATGGACCCCTGCAACTTCATAATATTTGAACACCCCACATTTTTATACTCTTTTTAATATTGATATTTATATATATAAAAAAAAACTCTTCATTAACACCGGTTATTTCTTTCTTACCATCATTTTCTTATTTTCTTTTATCTCATGTATCACCTAACATTTCTATTTTTATTTCTTCTCCCTCTCTTTTTTTCATTGGTGCCAAATAGGTGTTATGCATGTCCAAAAATCATTTTTGTTGGAAGAATAGTGCCTAAGTTTCATCTTTCACCGTGTATTTTCTTATTATATTACTGGGCTTGTCTTTCTATATATACCTTTTAGAAAATAAAAACATAATAAAATAAAAAAAGAAAAGTAGATGTTAAATAGAAAATGAGATGAAATATAAAAAAGAGTCGGTAATTTTAGTAGGTGTGTTTTCTAGAATAATTGAAAGATAAAATAGTCTTGACAAAATGTGAAAACTAAATAAAGGTATTCCTTTTATTTATTGTTAAATTGTTATGGATTTTATTAATACTTTGTTAAAAAAAGCATGAATCAGTGGCTAAGATGCACGCAGTCCAAATAGGAATTGCGGGAGATCTTGGTCATTCACTTTTTATTTGAAGAAAAAAAATGATAGTAGTATACAGTAGGAGATAAAATTAAGTATAATACCGAAACTCTTATAAATAACTCTTATAGATACTCGTAAAAAAGCTCATAAAAAACATTCTAAAATTAAATTTTAAAAACACTTTCTCGTTATAAAAAAATTAAACATGAAATCATTTACAAATTCAAACTTCTTGATTACAAATGTGCTAGTATTTAATGCATTATTAATAGAAAAATGTTTCTTCATCAACCTTGAGTTGTGTACAACTTAAAAGACAAAGGATGAAATGTGAAATAAGTAATTGATTTGGCTTGATATATAGTATAATAGGAAGAGAAAGATAAAATAAAAATAAAACGGTTAATTGGATGTTTAAAATTTTAGGTTGTGAAAATAGAATCTTATTAATATGAGTCGTAACGCATAGAATCTGTTCGATGCCCATTGTCGAATGTCTCCGTGTTGGAGGTGATGAGATAGAAAAAACAACTAAACAAGCCACAGCCACTACACTATATGTATATATATATATATATATACTCCTGCAGTTTGGGGATATTGCCCCATGCTGAAAGGGATTGCTTTCTGTCACTAATGAAGCCGATGATGACATGTATTTATGCCAAAAATGTGCTTGACTTCACGGCATCACGAATCTAGATCTTTAATCTTTTAGACAATTCTAGTTAAAGAATCTTTATCGTTCAATTTCTGAAAACAGAATAGGCGAAGGAGCTTCTCCATGGAACAAGGTTCAAACATATTCGGGCAGGAGGGTGAAAGTATGTTTTGAGAATTTACATTATTTCATGGTTGTTACTTCTAATGTATGAAATAGGTAAGTTATAAAGATAAAGATTGTCAATTTTGAATTATTTAAAATATAATCAAATTGGAATAATTTTTTAATATATAAATAATAGATTTTATATATTTATTGCTATCTTTTTATTATTTTAATATATAAACAATAGATTTTCTATATTTATTGTTATCCTTTTTTCAATTTAAACCAATTCGATTACTCAATCAATCAACTATTTCTTAAACATTTTAGACTCTTGAACTTTTTTCCCTTCTACTATTATCTTTTACTTCTTTTTCATTTGTTTTGATTTTCTTATGATTTTATTTAATGTTACCTAGTAGTTTAATTTGATCATATTTGTTATGTAATTTTTATTAATGTCTCTTGGCCCTATTATAAGATCCAATTAAGTAATTCATCAAAATTAACTTAGAGCATTAAATTTATCTTAAATTATTATTTTTAAAATTAGTTCTATGAACAACTAATTAATATTAATAATTTATGTTTCTCCCACCATCACATCATTTTATAACTTACTTTAGTTAAGGATATTTTTGTAAAAAATGATTAATGCAATAAAACTTTTAGATTGATCCTATTAAGGAGAATGAAAGCACACTTTAATTTTTTTATTTTTTATTTTTTTGCTTTAGAAGGAAAGTAAAACACACTTTTAATTTTTATCATTAACATATTTTTAATTTGAATCTTATGGCAAGGACCACAAGAAATATTATATTTTGGATAAATAAATTAATGGTATATGCTGCGTGATAATTATTAAAAATTAATTAGATAGATTTGATTCATATTGGCTAAAAATATTTTAAAACCTAAATGAAATAAACCTAATTAACAATAATCAGTTAAGATTTGATTTTACCTTAAATCCGAAATCTGAAGTATTTCAACCGATGAATACCCATACGTTTTGCATGTGGGGAAAATGTTTGTGTGTGTGTTTTAATGAGAAATCCCAATGTTAATGTGGCGTGATGTTTAACAGATTCGTACTAAGGCTTGGGAGGGTGAGGGACTGAGGGAAAAGGGGAATGAGAATATTGAATATGATTTTTCTAATGAATTAGGCTCACAACTCGAATATATATGTTTTGGTGTGAATGGAGATTATCAAATTTATTATTTATTTTTTTGGAAAAAAAATTTAATAAAAAAAGATCAAGAAAACTTATTCACCAGATACTTATTAGAAAGTAGAAAGTTATAAAATAGAATCAAATTAAATTTACTATCAAATATAAAGGTGCATTCTGTTTAGGTACATGAATTTCGTGTCATCAAATCCGTATCCATGCTTGAATTCTTTAGCTAATAGTATTCTCCTCTGACGTAGTCATTGAGTCGCTTCAGTTCTCCACTCTGCTGCTCCATCACTGCTCGCACCACATCTACAATGGAAATCATGCCAACTATTTTTCCATCTATAACAGGAACATGCCGGATATGATTCTCTGCAAGAAAAGGTTGACATTTGACCCTTAAGCTTTGTGTCAAAAGATTAAAAGAAGGAAGAAGACTTGTGCCAATAGGAGAATTATCCTTACCTGTCATAATTTTCATTGCTTGAAGAATGTTGGTGTTGGAGGTCACCGTTATCAGGTTATTCTGTTCACAAGTAACCTCATTATTCTTATTGAAAACACAAGATTAGGTTGTTAAATATAATTGAAAAGAGAGAGCATAAAATAACCTCATCAGTCATTATTTGACCAACATGTGTGTGCAAGGGAGATCTTCCTTGTGCAACTATTTTTTTCAAGCAGTCTGTTGGTTCATGCATGCATCCAACAAAGTGGTTCAGTTTAGCTCAACGAGTCAAATACTGTTAAATTTTGGTTTGCAAATTGCATTGGTAATGAGTTTTCTATCTTAACTAAAGGGAATTAATTGGAAGGAACCACATCTACCTCTTTCTGTGATAATGCCTGCTATATGCTGCCCCTCTGGCTTTAGTACCACCAATGATCCAATGTTATTATCAGCCATCTGAAAATCTTATACCATGTTGATGTTAGTCAAGAAATCTTAAGAAAGTTAATTACGGTGAACTATTTTGAACAAATTGAACTATCTTACGTTCTTCATTGCGTTGATAACAGCATCATCAACTCGGCACCAGAGCCAGGAACCAACATTTGCTTCCCCTTTTGTCATTAGTACCTCTGACACTGTGACATTCTCCAATCCTTTCTGCTGCATGCGTGGAGAGGACGTGGCACATCCAAATTTTGAATATATTTTGTTTAGGTTAAGGATTCCCTTCCCTTGGAATTGTTGAAATATTGCGCCCCTTTGAGGGTTTTGGCGAAGTCGCAGTATTCTGTAGACTCCTAGCATTTGTTATTCTAGTTCTGTTCTATCGAAGTAAATATCAGTGCTTGCTAATGTATAACAACAAAGTATCATTATTCAACAACAAAAAATACAAAGTACCGTTGTTCTACTTATAGAGAACTATTGGGAGGAGTAGGACTAATGATTTAATTTTAATCTATATAAGACCTAACTCAACAGTATAACAGTATTTTCATTTCGTAAAAATGTTAGATGTTCTTCATTACTGACAAATTTAATAACAAAAATTAAGGGTTTCGTGTTTTTTCCCCTCAAGTGTAGGATTCTACGTACCCTGATGTTGCTGCTAGGAATACTTGGAATTGATTGGTAGTTGCTTCTGCTTTAGCAGCGGCCAAGGAATATGGAATTATCCCCATCTTTGGTATTTCATATAACCACAAAAGTAGCTGGGTGCCATCCTTTACTTTATGACTGCATCTTGTATTTGAATTCTTTTCTTAAAGGAGAATATGAAGAAAGGAACTTTCTAGTTGTTTAGACATGGAATTGCCGACTCATTGGATCATATGTTCTGGCATTCATTTGCCCAACATTATGGACTTACGGTTACGGATGATTATTTTAAGTTTATTGCTATATATTCCATATCAAATTCAATGAAATCAATTTAATAACACGGGGATGAATGACCAAAACCATTAGCTCAGTAAGCTTCAAAGAGGCCAAGAATATGCTGGGAATTTCTTTCGTGAGAAGTGAAAGAAATCACTTTCGTACACCACAAGATAAGAATGGTTTGCGAACGTTTGTTTGATGACAACATAAATCTCTAAGTCTAAGCAAAGCACAAATAAAGAAGTTTCCAAGGAAATCAGTGTGAAAAGCTTGGGAATAAAAACTGGTTAGTCAAACAAAATTCTAACGAAAGTACTCCAATGCATCCAAGGTATAAACTCCTAGTTCTGTATATATAGACAACCAGTGCAATCTGCGGTTTTTAAGTTCAACTAAAATAGAAAACCTTATATATCCGGTGAAAAAAAAAACTCATTCTGTAGTGATACCAGATATTAATCATATCTATTCTATCCATCATACATGCCACGGAAAAAGCAGCAATGTGGTTTTAGGATCCCTTGGATCTCAGGTCCTTCCACTGAATCTCATTCTCCTCCTCCAAAACAAAAATCAAAATCTGTTTCCACTCATCATCGACCACCATTTCGTCCTCCTGGAATAGCCTCTACCCCTCCACAACCTCCTCCGAATGGAACCCCAAAATCTAAACCTCAACAAGTGTCAAATTTTCTTCCATCACACTCACCAGCACCTTCAGTGATCATTAATTCCCCAGTGTCTTTTCAGCCAGAATCCCTTTCTACACCTTCAGAGCCAAATGTGGAGGAATTGGAGTTGGATAGTACTCCTACTCAGAATTCCAATTCCAATGCCCCTTTGGAAACACAAAGCAAACCCCACCAATCTAAATCAAATGGCAACACCATAGAGAGAAAGATGATGGTTGCCACGTCCACTCCTAGCGGGAAAGACATCCAAGTGGTGCCACCAGCTTCAACATCAGCGACCATACCATTATCCCACGAGGAAAACCCCACTATCCAAAAAGATATTAATGATATTTCAGCTCTGAATCCAACATTGAACGTGGATGACAAAACAATTAGTGTGGTAACTCTGGCTGGTGACAACAGAGGAGTGACAATGCACGTGGCGGGTTCTCACTCAACTAGGCCCAAACCTGAAGGTAAGAAGAGCGCGTCCACGGAGAAAGATGAAGCGGGGAAGACATACGTAAACAGCAACATTCAGAGCATCAACAATTCGATCATGTCGAACGGTTCCATCAATGGAAGAGACCCTGGTGTTCGTGTTATTCTCCCCCAACAGCCTCAGCCTGATGTGAAACAACCGTGTTTGGAAAAACCTAAGGCTGAAGTTAGCATTAACCGTGTGGAGAGGGTGCCTTACCGGCCCGTTGTTCGAAGACGATGCCTCAGGGGACTTTTCCATGAACCCAGTGACTCTGAACCTCATAACCCTGACAAGCCTCGTCGTCATGGTTGCAAGTTTAGATGCGGAGACATTGATATAAAGGATAAGGATGCTGCAACAAAATAATGAACAACGTGGTCTTATTTACTTGAGACATGACAGAATACCATACCAGGGCCTTTGTTTTGATGTTTCGTGTCAGTAACATCCATCGTTTGTGCTGTTCTTTTTTAATGTCAAGTTTGTTTATTGGGGAAACTTGCAACTGTCTCTAGTTTACAAGAACAATTACTGAGTGTGATGAGTGATGACCATTCAGCTTTCTTTCAGAAGCTGCTTTTTGTTAATTAATAGTCAAAGCAGTGATTCAGAGAGGGGATAAAAAAAAATTCACTAGTGAATTGAAGTGCTTTTCAATAAGAAAACACAAGGAATGTCATTATCGTTTGACTGAAAAATCTTTCAAACAAATTGCCAATAATTTATCCTGCTAAAACGCGGAAAAAGTACTACTTGATCACCAGAAATTAAAAAGGCATGACCGAAGAAATTGATAAGCAGGAAATCATACCCAAAAAACACAAGATCCTCAAAGATGGTTTTCGAACAATCAAATGGTATTTTTTTTATATAATAAGTGGTCTTTTTTAACATGAACGCTTTACATTTCATAAGAATACAAATACAATTGGTTTAAACATGCAGCGAATCTTTGATTATAAAATTTAGTTAGTTTTTTATTTAATTTCCTAACCAGTCTTTTTTTTTATGAAATTCTTAATCAGTCTTAACTCTCGTTTTTTATAATTGTGGATTGCACTCGTTAAATTAAGATTCTGAGGTTGGGATATTTTAAAGTTTAATTATGTTAAAATTTAAAAAGAAAATCTTTACAACTTATATATTGATCCTATCGATTAATCAGAAAAAAAAATTCATCTCTAGTCAATAAGAGATCCATTGAAAGAAAGATAAAGAGATGCATGTGTTTATCTCTCTCCTAATGGACCTCTCCATTAATGGAAGAGGAGTTGAACCCTTAATCAGGTTTCTAACATGATGTACATGATATTTAAATATGATAGTCTTAGGGAGAGAGGAAAAAGAATACTTTTTCATGAGAGTTACTTTTACTAAATTTAGTATGGGTTTGAATAACCTCTTAATTTTGATGAAATTTTACATATTTAAATTGTTTTTAAAATTATGATAAAATTAATTATAATACATAAAAATCATGACAGAATTAAAATAAATAGGAATAACTTTTATTTTTATCAAAATCAATTCTATAATAATCAAAATCAATTTTATTCAAGATTAATTTCAGCACCTCTAACCCAAACATACACTTACTTGTTCAACGGATAGAGGGAAAATATTGGTACATTTGAAACTAATTGCTAAAGTTCTTAAAATAAAAACTGTGGTGATGTCGCCGCCTTGTTTTCTAAAGTCTGTGTGCTGCCTGTGACTAAAGCCTTAAAATATTCAATTTTCTATTTATTTTTGCCCAAACTACAAGGGAATCTTTGCCGTTACAGTAGGATCATTATCATCATCATTATCCCTTAACATCCAAAACCTATGGATGTGACACTTTTGTTCACTCATCACAATCTAAAATCCTTGCCAAGAGATAAGAACAAAATAGAGAAACAATCCGGAGCTTCGTCACTACACTGACCAGCACTATATATATATATATCAAGAAATAGGTCATCGATTTAGAAAGGCATTGGAGGAGCTAGTGTGGCTTAGTCGCTAAATTTGTTACGATAAAGAAATTAATTCAGCAACAAATATAATGGGTTCTCTTATGGCAGGATGGGACTCTCTGATCTTGGATCCTGAATCAGGTACAGATAATTAATTAATTATTTAGTACTAGTGTTGTTTCTTTCTCGTATTATGTTATGCACTTATATATGCTTCACCTCTTGGTCGAGTCTAGATCATAAATCACTTGTGATTTCTGACGGAGGAAAAATTTGTTATTTTTGCAGCTACAATAGAGAGGAATCGATCACTCACCAAAGAAGAAATTAATGCTTACTGGAGAGTAAAGAAGGAGACAGAGTTAGAACACCTCAGAGCTATGTCCAAACTATCTGAGACTATTCAGGTTTTTTGACTTTGAAGTTAACTACATCTCTACATTTTTTCCCCTTCTATGTGTCAGAAATTCACACACACACACATATATATAAAAGCTAGTAATATATTTTGATGTTTATGATGGATACTGGACAGGCCCGAAAATTTGAGGATTCAGAGAATTCTCATAAGTCAAGTACCGTGACCTTGGCCAGCATAAAGGAGTCCTTAGGCATGGACGTTGACCAGAAAAGTTTAGAGCAACTTATCAAGAAAAATGGCTGGTAAATTAAATCACAGATAGTAATTGCACAATTTGGTGTATTATTATGAATCCCTTTAAATGATTAATATTTTAGAAAATGATTGGGGTTAATGCAGGTGGACCAAAAGCAGCTGGGCATTTCTGAATGAACCGCCAGTGATAGAAGCGGCTTCCAATAAGTATGCATCACAGTTTCACGTGGCCAACTTGGGGTCTACGAAACTTAACCCCGGAGATGGAATTAATGCTTGATATGAGTTTTTTTCACGTTATATATCATATCCACGACTATAGTTTCGTATCTATATGTGTAATGGCTTCTATTTTGTCACTTACAATTCTGCATAAGAACTCTGTATTTCTGGTTTGTTTGAAAAGGGATGCAAAAATCCCAACAGATTTTAAAGAGAGAATATTGAACTGATTTGACTTTGTGGTTAAGGAAAGCGTGCAGTACCTTTTATTTGTCAGCCTTCTAATCCTAATCAAATGGCTATTATTTAATTTGCTACGTAGCGTTGATTAACTCCTACTATTCCTGTAGATTATTTTAATACGTGAATTTTTTATTTTTTTTTTTCAAAATCGGTTAAGGGATCATAGGTAGTATAGTTGGTTAATTACATACATCATTGAAAAATAGTAAAAAAAAAAATGAATTCACCGGAAGAACACCGAGAAGAGAAATGAGAGAGGGTGCGGTGAAATTACAAGTGGGAGAGCACCATAAAACCTGAAAGGAAGGTGCGGTCAAACAGGAGGGAGGAGGAATAATGCTTGAAAAAGAGAAGAAAAAAAAACATTTAAATAGCAAAATTACACTAACATTTTTTGAGTTTTTCTCAAATTATATTCAATCTTTTTTCTTTTATTATTCCTACGCTGGCTCATCTTAATATTTGAAAATATGCACTGTGACTTTCTTATATATTACATTCACCGGCGGATTTACATGGTATTTAATAATCCCCCTCCCCCATAAAGTAAATTTTTTTTACTTAAATATATTGAATAAATATTTTTTAGCCCTATAAAAGAATAGATCTTGTCTCCATAAGATAATTTTTTTAATAAGATAAATGTAGACAGTTATAAAAGAATAATTTTACTCACTTTATCTTTTTAAATTTTTTATTATCATTTTTAATAAAAATTATATAATTTTTGTTTGAAAAAATATTATACTATTTTTTGCCGGATCCGTCACTGATTACATTAATCTTTCTTAATATTTAAAAATATTACATTAATATCACGTTATACATTACATTAACATCTTTATGAGGAAGTTGTTACCAACATTAAAAAAAGAATATTGTGTATAATTTGAGAAAATTTGAGAAGGTGTTAATGTAAATTGCTTTTATTTTAATAATTTTATATAAAAAAATTTAACTAAATCATTTGCTAGTTTGCCACTCATAATTGAGTGAAACTTCCTACACCTTCAAATTCTACTTGAAGCGCCCATTACATTACAAAATGCTCATTTCATAATGGAAAATTACATTATAGATTGAACATTTTGTAATGTAATGCAAATGGTGATAGAGAGGTGCAGAAGCAATGCTCCCCATGATTTAGCTTTGAATACTTAGCCCAAAAATAATACTAGCTTCTAAAATGGTCTTCCTTTCTATACCCCGGCCATATAACGTAATCTACACCCTTTTAAAGTTTAAGATTAAATTAATTTTGTATCCTCTAAAATGGTCTTTCTTTCTATACCCCGGACATTGAAGGTCTGTATAAATAATTAAATATCCTTAGTCTCAGTAAATGTAAATTACACTAAAGTCAGGTAGTGCACTATTTAATAATTTCTTCTGAGATTGGTCCAAACCATAATACAATTACAATACAAGGCTGAATGTCTGATATTCTCTTTTCTTGCAGAGGCAACTCTTACAATCAAAGAGGGATTAGCTATCAGCCATTCGGTGTTCGTGAAGGGTGACCACACTAACTTTGAGATTGATCCTTCTTTTGGGGTTGAGGCTTCCCAGTTGTACCCTTATGTCAACTACACCGCTGTGGAAGAATACCTTGACACGTTCGTTTGAGAATTTAAAAAGCAAGGATGCACGTCTGTGCTCTTGTTTGCTATGTAAACTAGTTAATGTTTTACCTGACTAGTTGAAAATTGAAAATGCTATGTAAACTTGTTTCTGTTATGCTTTTTCCTTCCTATGTTTTAGCTGCTTCACAACAATACCTACTAGATTGGAAGCTGAGTGAAGGAACAGTATAGGACAAGAATGAAATGAGCTTTTTCATAAACTAAAATTAACACATACATTTATTTTTTTATAAAAAAATCTTACATTTAAATTCTCTACAAGCTAAGGTGCATAATTTATGCGCATGATGTAAGAAGTTAAATTGAGTACATGAATTTACTCGGTTGTCATTTAAGGACTAGACAGGTTTTGTTCTACACCTTTTAAGGCAAACGCATGTTATGATGACTGTTGTGTTAACATGACTAACATTTGTCTCTTTCAAATTATCAAGAATCATAACATGAATGCTTAATCGGAAAGTGAAAGTGTCATCGATAGTCACACAAGCTTAAGCATGACGCTGCAATTTATCAAACTTTACTAGTTGAAAACCGTCTAATTCTTTTTTTGGCTGGGGAAGGAAGAGTCAATTCTGCAAGCAAACCGTGTCATGGTGTGCTCAATTGTGATCAAGTACAAAACATTTGAGTTAGAAGCTGGATAATCAATTTTTGTTAATGAACACACAGCATTAATCCGGGCAAGAACAAAAGTTACAGAATTTGTTAATGAGTTTCTCTGAGTCTTTGTTTTTATAAAGGAAAACAAAGACCATATGATCATCGGGACATAATACTGCTCATGATGAGAGAAACTGCATCTCGTTTCATAACTACATACAAAAAATTTCCATAACACCTATAAATTTGCAACGGGATTTGGGCTTGGGACTTGGGACCATCATTTCTCTTTTTATTAGACCTCAACAATAGAAGAAATATATTTGCTAAACAACAAACCCCAACCAATTTATATCAATTCAGAATCATGGTATATACCTATGTAGATATTTACAAAGTAATGAATTAATTCTGTTTATCACCAACTTACATTGTTCTTCCACAAAGACTACTGAGGACATATAACAGTCTGAGATCCAAATACTGTAATCATGTCTGTCACGAAGTACTTGTTTATCTGATATATGCTTGTTTGACTTGGACGTGTATCTTGGTGGGAGAGAAGAGTGTAAGCCCATCATCAGTTCTATTGCCTATAAGAGTGTGGTTATGATGTGACATTGACCCAGTTGGAGTAACTCTAGTAGTATTAGTTCCAGATGATGGGGTTGGTAATGTTTCTGGGGCTGGTGCCAAGGCCAGTTCCTCTTCAGACTTGGCTAGTGGTGATGCTGTTCTTATGCTATATTTCTGTGTGTACCCGATCATTATTCCAAGCTTCATTCCCTCAGTTATATTTCCTGTAAATTTGGATATAAACATTGAAGAGAATGAGAACAAAAAATTACAAGTGCTAAAAATAATAACTAACAAGCCGGCAAAGAAGCAAACCCAATTTACAAGCAAATGAAAATACTTAATAATTTATACTATTAGTTTTTAGGAATGAGGAGAAGTAGCAGTTACTTAAATATTGGTCTTTACCATTTGAATCGAGGTCTGCCTTTGAATTCTCTGACAAGAGAATGAGTGTAGGGGTGATTATTGTAAGGAAAGCCCAGAAGACGAATATTGGAACCAGAGTTCTTTCACTCATTTGTTTGGAAAACTAGAGCAATTTCATGCACTTCTAAGTGAGGTATACTCCACCACAGGACTTTTTTGTGTACCGAGAGAAAGAGGATAGGCGTGGTATACGATGGTTCTAGGCTTCTAGCTTCTAGCTTCATGAAATTAGCTGGCCATGTTTAAACACATTAATTGGGATCAAAATAATAATAATAGAAACTGCTACTCCATGTGATAGGAATTTTATTATTATATAAACTAGAGTCAAGTTTTAACAACTAAACTTGTGATTTGGTTTCACGGTTCTTAGGTGGTTGTTATTATTACAACCATTGGTCTGTCTGTCTCTATAATAAGTCAGAATCTGACGTGGCTTGGTACAATTGGCACTCTGATTTTAGTAATTTACATAACAAAACTTTAATCCCCCACTCCTCGTTGATGATCACTTTCCAAGTTCTAAATTATGATGCAATATTTTTATAGAAGTTATTAAGGCATACAATAAATTTTAAGAATGTTTTTATAATATATTAACTTTTCTTTTTACCTTTATTCATTACATAACTACCTTGTCTTAGACTTAACATTTTTCCTATTCTCCAAATTTTTAAATCAAATTAGATTAAAAAAAAATATAAAACAATTTCTCTCCTCTTCTCTCACTTCCTTCCAAACCAATCACATTATCACAAAACAAAACATAAAACTTAAGATATGATTAATCTTAACAGCCTCACCAGCAGCCGGAGATGTATTATATTACACCGCAAGGGTAGTGCGAGGGAAGGAATATTTTCCTTTTTTTCTACATTTTCGTTTTACTTTGTTCTCCACTTGAAAACGTATAAATGTAATCCAAAACACTTGAACTACTGAGATTTACATTGATCTGAATTTTAGAATCTTGAACGTTGGAAACCGTTAGAAGGCTCCTAGCTATTAAGTCTTTAACAAAGCAAGAAGAGACAAGGTCAACAAGGGCTAAAATTTTAAATTAATTGTTAGAATTACAAAGTCAAGAATAAATTTTCTAGAGACACACGAGCTATACTTCTATTTCTTCGTCCAAACCTGAGCGAAAAGTCACTCTACTTTCCTGTCTACTTCTATATAGTATATATCAATAAATTTTCTAGCACAAGATGAAGAATAAATAATTCCTAAAAAGAAAGTGATGAACAAATTTTAATCAAATAAATCATGGGCAAAGCTGGCGTTGGCAAGGAACTTCCAAAATCCAAATTGCATAAAGAAACACTACTTGCTGGGTAATAAATTGTCCCCGCCACCTTCCTCAATATAAATTTTGGCAGCTTTTAACACTATTCTTTATTTGAACTATTATTATGGGTGGCAAATGTGGCTTCTCTGTCCAAGAATTATTGATTCTTGTTTGCAATCATATCTAAATTGTTTTAACACTATTCTTTATTTGAACTAAATTGTTTATACGGAACAAATTACCAAAATTTTCAAACCCCACAAGCTGGTAACAGATCGGCCCAGATAATCTTGGGCCAGGCCCATTTTTGTTTTGAGCGATGGAAACCCCAAATTGCCCTCTCCACGAAACAGGGATATTCTACTCTAGCATAGTAGCATTCTGGTTGAGACTCGAAGTGTGAAGCACTGAGCAGTTGAGGAAATGGGAACCCTTGGGAGAGCGATCTACAGCGTTGGTAACTGGATTCGAGAAACTGGACAGGCCATTGATCGTCTCGGTTCCCGTCTTCAGGGCGGTTACTACTTCCAAGAGCAGCGTTTGTCTCTTTCCCCTTTCCCATTTTTTTCATTTCCATGCCCTAATTTCATGATCAATGTTTATGATCGGAGACTTATATAATGCTATGCAATATATCTAGTAATCGTCTTCCTTGTTGTGTTTAGTCTCTAGGCATCGAACTCTGATGAACATATTTGATAAGGCTCCTGTTGTTGATAAGGATGTATTTGTTGCGCCAAGCGCCTCCGTCATTGGAGACGTTCAACTTGGAAGAGGATCATCCATTTGGTATGGAGTTGTCTTGAGAGGTAACCTATCTCGCTCCTTCAATTAGGTCTCACAGATAATATTTCAATCATTCTATGCTTCTTCTGTTAATGAGATGTTTTGTGGAATAATTTGTAATGCTTTATTTCTAAACAGATTTCACGCGAACTTGCATTTCTCTTATCTTTTAATGTAGATTGAATTTCTGTGTTGTTCATTAAGATATATGTGGTGATCATGTTTGAAATTCACTTTATGAATAGGTGATGTTAACAGCATCAGAGTTGGAAATGGAACTAACATTCAGGACAACTCTCTGGTGCATGTTGCAAAGTCAAATTTAAGTGGGAAGGTGTTGCCTACAATTATTGGGGATAATGTTACTGTCGGTGAGTAACCTTTTTGTCATGATTAAGAATCGTGCTGTGTTCTACTCTTAATGGGAAATTTTGTTAAATTTTTTTTACTGAGCAGGCCACAGTGCTGTTATCCATGGTTGTACTGTTGAGGACGAGGCTTTTGTTGGTATGGGTGCAATACTACTTGACGGTGTAGTAGTTGAGAAAAATGCCATGGTTGCTGCTGGTGCCCTTGTGAGACAGAATACAAGAATTCCTTCTGGCGAGGTATGTCTGTGGGTGTTTGGCTGTTTGGCTGTTTGGCTATTCCTATTAAGTTACTGAGGATTAGGATCATGTTCGTGGTAGTGTAAACTGTTTTTGGGAATTATTCCATTTTTTAGTTAACATACTATACTGCCAATCTCTGACAGGTTGTTCAATTATTTGTTTTTTATATAATTTTTATGGAATATAGGGGGTGAGGTTAATTTCTATGCACTGTTAGTATAAAAAGATTTACATTATCAACCAATCATAAATCATAGTTGGTATGACTTTTAAAGTGATTATTCTAAGAGTAAAAAAACATATCATACATGGTTTTTACATTGTTAGTGTATACACTATTTACTCTTAAAGAAATTTTTTGGTTAGTTTTTTATTTTGCTTTTTAATTTTATTCAACAGCCTTATGATATTTAAGTATCTAAAACGTGTTTGAAACATAAAGCCCTTATTCTTTAGTTGAAGACTAGATTTTGGTAAAATGCTCGAGTGAAAAACACTCAACAACACCTATATTTAGATACATCTGCAATTCCCTAAGAGCAATGATGAGCGAAGTCTCTGTCTATTCATCTACTTTAGACATTAATTTCTAAAATAGAAACTGTTTCAAGCACTCTGCGTCAAGCTGAAGCAAACAGATTTGATGCACCAAGCATGGAACAATTTTATTGGATTTGTGATCCTCTTAGAATTTTGTCGAGATGTCTGCAAGTTGGTCATTTTAGCTGACTAACTCAGTTAAAACTTCCTTGGATAGAACCTTCTCTTGTACAAAGTGAGAGTCAATTTCTATATGTTTGGCCATCTCATGAAACATCGGTTTAGAGTCAACATGAATAGTTGCTTGATTATCACAAATTAACTTCATTTGTTGAATATCACAAAACTTCAACTCCTTAAATAGTTGTTTAATCCATACAAGTTCTCTAGTAGTTATCGCCACCGCCTTATATTTGGATTTTGCACTAGACCTAACAGCAAATCTTGCTTCTTACTTTTCCATAAGCCAATACTTGCACCAGTAGATTCATAGTACCCCATGGTAGAATGTCTATCCATTAGAGACCCTACCCCATCTCTGTAACAATGCCTAATAACTTGGGTACTCCCTTTATCTTCATATAACCATCCGTGTTCCAAAGCCTAGAATATATATAAAAAAAAAACAACAACACCACATTTGATGGCTCGGGCAGAGAGCTTATCAAATCCTGGAGAGACATTATGAACAAAATAAGTACAACCAAGTGCATTGAGAAAATTCATCAATAACAGTGACAGCATTTGAACCCTTAAAAAAAGACTTGACCTGGACCCCATATATCTGAATGAACAATAAAAATTAAAAAACATAGAATTACACATCTTTTTTCAATTTGTTTTGGAAAAGAGGAGCAAACATGTTTACCTAAATTGAAATGATTCACAATTAACTCTAGTACTTTTTCAAGACCTGGAACCATTTCCTTTAATTTTGACTAATTTGGATGACCCATGCATTTATGAAAAAGCTTTGCAGATGTAACTCTAGCAACACAAGACACAAAAGGAATTGGCTCTAGATAGTAGAGACCTCGAGATTGATCTATTATGCCAATTATTCTACTTGTACCACATTCTTGTATGACAAAAGAATTAGAATCAAATGTCACAAGACAATTTAGAGAACAAGTTGATTAACTAAGATTAAATTAAACGGACAATTAGGGATTAAAAAAAGGACATATTTCTTGTTTAATGAAGGAGAGAGGGAAACTTGATCAATTCCATTAGAAGTAACCTTAGATCCAATTGCTAAGGTAATAAATGAGGAATTTCAGGAGACATGGAGGGGATGGAAAGCACTCCTTAATTTTTATCAGTTTTTGCCTGGCCTAGATATTTTAACTTCCAATGTTGGTTAGGCTGTTTATTTCTTCAATGCATGCTATATGTGTCATTCATGATCTGTAAGCACAAACTTGCATATTTTGCAGGTATGGGCAGGCAATCCTGCAAAGTTCCTGAGAAAGCTCACTGACGAAGAGATAGCTTTCATCTCCCAGTCAGCTACCAATTATACTAACCTTGCACAGGTCCATGCGGCCGAAAATTCAAAGTCCTTTGATGAAATTGAGTTTGAGAAGGTGCTACGAAAGAAGTTTGCACGCAAAGATGAGGAGTATGACTCTATGCTGGGTGTTGTGCGTGAGATCCCACCAGAGCTTATTCTTCCTGATAATGTCTTACCTGATAAAGCAGAAAAAGCTCTTAAAAAATCTGGTATTTAAAAGCAGTGTTTTTCTATTCCAATCTTGAAATGACATCATGGGACTCTATTGTTTTTTGCAAATTCATGGAAGAGGGATTCTTTTCATTCCCAATAATACCTGACATTTTCTGCGATAGAATTGTGGCGCCTTACGGTCCAGGAAGCAATTGTTCCATAAATTCCGAACTCTGTTGTCTAATTTGGGAAAGGCAAGTGCCATGTAGGATATCGTATGCTGATCTTTAGTGTTTGATGTATCCAATGCAAGTGATTTCACATTCCCCCCCCTTACTTTTTTTATGTTCAAGTTGTTGTTCGTCAACTTGGTGCATAAGTTCTCGTTGACATCTTTATTAATGAGGACACTGACGCCTGGGTTTTTGTTTTCAGTGTGGATACATGCATCTTCCTTTTTGCATATTTTCTAGCCAATTGAAAAATTACGATTGGGATAATGATTATTTCATGGAGGGTGAAAGGCTTCAATTGTGTAGTTCACAGAAAGAATAGAAGTGGGCTATCTAAAAAGTAGTAAAAACGAACTTATGGGTCCTTTTCCATCTAGAGTTCATCTTGAAAGTACATATTGTTACTTTCTATGTAATAAAAAGGTTTTATAAAACCAATTTTCCACCATAAAAGTATGTCTTTAAAAGTTCTTGTGTCTGGTGGATTAGTGGTAGACTAACTCTCCCTATATTTCACAGCCGGTCCCAAGCTGTGTTAGATACTCGGCAACTGACGTACCACCTTTATATTAAACATGTTGTACAGTGGCGGGTTACGTTTGTAGCAATGTGGGTAAATGTACCATCCCAATTTACGAGAGAATTACAAGTAGGTATGATAAAATGTTATATTTTGCCCCCCTATTTATGATTTTGAACCCATTAAAGCTAAACTCGTCTATCTTTAAACCCACTCATGCTAGGCCATTATTTTAATAATTTCGTATCCACTAAAATTAATTTGAGGGTTAAATACATTTTAGGTAATGATTGATTTTTTATTTAGATTTCCAATAAAAAAAAAGTTGTTGCATTAAATTTCTCATATATTAAAACTTTTGTAGAGTTTCTATGTCGGTCACTTATAAACAAAAGAGACCATTACAACACCTTTTTTTTAGGGGGTGTTTGGTTTAGTTGTTTTCTGTTTTCATTTTCACTGAAAACAGAACGGTGATGAAAATATGTTTGGTTGGATTTCTGAAAACATTTTCAGTGAAAATGAAAACAGGAAACAATCAGAAAATGAAAATAATAAATTTTCGTTTTCAGTGTTTTCAGTTAATAACAGAAACCTCATTTCGGATAAAATGAAATTGTGGTGACAATGAATGTAATTTTTAGCAAATATAAAAATACAAAAAGACAAGAAGTCAATATATCAAAAATTTTCAGTATTTTTATTTCATGAAAACAAAAAACAAGAAGTCAAACCAAACATATTTTCAGAATTTTAATCTTTTGAAAATGAAAACAATTTTCAGAAAATGAAAACAGAAAATGAAAATGCAAACCAAACACACCCTTAATTTTTCATTTACTTCTCCACTTTATCCTAAGAATAAAGTACTCGTAAAAAAAAAAGAGACAACAAGAGAGACTTGTTCGAAAGAGGTTAGTGAGAAGTCGATTAGACTTCTTTTATTATTTTGTAGTTATTTTTGACAAGTTGATTAAGTTTAGAGTGAGACTTACATAGAAACTAGTTGGGTGAAGCATGTATGGTCAAGTTGGATTGGATTAATACCTTTTTTCAATTTTTTAGGGGGAGGGGGGGTAAGCATTATATCATAATAAATCAACAACACAAAAAAAGGAACTGGTCTAAAAGACATCAACCTATATTGGATGTCCTGTTTTGTCTTGTTCAAAAACGGATTGATAGCGAGGCAGGCTCGCCAGGCTTTTATAATTTTTAGTTATTGATTTATATGTTTATATAAACATTAATAAATATGACTTATTTTACAACTTAAAATCTATATAGATAAAATTTTATTTTAAATTTTGTTTGGCATATATGTAACTAAGGTAACATTTAAATGTGTATTTTATTCAAACACAAACTAATACATTCAAATATATATTAATATGAATCAATTAAGATTGTGAAAAAAATATATTACAAACTATTTTGTAAAATCTACTTGTAACCTGTTATAAAGTGAGAAACTATTTTTCATGTTATATTTTTTAATACATTATATTATTTGTAATTTCTAATATATTAGAAGAAGCATGTATGATGTATTTATTCTCTTGAGCAGGCTAGTTTGTAGGGCGGGGACCCAATTTGTTTGTGCTGGATCCAAGAAACGGAGATAACTCTACCTTGAAGTGTAAGCAAGTGAGGAAATGGGAAGCCTTGGGAGTTGGGAGAGCCATTTACAGCGTTGGTTTCTGATGTGCTATACTTTGTTCACTCTTTTGCCATTATGCTATGAAATATGTCAAGTAATCGTCTTCCTTGTTGTTTTTAGTTTCTAGGCATCTAACTTTGATGAACATATTTGATAAGGCTCCTGTCGTTGATAAGGATGCATTTGTTGCACCAAGTGCCTCCGTCGTTTGGTATGGGTGTGTCTTGAGAGGTAACCTATCTCGCTGGACCAATTAGATCTCACAGACAACAACATTTCAACCATTTTATGCTTCTGCTGCTAATGAGTTGTATTTGCTGAATAATTTGCAATGCTTTCTTTCTCAAACAGATTTCTCTGATCTTTTAATGTAAATTGAATGTGCAATGTTTGATCTATCTGTGTTGTTCGTGAAGATACATGCGGTGATCATGTCTAAACTTCACTTTATGAATAGGTGATGTTAGTAGCATCAGAATTGGAAGTGGAACTAACATACAGGACAACTCCCTGGTGCATGTTGCAAAGTCAAATTTAAGTGGGAAGGTGTTGCCTACAATGATTGGGGATATAATGTTACTGTCGGTGAGTAACATTTTTGTCATGATTAAGAATAGTGCTGTGTTCTACTTTTAATGGGAAATTTATGTTATAGTTTTCACTGAGCAGGTCATAGTGCTGTTTTACATGGTTGTACCGTTGAGGACGAGGCTTTTGTTGGTATGGGTGCAATACTACTACTTGATGGTGTAATTGTTGAGAAAAATGCCATGGTTGCTGTTGGAGCCCTTGTGAGACAGAATACAAGAATTCCTTCTGGTGAGGTATGTCTGGATGTTTGCTGTTTGGCTACACCCATTAAATTTATGAGGATTAGAATCATGTTCATGTTAGTCTTAACTGATTTTGGGAATGATTCCACTATTGACTTAACATACTGTACTGCCAGTCTAGGACAAAGAGGGTCAATTATTATTATGTGTTCATTTTATTTATCTTTATGTTAGTTTTTAATGGAAATTTTAGGGATTTTGTGTTTTTAGATAATTTTAACCTGATAATTATTGTGACCTTAAAGTTGTTTAATATTAGATTAGATGCATTAGGAATATTCTTAAAAGACTTCTTGGGATAATTTTTCATTTTGTCTTTTTAATTTTATTTAACAGCCCTTAAGATATTTACTCATTTAGGTATCTAAAAGGTTTTTGAAACATAAAGCCCTTATTTTTTTTTTTCTTCTAACTTATGATCTCACCTATTCTTCCTCAAAGCCCATGGCCACAACATAAGCCTAAATTCTTTCATGGGTTATAATTTTGGTTCTAAACTATCCCTTCTCGAGTAGACCCTAATCCAGAAGAATCCTAGATCATTTGTCTTAATTGTTACTTATTACTAATGTCATGGTTATTATTTTGCTTCTTGAACTGCATGAGCTTATATATACCCACTTCCGAGTTTTATCAAAAGGTTCAAACTATTTATATTTTTCCTTTTTGGGAGAAAAAGCAATATATAATTCTAATTTAACATCCTATAAGGTTCAAGTTTATAACTTGCACCTAAAAATTACCGTGTTATAAAGTCTTTGAATGCCCTCAGGTGTGGAATTTTGGACCGGTTGACCCAATTGCAAGACTGAAGCTATCTTAGATGGTCCTCGGCTCTTTTTTTTATTATTAATTCTTATCATGGGGATGGAAAGCACTCCTTAACTTTGATCAGTTTTTGGCTGCTCTAGATATTTTAAGTTCTAAGGTCTGTTTGGCTGCTTTTTCTTGAATGCATGCTATATGTGTCATTCGTGATCTGTAAGCACAAACTGGCAAATTTTGCAGGTATGGGCAGGCAATCCCGCAAAGTTCCTAAGAAAGCTCACTGATGAAGAGATAGCTTTCATCTCCCAGTCAGCCGCCAATTATACTAACCTTGCACAGGTCCATGCAGCCGAAAATTCAAAGTCCTTTGATGAAATTGAGTTTGAGAAGGTGCTGCTGCGAAAGAAGTTTGCACGTAAAGATGAGGAGTACGACTCTATGCTGGATGTTGTTCCTGATAATGTCTTACCTGATAAAGCAGAAAAAGCTCTTAAAAAATGAGGTATTTAAAAAAGCAATGTCTTCTATTCCAATCTTGAAATGATATCATGGGATATCCTTGTTTTTTGCATATTCATGGAAGAGGGATTCTTTTCATTCCCAATAACACCAGACAATTTCTGCGTAGAGTTGTTGTGGTCTGTGGCTCCTTACGATCCCAGGAAGCAATTGTTCCATAATATTTCGAACTCTGTTCTCTAGTTAGGGAAAGGCAAGTGTATGCCGATCTTTAGTGTTTGATGTATTTCACATTTTTTTTCCCATGATCTTTATGTTCTCTAGTTAAGTTCTCATTGACATCTTTATTAATGAGGACACCGACGCCATTGTTTTGTCATCACTGTGGATACATGCATCTTCCTTTTTAAAACCAGGATTTTTGTTCGTTTTTTACAACTTTACAATTGAAAATTGACGAGTGTGAGAATGATTTCATGGAGGGTGTAAGGTTTCAATAAAATGCAGTTCACTGAAAGAATAGAAGTGAGGCATATGAAAAGAATCTTGTTGATCCTTTTCCGTCTAGAGTTCATCTTAAAAGTACAAATTGTAACTAGATAATCCGCCGTAAGAACTAATAATCCTCCGTAAAAACATACACTTCAAGATAATTAGGTATAAAACGCATTGAGTATAACTTTGAGGATAATTATTGTTAAAGATAGTAAATTTATGTTATGTAATTCAATGATAATATAAAATCTCTTTAATATGCATTAAGTAAATTTAAATTTAATTCAAAAGCTAAATTGAAAAAACATTTAGTAATTTCAAAAAATTAAAATATCATCTTTACAGGTATTTTAGTCCGTCCAAGGTATAAAATAAATGTTTATTTTATAACACTAAAGCTAGTAATAAATAAATATTTTAAACAAATTTATATTGCCATATAAGGTATATTCAACTACTTGAAAAAATTCGGAAATTAAATTTAGAAATAAAGGTAAAAGAGTAAATTAAAAAAGAAAAAGAAATGCTTCTAAAAATAATTTTGTCAAAGAAAGTTTTCAAAGATAGTCTTTTTTTTTATTGAAAAGAAAAAAGAGAATTTATTTAATTAGACAGAAGATAGATGATTTAAAAAAGTAAGTAATATAGTTTTGACAGAGTGAAAGACTCTGGTTGGAATTGTATGGAATGGAGGGTTAGCTAAGAAGAAAATAGGAGAGGGTTAGTTTTTAGGGGCTGCGGAAAAAAGATAGTGAGTGGTGGCCAATGGGAGCGGAGAGGTTTTCCCACGACCATGCTCCCTTGATTCTGGGTCTCCAGCCATCCGCCCTGGTCGACAACGTTGCCACCGTCGATTGGTCCTTGCTCCATCGCATTCCCGGCGAGCGCGGTGGCTCCATCCCTGTCTGTTCTTTTTATAACTAACTATGTTTTTCAAACTTATTCTCTCTTCCTTCCGTTAATAACTTTGTTTATCCTACAGGTCCAAATTGAAGAACTGGAATCCATACTGAGAGAGGTTAAATCCAAATCCCACGATGACATCAAAACTCTCGCTGGTGGCAGCGTTGCCAACACAATTCGCGGTCTCAGTCGCGGTTTTGGAATTTCCACCGGAATTATTGGAGCTTATGGAGATGACCACCAAGGCCAGCTTTTTCTCACCAACATGACCTTCAACTCTGTCGACCTCTCAAGACTCCGTCAAAAGAAAGGACACACTGCACAGGTACCAGCACACAATGTATGTAATTCATTCTATCATATTATAGTATGACATAACAAGTTAATGGATTTGCTCTGTGTACTAGTGTGTTTGCTTGGTAGATGACATGGGTAACCGTACAATGCGGCCCTGTCTCTCAAATGCTGTCAAAGTTCAGGTACTTCTAATTCATATACACCCTTTCTTCATTTTTTGAGGCTAGGTTAGGAATTACGATGTCTGAATTGAAGTCATGTTTGTGCCTGATATTATGTATTCTCTCTCTTTTTTTCTTTTTTGGCAGGCACAAGAATTGGTGAAAGAGGATTTCAAGGGCTCCAAGGTTGATTGATTTCTTTCGACATTTATCATGTTCTATGTATCGTTATGCTTTTATATCCTACTAGGTCTATCACTACTAGTAATATATCACTCTGTGAACTTAGTTGCTGATATATTTACGTTTCAGTGGTTGGTATTGAGATATGCGGTACTCAACTTGGAGGTTATTCAAGCAGCAATTCATTTAGCCAAACAGGAAGGCCTTCTTGTTTCCTTGGATTTGGCCAGTTTTGAGGTATTTTAATTTATGTCGCTTCTCACAATCCCCCCTCCCCCAAAGTTCTTCATACATGCAGACAAAGGATTGTTTTGGTAAAACTGAATTCTGACGAAGGGCTGTTAATTCAATATAAAATCATTAGTCGATTAGTCCACAGTATAATTTCTGAATATGTTTAATTTCTTCTTGTCATTTGCTACATTTAAGAGATCATATTTTTTTTCTACATAATTTCAATAATGACTGTATGAAAGTGCTTAAGATGCCTACCAATATATTATATAGGATTATGGAAGTTTTATTTTTAAGAAGTCACTTGTGTAATTTATTTAGTTATTCTATTTGTATTTCTCACTCATGATCTCTTCATTTTGGCAAGATGGTGAGGAACTTTAAACTACCGCTTCTCAAGCTACTGGAATCTGGGAACATAGACCTCTGCTTTGCCAATGAGGATGAAGCAGCTGAACTTTTAAGGTGACTGTCATTTGGATCAGACCCAGCTTTATATCAAGATGCATTTGTTGAAAATACAATTTTATCTTCAGTTTCCTAGTTATTGACTATCTTATTTTCATTTAATATGTATTTTGTCTTGTAAATAAGTGATATCAATTTACTTTTCCGTGGATTTTAGGGATGAACAGAAAGATGATCCTATAGCTGCTGTAGAATTTCTTTCCAAATACTGCCAATGGGCTGTTGTAACATTGGGTGCTAATGGGTGCATTGCCAAACATGGAAAGGAGGTGTGTTAATTTATCTTTTTTCCCTGAAATTCTGTGTGATATGTTCTGCCAGGCTCCTTCCTCAATTCCCTTTGTTTTTATTTTTTTTCCTTTTTTGGGGACCTGTATAGTTGGCTCTGTTGTGAACCTTTTGTAATTGACCGCAAGACACCATAATTAGCTAGACAATGCCTAGTTATTTGACCTTGTAAGAATTTGTTGTGAAGCAGTTGCCTCCCTATACAAAAAACAACCTTTGCTGTTGGTCTTATTGTCTTGAATGGTTTTTGCCCATATTTGGTATAATGAGCTCAAAATTTGCCTTCTTCTCATCCAACCAACATGAATATATTGAACTTTTTATAAAGAAAGAGGGTAAGAACTCAGTATGCATCATCCCTATCAACAAATGTTCACAAACAGTAGGAGCATGGAACTAGATTTCTGCAGGAACTGTATGTTGTTGACATGATGAATGCTGTTTAAGCACATTGTGGTCCACAATCATTAGGGAAAAGTTGATTAGTTTTTACTTTCTTGTCGTTCGGCCCTTGTGTCAGGTAGTGTTGTAGCATAGGTGCTGAAAAATTAATTAGTTACAAATAACTACTTAAAGTAAGCTTTTTTTGCATACCAGATGATACAAGTCCCGGCCATTGGGGAAACAAAGGCAACCGATGCTACAGGAGCAGGGGACCTTTTTGCAAGTGGATTTTTGTATGGAGTGGTCAAGGGTTTGTCACTAGAAGAATGCTGCAAAGTAGGCACATGCAGTGGTGGATCTGTTATCCGGTCTCTTGGTGGTGAGGTAACGTTGGAGAATTGGCAATGGATGTACAAGCAGATGCAGATAAACGGTCTGCCCACGCCTTCCGGTTTATGCAAATGAATAGTAGCAACCGTTGCCCCCTTAATTTGTGCTGTCTTATATTTTACTGATTTTTAATGTTGTTTTTCTTATTCTATTGACTTCTATTATTCATTTCACACAATAGTATGGAAGCTAGATATTTTTCAGGGAAATTCAAGCGGGTTTGAGTCTTTAATGTACTTGTGCTTGGGATAAGTATGAACTGTCTCCTAATTTAATGTTAACACCTAAGTCATGGTTACTTAACTTTCTGAGTTCTGTATACATGTTTCACCTGTCGATTGAGCTGGTGTCCTGCGCCTTAAGTATCATAGGTGAGGTTTACATTGTGGTTTTTGTGCAAGACAAGAGCGAACTACCCTTGATGACTAGCAAAATATGTATCCAGTGCGATTTTATCTGTCTGCAATGAGGTTTAGAAGAGTTTGTGGTTTACATTGTGGCTTTTCTGCAATAACGTTTAGAAGAGTTTATCTTCTCCAGTCTCCACGACTATCATTGTCTCTCCCCGCCAATAGCTGTGCTCGGTGGTCATGGAAGTGTTGACACTTGACATGAGTTTTTCTCTGTTGGATTTAAAATTGATAGGTTATTTATTTAATTGAAACTTTATAACATATGAACTAAAATTGGTTCAATTTGATTTATTATATATTAAAGAAATATAAATTAATTGTAAGATTTTGCAATGTACATTTCAAATACAAAGATTTAATTTATAATTAAGGCTAATTATGTCTCAAATCAAATTTTGATTTAAGTATTCTAAAGTAAAAATACATACACACACATATATATATATATACATATATACATTAAATGATAAAATGAATTATGGCCGGTTAAAAAATTGTCTAAATTTTACTTTATTACAACAGTACATATTTTATTATAATTATAATTTTAACAATTATTGTACAAGTATTGTTTTTTCTAAATTTAAATTCTTAATAAATAAATAGCTTTGAATATATAAATCATATTTTAAATTTATAATAAACAATTTAAATTATGATGTATTTTTTTAATTATTGACAATCTTTCTAAAAAATTTATTAAAATTCACTTTAATGAAATAATGAGAGTAAGCAATAAAAGAGTCAAGTATACAATAGAAAAGAAAAATAATTTGAAATGATTGGAGAATTTTTTTGTGAAAATTGTGTATAAAAGGCTGGGTATAAGAATGAGAGTCTGACTCTAAATGGGTAAATTTATGATATAAGAATAAATTTTCAATGTTAACTTTTTAATCAATAATTTAATATTTCCTTTATCCTAGACCTACCTCACTTTTTACTTTAAAGGAATTAAATCTCAAATAAAAAATGAGATGTTGTAGTGAAAAAGAAAACCCAATACTAGCATCTTTATACGATTTACCTGTTTTTCAATTGCTAGTAATAATACCGAAGCAACTCAAAAATCCAACTTACTAGACCGAACATACATACAGCTGAATGCCAAAAACTAACTGTTGCAAAGTGTATTCACTAGCTGAAGGCCTAAAACCAACTATTGCGAGTGCACGCTAATATTGCTCAAAAACCTCAGATGATCATTCATTCAGCTATCTACTTGGCAAGTACATGAAGCATTACGGCATTCTGTGCATGCATTCGGTTCTCAGCTTGCGGGAAGACTATTGAATTTGGAGCTTCAATAACTTCGTCAGTCACCTCCACCCCTCTTTCCGCCGGTAAGCAATGCATGAAAAATGCCTTTGAACCAGCCAAATCCATAAGATTTTGGTTCACCTGCAAAGGGCAATTGCGATCTCACGTAAAGAAACAATTCAAGCATGTGCCAGAGCATTCACAAACCAATATATACCAAGGGTTTTTTTAAGACTGAACCAGTCATTAAATTGGGGAGGTAGTGATTCAAGATTCAATGTTTTATCTAATGATTGAACTAACAATAAATAATACTATTTCAATTTTTAATTTGATATATCAAACAACAACAACAACAACGCCTTATCCCACTAGGTGGGGTCGGCTACATGGATCAACTTCTGCCATAATGTTCTATCAAGTACCATACTTCTATCCAAATCATTAAGTGCGAGATCCTTTTTGATAACCTCTCTTATAGTCTTTTTGGGTCTTCCTCTGCCTCGAATTGTTTGTCTTCTCTCCATCTGGTCTACTCTCCTCACTACAGAGTCTACCGGTCTTCTCTCTACATGCCCAAACCACCTAAGTCTATTTTCCACCATCTTCTCTACAATAGGCGCTACTCCAACCCTCTCTCTAATAGCTTCGTTTCTAATTTTATCCTGTCGAGTCTTACCACACATCCACCGCAACATCCTCATCTCCGCTACACCTACTTTATTCTCATGTTGGCTCTTGACCGCCCAACATTCTGTTCCGTACAAAATCGCCGGTCTTACCGCAGTCCGATAAAACTTTCCCTTTAGCTTGATCGGTACCTTTGCATCACATAACACCCCCGATGCTTTTCTCCATTTCATCCATCCTGCTTGAATGCGATGATTCACATCCCCTTCAATTTCCCCATCATCCTGTATTACAGACCCAAGATATTTAAACCGTGTGACTTGAGGGATAATATGATCTCCTATTTTCACCTCTGAGTTAGAAACCCTCCTTCTTTTGTTGAACTTACATTCCATATACTCCGATTTGCTTCTGCTTAGGCGAAAGCCATGTGTTTCTAGAGCTCGTCTCCAAGTTTCCAACCTCTCATTCAACTCCTCCCTCGACTCTCCAAGGAGGACTATGTCATCTGCAAAAAGCATGCATCTCGGCGCTATCTCTTGGATTTGTTCCGTGAGAACATACAGAATTAAGGTAAAAAGGTAGGGGCTAAGGGTTGACCCTTGATGCAAACCAATTGTGATGGAAAAATCGTCTGACTCTCCACCCTGTGTCCTAACACTAGTCGATACCCTATCATACATATCTTGGATAGCTCGAATATATGCAACCCTAACCCCTTTCTTCTCTAGAGCTTTCCACAAAATCTCTCTAGGCACTCTATCATACGCTTTCTCCAAGTTAATAAAAATCAAGTGCAAGTCTTGTTGGGCCATGCGATATTGCTCTATCACCCGCCGTAATAAATAAATCGCTTCCATGGTCGACCTTCCCGGCATGAAACCAAATTGATTCTCAGTAACTTGAGTCTCCTTTCTTAATCTTCGTTCGATCACTCTTTCCCATAATTTTATGATATGACTCATGAGCTTGATTCCCCTATAATTTGCACAATTTTGTATATCCCCCTTGTTCTTATAGATTGGCACTAACGTGCTTCTCCTCCATTCCTCCGGCATGCGTTTTGACCTCATAATTTCGTTAAAGAATTCGGTGAGCCACTCAAGACCTCTATCTCCAAGAGTTTTCCACACTTCAATAGGTATGTTGTCTGGCCCCACCGCCTTACCGTTACTCATTCTTTTCAACGCTTCCTTTACTTCCTGTTTCTGAATCCGACGATAGTACTTATAGTTCCGGTCCTCTTCTCTTGTGTCTAGATTGCTAGAGTCATATCCATATCCATCATTAAATAAGTTGTGGAAATACGCCTTCCACCTTTCCTTGATATCTTTTTCATGCACTAAGACTTTGCCTTCTTCATCCTTAACACACTTTACTTGATCCAAATCTCTAGTCTTCCTCTCTCTACCCTTAGCAAGCCTATATATAGATCTTTCTCCGTCCCTAGTTCCTAGAGCTTGGTATAGTCCGTCAAAAGCTTGGGCTCTTGCCTCACTCACCGCCTTTTTGGTTTCATTTCTAGCTATCTTATACTTACCCCAAGTTTCAGAATTTCTACACCTAGATCACTCCTTGAAACACTCCTTTTTTACTCTAACTTTGCTCTGAACATTTTCATTCCACCACCACGATTCTTTACCCCTAGGTCCAAAACCTCTAGATTCACCCAACGTCTCTTTAGCCACTTTAATAATCTCTTGGGACATCTTGTTCCACATATCATTTGCACTTCCTTGTGATTGTCCACACCATCCCTCCCATATCTTTTGTTGGAAGATTCCTTGTTTCTCACCCTTCAAGTGCCACCATTTGATCCTTGGTGCTACCATAGGACTTCTTCTCTTTGCCCTATCTCTAATTCTTACATCCATAACCAAAACTCTATGTTGGGTAGTCAAGCTCTCTCCCGGGATAACTTTACAGTTCAAGCAATACTTCCTATCGGACTTCCTGATAAGGAAGAAATCTATCTGAGAACATGTCCCTCCACTTTTGTAAGTGATAAGATATTCCTCTCTTTTCTTAAACCATGTATTGGCTATAGAAAGATCCAAAGCCTCCGAAAACTCCAAGATGGATTTACCCTCCCCATTCATCTCCCCTAGGCCAAAACCCCCATGCACCCCCTCAAAACCTCTAGCCACGCTACCTACATGTCCATTGAGATCCCCTCCTAGGAAAACTTTCTCTCCTTGGGGTATATCCTGAAGTACCCCTTCTAGATCCTCCCAAAATTTTACCTTAAAGTGTTCTGCTAACCCAACCTGAGGTGCGTACCCACTAATAACATTAAAGGTGTCCTGTCCCACTACCAATTTTAAGGCTATGATACGATCTCCTACTCTTCTTACATCCACGACATCCTTCTTCCACTCCTTGTCCACAATAATCCCTACCCCATTTCTTGATCTGATTTTTCCCGTATACCACAGCTTAAATCCCGAGTTGTCTAATTCTTTCGCTTTTTCACCTGTCCACTTAGTTTCTTGTAGGCACATAAAATTGATCTTCCACCTCACCATAACATCCACTATTTTCATAGATTTTCCAGTAAGTGTGCCTATATTCCATGTACCAAAGCGAATCCTCCTGTCATGAACTAGTTTCTTTACCCACACCCGTTCACGAAAATGTGGGAACCCTTGCTTACTTTTCACTACATCCGGGCGACGATGCAGCGGCCCTTGCTCTTTTGACACTGTACTCGAGCCATACAGCGCGTTGCTTCCGGGCAACGACCTAGCATTCACATTATTACGTAATTGATCCATGTCATAGAGATTCGACAAAGTTTAACGTTGGCTGTCGAAAGCCTAACACAACCCTCTCCTTTTATCCGGGCTTGGGACCGGCTAAGAATAGCAACCCTCTCCTTTTACGTAATTGATATATCAAACAATATTCAAAAAATAAAAATATTTATAACCTTATAATATTAAAAATGAAGCTTCACTTCTTATAACTCATAATATATAATATTCAAAATTAAATATGAAATCAAATCAAATATGTCATAACATTAATGTTCAACATACAATAATATCTATCAGCAACCAAAAATAGAAACTATGTAACTGTAATTAATATAACTATCAACCATCATAATGGGCTGCATTTATATCAATCATCATGATATTAAATTTTTTATTTTAACAAATAAAAGTTTTTTTTCCAACAAACCAATTTGAAACTTATGCCCGGTTTTACCAATCATCATGATATCAACCATCGTGAACTGGTTCAACCAGTTTTACACCAGTTCTTTACAAGACCAGTTTTCAAGGCTAAAATGAACAAGTTTGGCGTCTAGTTCCCAGTTTGACCAGCTGGTCTAGTTCAATTCTGACAACATAGTTATATACTGAGTCTATCCCCATATAGTCTCCGAACTGCTGATTTAATATTTTAATTACTACTATATAATCATTATCTTGTTATTCAGCATTCAACAATTTGCAAAAAACCACCAAGTCTTTATGACTTCAGCCGGTGCCAATTGAGCTACAAGCATATTCTGCTAAGCAAGTGCATACAAAAGTCAAATCATTTCAACCACCATTCCAACATAACATAATCACTGTATCAAATAACGCAATCTTTTTTTTCGTTAAACTCAACACATGATTTCTGCACTAACCACCCCATGTGTACCATTTGATTAGGTGGCTGTAAGAAAATAATGTCAGAAATATTATGTAAAGTACCTGAAATCCTTTAAAAGCTTGGCGCCGGTATTCAGCTTCTTCCTTTTGGCCCATGCTGGCCCAGACATCTGAATACACAACATCAGCTCCTTTAACAGCCTCTTTGGGATCATTAGTTATCTCAATCTTGCTGATTCCAGCTTTCCTTGCCTTCTCAACTGTTTTTGCATCAGGTTCAAATCCTTTAGGACACGCACAGACAAAGTGAAACGGAATTACAGATGCCATCAACAACCATGAGTGAACAATATTATTTCCATCTCCAACATAGACAACCTGACATGTGTAATGCAGAATACAGTAAGACAACTATTCCCTTGAAAATGCCACCAAGAATTAGGAAGAAGCAAACTTTTCAAGACAAGCAACATAACCTGACCTTTGTACCTTCAAACCGACCAATGTGCTCAACCATGGTAAGGGCATCAGCCATTATCTGGCAGGGATGGTTGTAGTCTGTCAACCCATTGATGACTGGCACAGTTGCATATTTTGCAAGATCAAGTATGTCCTACAATTTTTTCAACACAAAAAAAAAGGTAAGCAAAAAGTGCTCATTTTTCTTTCATAATGATTGATCACATCTCTGGAGCAGATAAAAATTCCTCCCAACCCAATGAGATGACAAAGCCCACAATTGCAAAGCAGTTTCTGTCATTGTGATACTAAGCTCATTAAAATCTTAATAGATATGAAAATTAGTTCACGGCTGTGGAATGTTAATAATAAAAAATACTCCTGTTGAATACTGTTAATTCATCTCAAGGTCTCATGTTAGCATTACATGTAATCCAACATTATACATTACCAGTGGCACGTGTCACAAATATTAGATGCAGATATAATTCTTCACTGACCACAAACATGAGTAACTGCGGTACAATGGCCAAATGAAATACAAGTAACTCACATTCACTGGTCACCAGCATACCTTATGAGCAAAAACACGAGCCATAATGATGTCATTATAGCGAGACAAAACACGAGCAATGTCACGAGTCTCCTCTCGCTTGCCCATTTGGATATCATCAGGTCCTAAATAAATAGCATGGCCACCTAACAATGTAAAGCCAGTCTCGAACGAAACACGCGTTCTCATGGACGGCTTTGTAAATATCATTGCCATTGTCTTCCCCTCAAAAGGTCGAAACGACCTGTCCCCTGACTTCAGCAAGGCCTTGACCTCAAGTGCCCGGTCCAGCATCTTCAGAATAGTGTCCTTATCAAAATCATCTAAGTGAAGAAAATCTTTCAGCCCAACTTTGTCTGCAGAACAAAAGAATCGAAGTCAGAAGCCAATAACCTGTTAGTCACTTCTTCAAACCCCAACACAGTGGTTGAAAACAAATATAAATATGCATCTAGAAATTAGATCAATAATGCTTCTCAACTAGTGCATTAGTCAAATACACTCAGAGCTTAACAGAATATAAAAATCAATCATCTCACAAAAAGCACATTACATTTCTTAAACCCTAATCCGATGCAATTTACATATGAGATAAGAATTAGAAGACGTGGAAGTTGAAGTTGAAAATTGTAAAGAGAGTGAGAATGTGAAAGTGTTAAGAATCGGAAATGGAAAAGGAAGAGTAGAGTAGGCTTACGAGCGATGGCAGAAGAGGCGACGCATGATATTCGGCGTCGAAATGAAACAGAGACGGCGGGGAAAGGAGCGCGACGGCGGAGACTCTGACCGGAGAGGTAGGGTTTGTCTGATCCGACGGTACGGTAACAGTGACACGGGATCACAGCCATTTCCTGCTACTTTCTACACCCACCAATAACACCCTGCTAATTCTCTTTACTTTTCACCGTACATCCATTTCCTCGTTTATATACGGCTGACAATAAATATTTTTTCTTTTTTTTTCATTCAATTATCACATCACATATATTTGAGTTCCTCTCTCTCTCTCTCTCATTTTATCTATCTTTCTTACGTATATTAAGTTAGCCCCAATCATTGTATTATAGAAGTAAAAAGTATTACCAACACACTATTTTTAATATACTATTTTATTATGATTATGATTGGTGAGTGTTTTTAAAATATAGGTTAAAATAAAAAAAAATATTTATTATGAAAATAATAGAAGAATGTTAAAAAAAATAATTTTATACATTTTTAGTTTTTTAATCAATACTATAAGGGTGTTGTTCAACATTTTTCTTTTATTAGCCCAACTTTATTGAAAAAACAATTCAATAAATTTTACTTATAATTTATTTATTTTTTAATCAAGCACTTATGTGGGAGAGTACATTTAACATTTTCATATGTATGTATGTATGTATACAAAGGATATATCAGGTAAGAATCATTCTCACTTTGAGGATTTGATAATTTAAAATCTTGGTCATTGTTGGGACTCATTTGTGCTATAAAATATTTAATTAACATTATAACTCAGTAAGTGTGCTGATCATAAAGTAACAAATCTGACAAGTAAGACATCGTTGTTCCTAAGAATTAGTGTAAATGGCTTAAGTTCACCAGATTTGATACGAAGATAACACAAATATGATGTCATTGTCATATATGGTGAAGAAAATAAAAAAATTGCAACAAAACAAATTAGTTTATAAATTTTAAAGAGTTTTTAATTGATTGTAAAAGTAGTTAAGAATTAGAATTCCACTATGTTCGTCCTCTGCATGTCGTCGGGGTTCAACATATTTCAAACAGGTACTGGCAATTCATATTTCAATATAATAGACTCCACCCAATTCCTTAGCATATATTAAATCCCTTTAATAATATCTTCATGTGCATACTTTCCTAGTTACATAAAATTCCATCAAGCAAAAAGATTGAAATCTACGGGAACACGTGTATTTTTATCTCTCACCATGCCTTTTTATATATTACTTATGGTATCTTAAAAAGTTTCTAAAAAGCGAACAAAATTTTAAGAATACTTATGCTTAAAAAAAACTTTATTTACATCATCAAGTATATCATCAAAAGATGAAGTACATTCTTAACTAAATAGATTTACAAAAAATTGTTAAAAACACAATTCAATCATCTTTATTGTGCTTTCTCTTCTCTTATAATGATCAATTCAAGTATAAATCGAATAAAACTCATTTTTATAAATAAAGAAAAAGATTTTATCAAAATTTACTCTTTGTTTTGTTATGTAATTTTGATAATTATTATATTATTTTATAATTTTTAATTAGATAATATTTTCTTTAAACTTATCATTAGATTGAAAATTTATTTCACATGTGTAAAATTTTATATTAATCTAAAATCATTTGTTACCTTGTTTATATAAATTAAAATGAATATAATAAAAATATTTCAAAATATACTAAAAATATAGATCATTTAATTACTTTTTTGTTGTTCAATTTTAACAAAATTTGATACAAACAATTTTAATAATATGTAAATATAATTCAATGGTTAGATCAATAAAAAATATATTTTTTTATCAAATTATTAAAATAATATAATAATTTTTAAAGTTACAAAGAATATAATTTGATCCTTCCTACTTCAAAACTTGGCATTGTATTTCTTAAGCTCCAAAACTAGTTTGTTCTTTAAGTATCCTTGGCATTGTATTTCGTTAGTATCATTTTTCTGCAAAGAAAATATTTTTCCTAAATCTCTTTCCTTTCACTGTTTCCATCAGTTGGACTTTATTTATTTTTGTACGAGTTCGAACTTCGTCAAAACTTTCTTTTCCTTTCTCATTAGTAACGAGGATGTACTCCAAACCAGGGTAATTGTTAGATGGGCGATGCTTTCCTTTTAATACAGTGAACTAAGATGTAAGCTCTTCCTACTCAACACCATCTCATCAACGTTTTTTATTATTGGCTTGTCATTAATCTTAAGTTATTCATTAAGCTCTCCCTTTTTTGCAGTATTTTTTTTTTCTTTCTAGAATGAGTGATTGGTGTAAGATCAATCTTACCAATTGGTCCAATAGTTTCTAGTATAGCAGAGTTTGACATGATTTACAGCTTATGTAACACTATGCCTGTACGTTTGAGATTTCTTCTCTTTTTTGGATCCCATAACCTATAGCCAAATTTTCTCGTTTTTGTATGTATTACAGAAAATGTAGCATAGATTACCCAATTTATAATATATTGTATTAATACGGTTTTAGTAATTCGTAATGTATACAAATATAGTATGGAGCGAGTAATTCATACTATAATACATATAAATGTATTATAGATTGAGTATTCATAGTATAAGTATATTATTGATTTCTCAATCCAAAATTGTTAAATCATGACTTTGAATTCTAGATCAAAAGGTTGAGAAGGTTGTGTCAGCCATGGAGAGGTGTGAGGGGAAGGGATTAGTGAGATCGGCGAGCAATGGTTAACCCGTGACTTTTTCTTAGTGAAAACAAGAAATATCTTATAATATTTTTATACTTCAAAAATATTCTCTGATATTTTTATCGTCAATATTATAAAAAAATAAATTAGTATTAACATATTCTATTTTTTATTTCTTAATTTTTTTTACATTCATTCTAAAAAAAATTAATGTTATGAGAGAGACAATACCTATTTGTTATGACAATAATTTTTTTTATTACACTTATACAAATAAAGAAAATATTGTGGGAGCAATTGCCGCAACATCCTATAAGATGATCCGCCAGTGGCGGCAGTCAGGCGCGATATGGTCAAGAGGAAGTGGAGAGAAGAGAGGTGAGTGAGGGGAGAAGCATAAGATGGGGTTATATTAAATTTTGGGGTTGCATAAAGCAATTACCGAAATAATACTGAGAGACTGGTTGATTTTTGTTTTTGAAAGATTAATTGGGCTGTAGCTGTAGTCCCTGGACTAGTTAACCCTATTTAATCTCATAAGTTTTGAGACCCATATTAAGTCCATGCATTTGATGTGGGGAACTATGAATATTCTTGTAATCCATCATGAACCTCCTTAATAGTATTAGTCGGTGTCCCTGTTGTGGGACAGTAGATCTGTTTCTTGTTCCCTTTTGCGTATGGTTTGCTAGAGAAAATACATCTTTCCTGGTGTAAGGCACCAAATCAATAATAGTTATGATTTAATAATTTTCTGACATCTCAAATGTTAACCTATCTCTCTTTTATTAACATAAAAGAGTTTTTCATTGAACTATTTTTTTTTTCGGGGTGCTTAAATATAACCTAGCTTACTGAGTAATATTTTTCCACTGTAATTTTAAAGAGAAAATTCACAATAAAAGGGGACAGTACGCGTTTTCCGCCGAAAGCATGCCCACTTAACTGGAGACACGAGATCGAAGAAAACCTCTGTGGGGTTTTGTCCTATGTATAATCTATTTATTTATTCGTCTTATTTTTTTCTAAAACCACAATATACCATTCATTTTGTGTACACAGAAATAAAAATATAAAATATTCATTTACGATTAACAACATAAATACATCCTCGTGCTTTTAGAATTGTAGTTACAAGAAATGTGATCACATAATAGTGTAAAAAGCTTTTAAATTATTTTTTTTACAACAGCTTTTAAAATTATTATTATTTGTTTAATTAAATTCATAATATTTACTTTAATTAGTTATCAAATATTAGTAAAAATAAAATTTTCTATCTTAACCATATCTTAATTTTTATATAAATATTTAATAATTGAAAATTAAAAGGCGATATATCTATAATCATCTATAAAAAATAAAAACAAAAAACCCTAAAATGGCTTTTTTCTAAACCCTTTGACCATTGTGGAAACAAGTCCTCACTCCTCACGTCTCCAATCTCCAGTGCGCGTCGGTGCCTTGTTTTTGTTTTAAAAAACGAAATACGAACAAAGAAAGCTTCTCGACTCGATCGTCTAACGGGCCCCCCAAACGGAAACATGCCACGAGAGAGTGCATACCAGTACCAGATTCGTGGAATCAATATTTATAGCTTAGAGGAGTGTATGCAAATATATATAATTTAAAATTTAAGAATATTTTTATAATTGCAACACAATCTCTTATAATGGCACATGTCATTTTTCACAATTTTTCTAAGTTAACCATACATTTTTTTTTTAAAGGCAAACAATATATTAAATGGTACCACCAGTACCCGAGAAAATCAAGTACAAGGAAAAAACATTGGTTTTGCAATATTTTACCAACAGGCTGGCAAAATATCGAATACCCAACGTTGGTCACCTGCCATATTGCTTTCGGTGGGTGAAACTGCAACCTAGTGAGCTATGGTGGCAAGGTTTTCCGGTAGCATAGCAAGAGGTCATCGGCAATTACTTGTGAGAACTTTTACGCTCAAGTTAGTAGAAGTGAGTGAAGTGAAAAAAAGGATGGGATATCATATCTAGTTGTTGAATTTGACTTTATAAAGTGGATACTTAATGGAAAAAGCCATTAGGTGGATAGAGTTTAATTAGGCTATCTTTGGTTTGTGGGAGATTTTCAAACTCAATTTGGAGAAGAAAATAAATTTGACATTATGTTTGATTTTTTCTCATAATTAAATATGTTTGAAGTTAAAATTTATTTTGAAAACTCAATTTGAAAGAAACAATTATTGAGATATTTTTACAAACCGCATTTTAAACATGCACTTACACATTCTTGACGTGTTAAACCATTAGATTTATGTAAAATATGTGTCATGTAAATCGGGAATCAACATATGTTGGAATATATGCATGTTGATGTATTTGCTAATGTTGGGATGATACTATCTTGTAAACTAACCGCGTGTTTGATTTTATCATTTTATGTTTGTGTCATCCACGTCGCATCCAATCTAAAGCCATAAAGCATAGCTTCTATGTTTTTGACGTAAAAATTTGAGTAAACATGTGTAAAATACGCACAAGCAAAACACTATTAAGTCAGCGGAATTGTTATAAGAATTGACGTAAATACGTCGAAGGGACCAAATGCAGATTTGGCCCAAAATACATTTTTTGCAATATCAAATTTGTTCTTTTAAAATATATTTTGCAATATAGATGATTGATTATGTTTTTTTTTCTATAATTTTAACTTTTTTGTTAAGTATATTTAATTGGTATGTGATAGTTCTATTTTAATCACTAGTTTCATATTTGAATTCCAATAAAAGATACTTGCAATCTATATAAAAAATACTAATTGTTTTATAATCAACTTTAAACTTAAAATAAAAACTTCATATATAAAGGAAATTTTTTTGAGGTGCAAAAAAAAAAAGGTAAATGTGCTAATGGAACAATTTTTTTCTTGAGTCTACCACTTTATTCCTTTTTCTTTCGGTGGTATTGTGGCATTTTCATGAATTCATTTTGTATTAACTACCTATGAAATTAATCCTGTCGCCATAAGGATTTTGGGATCTCCCCACTATAATCGCTTTATTAGATACTTAGTTCCTTGCGTGTGACTTGGTCTTATTACACTGCACCTTGGAAACTTCTCTTTGTTTGCATTCCGGGTCAAATGGAGAATTAGTTTCACTGAGGAAGATATGGCCTGATATTTCGCCATTAATACTTTTGTAAGGGAACGGATATATCCTAATCAATGACTTATGAAAGCAAAGTAAGTAGATACTGAACCTTGTTTTCTTTTGTTTTTTTTTTTTTAAGATCACAACCTTGTTCTGATAATATCATAAATATTGTTTTTCAATTCCCCTTCTTTTCGGTGAGAAAATTAGTGAATCAAACCTAAAAAAATAATTGAAATCCCCTTAAATAAAACAATCTTAAGAATAAAAAATAAAAAAAATGCATATTTTTAGTGGTTTGATCTTACTATAAAAAATCCAACAAATCACATATTATATTATATTAATTTTTATTATCATAACTAATAATAAATATTAAATATCTTATTATTTTTTCTTTAATTTATAATTAAGATGTATATTTTATTTTCATATGTTAAAAAATATGTACTAATATTATTGTAAAATAGTGTTAAATATCAAGTGATATATAAATTATTATTATATTACAAAGATAGTTGATAATATCATTTTATATCAATATTAAATAAAAGTGAAAATAATAATTTTAACTAAATATGTTAAAAGCAAAATTCAATAAAAAAAATATTTTAAAAATAATATAACATAATAATAATGTAAGTTTATTTGATAGGTTTTAAATTATGATAATAAATTAAAAAATAAAAATACTTAACCAAACCGAGTGAAATTATAAAAAATTAGTTTGATTTATTTCAAATTTATTATTATATTTAAATCAAATATAATTGAACCACATTTATATTTATATTTGATTAAAATGATTTTTTATTCAAAAATTGAATTAAATCACACCACTAACACCAGCAAAAACGAAAGCAATACAAAGACTGGCACATACTAATGCCGTCCTGGTCAAAAATTAGAAAAAAAGCAACAAACTCAAATTTTCGCCGCAACTTACGCCTTTCAATTCCTCAAACGCTACTTTCTTTTCTATTTTTTTTCTTGGAAAGCCGATATCGTGAAAACTACTAATATAAATTGATTTTATAAACTTTATTGTGATTAAAAAAAATTTTGAATAAATTAATTTATGTTTGAAGATTTTTATTGTTAAAGTAAAAGTTTGATGTAAATTTCTTAACCTAATACAAAAGTTACTTTTTTTCTCACCGTAAACTCAAGCACACATTATACAGTCGAGTAAAGGTACGGTTGTTTTAGTTAGGCAATTTTAAACGAATTGATGGTAAATAAATAAATTTTGAAAGTCCTTTAAAAATAATTTTGAAAGAAATAATGGTATATATTTAAAGTATGTTTTTGAAAGTAAATTAAAAGAGATTAATTTTATTTAAATGATTAAAATTACTTTTGAAACACACGTGGATACTCTCTCTTTGTACCTCTGTGTATGTGTGTGATTTTATATTCAAAATTAATTTTTATTTATGGAAAGCAAAAAATTTACTTCTCATAAAGTTGTTGAATGTCAATGCTGTAGTCTATTTTTTTAATACATAATACATATATATTTGGGAAAACTAGCTTATAAATTAATTAAAAACTTATAAGTCATAAGTTAGCTTCTAAAAAAAGCAGGATTATGTTTGACAAATCATTTCAACTCATTTCTAGCTAAAAAGTTTGTTTGATGGTTCCGCAAATAAAATTTTTTTAAGTTATTTCTAACTTTCATTTAATAGCTTTTAGTATTTTTTGAAATATTTGTTAAAGTAATATTTTTTAAACCATTAACTTATGACTTTTATATTTTATTCCTTTTTTACTCTTATAATATTTATTCAATTTTCTTATTTCCCTTTTTAAATATGTTATTTTATATTTTTAGTTATTTCAACAACTAGTTTTAACAAACACTTATGATCTAATAAAATAGCTCAAAAGCTTTCAACCAGTAGTTTTAAGCTACCAATTAGTTTTTTCACTTAGTTTTGTCAAACATACTCATAGACTAGTTAATTTCATTGAAAGTATTTTGTAAAATAAATTAATGAGTTAACTGATAAATATTAAATAACATAAAAAAAACATATTTAATTTTGCATAAGGTTTAGTTAATAAAAAAGAAAAATTTCTACATTTACAAAATGAATTGATACAATATAAATCATGCAATGATATGAATTTGGTCATATAATTTTAGAAAAAATATGGAATAATTCAGAAAAATAATGTACATTTGATGTGATTCAAAGAACTTTTTAACATTAAAGATTAATGTAATAATGATAATTGAGAAGTTAATTGTAGAAACAGATCAAGGGGAAAAGCAAGAAGTCTTGCACAACCCTTAAGACCCATTGTCCATTGTGTAAATATGAGAAAAGAAAAGAAAAAGACAATTTTAAAAATATTAATAAAAGAGAATATATTAGAAAAATAGATCTTTAGTTGATATTTTGCTTAAATTTTTTCAGTAGTTCATATTTCTATTTTTCTCATAAAATTAATAATAAATATTTTTTAAAACTTATTATTTATTAGAAATAAAATATTTAAATAATCATGTTAAAAAAATCGACCCATCTTTAATATATTTCTAGATCCATCCAAAAAGATAAGGGAATTTTTAAATGAACAAAATGGTAAAATAGAATTTAGGATAAAATAGGGAAGAAGAAAAGTTAACAACTTATCAACTAGCTTGTTTTCCATGAATTATGAAAAAAATTAATAACTTATAAGCTAGCTTATCAAAGTAAATTGTGAAAAATAAATTACTAAAATAAGTCATATACCAAATAAGCTTATTCAAAAGAACTTGTATAACAAAAACATGTTTTTTTTATGTGAAATATATACAAGCTCTACAACTATTTAAGAAGACAAATTTTCCTTAATAGTAATTTTCTTAGGGTTAAGAATGTTTATAGTATAGTACAACAAAGTTAATTCCCTAAATTTCTATATATATATATATATATATATATATATATATATATATATAATTTAAACAAATCTTCCATTAATCAAATTTTAAAGTTTATTTAAGAGAACTGAATTTCATTCCATTTAAACCAATTATTAAGAATTTGGTTTAATACATCAATTGGTTCCAATTAAGAAATTTTTTATTTAGGTACTTATAATTGAATAATTGATCTTTTGCAATATTTATAATTAGGTATCCGGAATTAGTGAAGTTCTCACAAATTATTATTTTTCTGGTAGCTTTGAGCTTCCTTAAACTAAATAATTTACAAAAATTATTTTATTGAAAAATTCCAAAAAATTGAGGAACTTATTGATGTATTAAACCTAAAATTTTCACATTCTTTATAAGCATAAAATTAGGGTTTTGTTTCTTCACTACGTATTAGTATGGTAAAAAAAATAAAAATTTATCATATAACAACATTTTGGTCTGAGTAGAATAGATGAAAGAGAAGAAAAAAAAAAAAACCTTTTCACACGACACAGGGCAAATAATTTTCAACCACACTTTCCTTTTGTCCTTTTCAACGGTTCTGTTTATAGTTGGTCTGACCTCAATAAATTAAAGAGGCACACAAATTATGCCCCGCATGTACGTACCCCTATTGACAGTGACTCGTGAGGTCGTGGTGGTTCTATCAGACCCACACCCTCTTCAACCACCTCCTTACCACGCTCCATGTGTGCTTTTCTGGTATTTCAATCCCCCATGGAGTGGTGGAGAGTTATTATATTATATAGTTATAGTAACTGTTTATTTATTTTTTAAAGGAAAATGTTTTCTTAAACATCAAATTTGCTATTAAATACCTAAAGAAAAAAAATATACATATACATATGATAAGATTTGTATTGTGATGAGAAAAATAAAAAATATGAATGAATTGTTTAAAATGAATAGTAATCCGTGTATCATTAGTTTTTTTTTAAAATAACTTAATTTCCTACCTTACCCTACAATCAAGGACAGAATCTACGCAATTAAAAGGCAACACGTTGAGAAGGCAACAAGGCAAGGGAAAAGCGAAGTGTGAAGACAGACACAGTGAGAATGATGAAGCGTCGGTTCCTTTTGGTTCTCTTGGTTCTCTATGTCACAGTGGAGTTCTACGTAGAAGCAGATGGTAGTGGTGGGTTTGTGAGAACAAGAGGAGTGCAGCTTATGCTGAATGGGAGCCCCTACTATGCTAATGGCTTTAATGCCTATTGGCTAATGTATCTTGCCTCTGATCCTTCTCAGAGAAACAAAGTCTCATCAGTGTTTCAACAGGCTTCAAATCATGGCCTCAACATTGCCAGAACTTGGGCTTTCAGTGATGGTGGATATCAACCACTACAATACTCTCCTGGATCTTACAATTACCAAATGTTTCAGGTTACTCTCTCCCTCTTTTCAGTTTCATGTCAATAGATTAATGATCCAATTTAGTGACGTAAAATTACTTTTTTTTTCCTAGCTAATTTTGGTGTCATTTTATTTAGTGATGATTTTTTTTAAAAAATAAATAAATTGTTCCGCCAATAATTTTAATTTTTTTTTCTTATAGTTTATAGAACAAAACTTCATTTCCCATTTGTTAACTATATGTTGTTTTCTTGGATTGAAAAATAAAAGGGATTGGATTTTGCAATAGCCGAAGCAAGAAAATATGGGATCAAGATGGTGTTGAGTTTGGTGAATAACTATGAGAACATGGGTGGGAAGAAGCAATATGTGGAATGGGCAAAGAGTCAGGGGCAGTCCATAAATTCTGAGGATGACTTTTTCACAAATCCTGTTGTGAAGGGATACTACAAAAACCACATCAAGGTAAACAATCTCTTTATTTTATCTTCCCTATTTTCATTAATGTTATCCTTTTTTGAGGGAACAACCTTCAACAAGATAGGATGGGTGTTGTGTGGATCTAGATAGAAAGTTATAAATTTTGATAATAATTTGTCATCTATTGAAAAATTAAAAAGAATATTATGTTACCTTGAAAGTGTTATTAATCATGCAGAAGAGGGAATAAATCAATCAGCAAAAGAGGAAGAATAATTAGTGGACATATTCTTCTCGTTAAACGACATATTGTTGTCCCAAAGATTCTCCTTCTAATTAATCTCGCCCGCAGATTCCTGTGGTTAAACGACAATTTCAAGTTGATTGGTGGAGATGAAATACAGAATTACTCATCCAAAAAGGATTATCATACACCCATACAGTACAAAAGTAATTAGGATTAGAAAATAAAGTAAGTATCACATGTAACGTGTGACGTAACAAGAAAGGAAGAAATTTTTATAAAAAAAAATTAGGGTTGTTATTTATTTATTTTCACCCCAAAACTTGTTTTTCAGCAAATAAATAAGGAGTTCCATCTTTAATAGCAATGTATCTATCTTGTTCCGGACCTACATGTACACGGCTTTATTTATTTTTCGTTTCTTCTTTTGGTTGTACGGGTTTATTTCTTTGATGTATTAGTTAATACCTATTAAATTATTAAAAAATAAAAATTGCAAAAAACATAATTAGTCAAAAGTTAGATGGGTTAAATTTTCATTTAAACGGTTAAGAGGAGTGTTTAAGTTATTTTACATATTAGATACTCATGACTCATGAGTACAAGTATTACATATTAGACACATCTTTCTAAAAAATCTTACAAATTAAATATTTTTAAGAACAATTTCAGAAAATGACAATCGTTTTTTAATATTAATTAATTATTCCTAAACTTGCACAATGAATGAATAGTATAGAAATCGTACTGGCCAAAGAAAAAAGTATAGAGAGATTTAACATTAAGAGTTTTTTATGTGCGTTATTATAGGCTGTACTTACAAGACGTAATAGCATCACTGGAGTTGCTTACAAAGACGACCCAACTATAATGGCTTGGGAACTTATGAATGAGATTAGGTGCCCTTCTGATCAATCAGGAAGGACAGTTCAGGTAAATAATTCTTCGGCTCTTCAATTCTGTTTCTTTGCATGCAGTTTAAAGCACCATTCCGTTACATCTTAATTCTTAATCTTCAGATCGTTTTGTCTGCTGCATTTATGCTTGCTCAAGTAAAAAAAAAAAAAAAAAAAGTACTAGTATGTTTTAGGTAAAAGGATTAGAAAATAAAAAAATTTAAATGTGTCCTTTTTTTTCACTTTTGAAACATGTAAGTTCTAAGGTTTTTTTTACCAATATACACACTCTCTCCTAAATATTCCCACAATAAACCTATTCAATTTTTTTTCCCCGATCTACATTATTTTTGTCGGGCTTGATCACTCAAACTTTCTTGCTTAAATTTTTTTTTAAAATTAAATTATATTTTTTAATAATTTAAATTAAAAAAAAAAAGAAAACAAACCTCTAACTACGAAAGTTGGGGTGACCAAACCCAACAGGTAGTCAAAAGTAGTGTAAATTGAAATTTTTTTTTGAATAGGTATATTGTAAGAATATTTAGGAGAGAGTGTGATGTTGGTAAAAAAACCTACCTTCTACTGTATATAAGTTTTTCTTTTTTTCCAATTTACCCTACTTGTAATCTTGTCTGAGTTACAACTGGAAACAGATAAAATTTCTTGATTTTATCTGCATCTGCTTCATTTCAATAAACTGTTTGGGTCCAAATTTAAATATCCTTTTGTAAGTTAGGTCTACAGTTGATATATGAAATAACGGAGTAAAGAAAGCATAAATTCATAATTCCGTGTTACAGCTCCTTTAAAATGCACAATTCCGTTTGGTGCAGTTTCTGCACATTAATTGCATATAAACAGAATTAATTATAATTTTACTTTCTATTTTTCCGAGTTTGAGACTGAATCCTTTACAAATGCCCTTCTGCAACTAAAGATAACCTGTGTTTCTTACAAGCTAAATTTGAACATTTAAAGAAACATATAGTTATTTTCACTTTATACATGTGTAGTTAAAGCTAATAGGCACTAATAGCTTCCAAATTATAATTTTAAAAATTTCTTTGAAAATTCACACTCTGAGTTTTGAAGTTTGAATAACTGAATCCAACTTTGTCACTTTGTTTTGTTGAGTTTTGAAGACAGACTGGATTTTGATTATCAACAGCTCATAATTTAATTTTAAACATTGGAATAGATAAATTCAAGTTATTTTTTCCCCTGTTGACAGGCTTGGATCACTGAGATGGCATCTTACCTGAAATCCATAGATGGAAACCACTTGCTGGAAGCTGGTCTGGAGGGTTTCTACGGCCAGTCAAAGCCTCAGTCTAACCCAAACTTCAATGTAGGAACCGATTTCATTGCCAACAACCAAATCCCAGGCATTGATTTCGCAACAGTGCACTCCTACCCGGACCAATGGTTAGCTTCTTATTTCAACAACTCATTCTTCACACAATCAGGATGATGGGATTGATATTAATCTAAATGTGTGGATTTTATTTAAAAAGTAAAATATACTCCAATCAGAAATTAGACTAGTAATAACTTTTGAGGAAGATATTATAAAAGTAAAATATACAAAATTACTGAGCATGATAATTTCTGATCGATTCACCTGCTGTAAGAACCCTTCACATTGTTTAGTGTGTATTATTATTTGTGAATTGTGAGTACAAAGTTTCATTTTTATGATAAAGCTGAATTTGTTGTGTTTGCTTTGTACGAGCAGGCTATCAAGTTCTAGTTATGAGGACCAAATCTCATTTTTAGGCCGTTGGCTGGATGAGCACATCCAAGATGCACAGAACACCCTTCACAAGCCACTTCTATTTGCGGAGTTTGGTATTTCCACAAAGAGTTATGGTGGCAACTCAACACCAAGGGATCGGTTATTCAACACAGTATATTCTGCAATATACTCATCAGCAAGCAGTGGCGGGGCTGCTGTTGGTGGCTTGTTTTGGCAACTTATGGTTCAAGGAATGGATTCTTATCGAGACGGTTACGAAGTTGTCTTAGATGAGAGCCCTTCAACGGCTAATTTGATCGCTCAAGAGTCTCAAAAACTAAACCGAATTCGCAAGATGTACGCCAGACTTAGAAACATTGAGAAGTGGAATGAAGCTAAGCAAATTAGAGGTGGAAACTGAATATGATACGTCTTAACTACCATGATATATATATATAGAGAGAGAGAGAGAGAGTGAAGGGAGTTAGAAACTTTAATTGATAACTTATTTGCGTGTGGATTAATCTTCAGAATGAAGTGTCCCAATAATCTTAGTGGCAAGAATTGCCTGTTATTTTCGTCAAAGTATTCCAAGTGAAGTGTTCTACAAATGCGATAGACATAACTATTTATTATTGAGATATTTCGAGAGAAACTTTGTAATGCACGAACTAGCATTTCATCTACACTATTATGTCGGCAAGTGAATGTACTTTGTCTAAACTGTTTATAAAATGGACTGCTGACGATAATTTGAAGTGCTTCATATAACTGTTCCATCTTTAATTGTTGCATTTTTTAATGTAATTGTGATGCCCGATCTAATGTAGAATCCTTCCTTTGCCCTGTCAGCTTCTTGAACACCCTGAGAAATCAATATCTTTACATCAGTGGAGAACTCTAGATAATAAATGCTTCAGCCTTGTGCATAAGTTTCTTAACAGAATACTTTGAGACAACACTTACATCGATGTTTTCTATGACCACATTTCTTCCTATCTTGGCATTCTTGTCGATTATGCAATTCCTTCAAAAGATTTGTAGGACAAAATTAGAAGAAATCAGAAATGCAAGGTGCTATTGAATTTTGATATTATGACAACTAAATTATTAAAACATGGTTTAGATTTCTAGGATCCATATACAAGGGAATTCTTTATGAATCAAGAAAAGTTGTTTGAGACAATTAATCGCACCTAATTTTAGTATTTTCCCCAACACCAATTGGAACCTTCCCTTCTGCCAGCAGAGATGCAATTTCATACTCAGTTTGATAGTAGTCGGCACCCATCATCATCGTATCCTGGATAGCAAAGTCCATAAAGGCACAAAACATTAAAACATAAGGTGTCAACTCAAGGAAGTGAAATTATGTCAGGGAGGCAATATAGATGTAATCTTCATACAAGATGTTTCTTGAGTTAAACAAACACCCTTTCTCTTCTTTCCTCCAACGTGTTCTATTATCTTGTGAGAAGCTAAAAAATTAATTCCTACAAATTGGCAAAAGAAATAGGAAGACTGATAATAATAATAGCTGAGGTGATACGTTGATGTTCTCAACTCCTGAAAAAAAAAGAATAATTTCTCAAGTCATGGCAAAATGTGAGCAAATGCAGTTTCCCCCTTCTCTACCAATTTTGGTTGGTGGTACAATTTACTGCAGTCATGTAGAACACAAACTTTTCATGGGACATCATGCAATACCCCTCAGAAAAAAAAAACCAAAAAATGATCTCTAGAGAAAATCACAAAATGTTTTACCTGAAGCTCTACACCAGACTCCAAACGTGAGCGTACTCCTACAATGGAATGTTGAATGCTACACTCCCTCAAGAAGCAACCATGAGATATAATTGCATCCACAATCTATCAAACCAACCCATCGTGCATACAGTAATATCAACAACATAAACAAATCAACACTCATGTTCAACACAAATTCCAATTCCATAAAGCAACTTTCTAGATGCTGGCTGTCATAATGTACGCACCTTGCATTTTTCTACTTTGGTAGGTGGTAGGAATCTTGGGGAAGTGAAGAAAGGAGTCTTTGGATCATAGAATTCAAATTTAGGAGGCTGCAAGCAATACCGTATAAGATTATTGGATTACTATATTTTCCCTTATGAATGACCACTTATTCCATAGTAAAATTATTTTTTTCTCAATACTATTATCAAGTACGATGTTATCATCAACAAAAACTCTAAAGAATGAACAATTAAGGCTTCTAAGTTGTGAAAGATTCCCAAATTCTGCAGCAATATGTGAAACATTTTTTTATCAGTAAATATTTTGTTTTAAAATTAAAATGAGTACTTTCATTTCCGGAGTTTCTAATTTCTACCCACTTGCTCGCAGTGGAACTTACCATGTACATGCAAAACTATCTAAATTAAGCGAATACAAAATTAGTTACCCAGACTAACAGTTAAAAATATGACGATAGGGACTTGGGTATTATGGAGTGCCCAAGTCCCACATGAAGTAGAATGGGAGGATGCTAGGGTGAAGTACTTAAGTGACTTTGTTCTCCCCCTTAATTGCCAGTTTTTTAGAGAGGGTGGTTTTGCTAGTACTTTGATGCTCATCATATGAACCCAAATAAATTAATAAAAATTATAGGATAGTTAAACAAACTTGTTCTGTTAGGGCAAGATTTGCATCAAAGAAGGACTTTATAGTTCCAATATCTTCCCAGTAGTCATTGAATAAATATGCCTGAGAATGCAAATAAGAGGAGAAACACGGGTTAGTCACTGTTAAACAAAAACAGAGTTATTTTTATTAGCATTCAAAGATTTTAAAATAAGAACAGCAAAAAGAATATTCCCTCACACCTGGACATTGTGCTCATTCACAGCAGATGGGATAATTTCAGATCCAAAGTCATTGCATGAAGAACCATTCCATCTTAATAGTTGCAGCAGGGTTTCAGTTCTAAACACATAGACACCCATGGATGCAATATAAGGATATTTTTCTGCTTCTTGTGGCGATAACCCTAGAAGAGTGGTGTCAACACGCTGCAATGATTGACAATGCATTAGCTAGACAACAACATGATTAAACAGCCAATTATTCAGGAAAAAGAGTTGTAATTCAGACTTCAAATACAATCAATATACCATTGCCTTTAGATCTGATCCCTTAGGTTTTTCTGCAAACTGTATAATCCGTCCTGTTTTGTCAATTTTCATCAGTCCATAGTCTGATGCCCGACTACAAGACAATTGACACCGATCAACTCCAAATACAATTCAGGATAAAAAAAAAAAAAGATATCATTGTTAATGAAAGTTTTAACTCTTACAAAAGAGGTGGAGTGCTTTTATTATACAGAATCAATGAAACCAAATCATGCATATTTTTCATGTAAACATACCTGTCATCCATGGGTACACATGAAACTGTGATATCAGCATTTGTGTCAACATGTCTCTGCAATAATAGACTCCATCAAAATAAAAATTAGTTTTAGAAAACTAAAAACGTTACTAGTAGTAATGTAATGTAAAGTGAAATCATATGTACCTGTACAAAGTTCATGTAGTCCATTCGGTAAAGATGATCACCAGAAAGTATCAATATATGCTCAACATTCTTGTTCTTGGCATCCTGGAAGATGATACATGCCCACGTTCACTACTCCGTGTATCAAACTAGTATTTTCAGCAAAATACACAACATCATAAGTTTTTACCTCAAAAACCCATATAAATTGTCTTACAGCATCGGCGGTCCCTTGGAACCACTTCTTCCCGGCCTCTCCAGGTGTTTGAGTAGCTGCCAAGACCTATTCAAATATAAATTAGAATTCAATTCTTGATAAAAACTTGTTAGCATAAAACACTTTCCAAGAATATAATAATAGTATGTTTGATTCCCTTCTCACTTTTAACTTTTTGGTTTTAAAAACTGTTTTCCAACACAATTCCAAACTACTCAGCAGTCAATTTTTCATCAAAATCTACTCAGTTTCGAAAATTATTTCCAAAACAAGTACGTGTTTTAAAAACTAGAAAATAGAAACAAGTGGGGGATGTTTCCCATTTTCTTCTTGTTTAACTTTTCTCCCCCAATTTCACACTCCACTTTTTGTCTTGTACCATCCTTCACCAGCTGTTTGAACAACCATGTTTAGTTGCATTTAGAAAAATAAAAGAGTTTTTGGAAATAGAAATGATGATGCACACCCTAAATCTCTCTTCCTTTAAAACATTATAGTAACTCACCTCCACAAACCCATCTCCAAAAGTAATTCCATTTCCGAAGCTGTATGCACGGGACAGGTGGCGGTTGAGAGAGAAAGAATTGAACTGCGTCAAAATGAATATTTTTCTGATGCCACTATTGATGCAATTGCTCATGGGGATATCTATGAGTCTATAACACCCGCCAATTGGAACCTGAGAATTTCATTCAAACACAAAAAAGTTTGCATGAAGGTTTTGCAATTATAATAACCATAATCAAGAAACATTCAAACTCAAAATCACATATACCGCAGGCTTGGCTCTTCTGCCAGTAAGAGGAAAGAGTCGAGTTCCTGCACCTCCACCCAATATGATGGAAGCCACACTTTTTGGGTCCACTTCGGGTTTTTCAAAAGTGGGTACCCCTTGAAATGCCTAAAAGGAAAGCACTGCGGTTAAGCATTGAAACTGAATGCTTAAAATAATCAGACACACCAAGGCGAATTAAAATTTTCTTTCAACTTATGATGTGTTTGCATTTGGTGATTTACCATCGAATCTTCGTTAATGTCTGATGTGAGAACAGCGTGTGCAATTCCACTTCCAGGCTTGGAGTTTCTAAGATTCCTACTGGTACGTGAAGTCTTCCATGATTGAACACTCAAAAACCTTGTGTTCACACTTCGCCTCGTACTCTCACCCCAGAAGCCACTTCTTCTGTTTCTTCCAATTCCCTCACAAACTTTAGCTAGATTGCGGCCACTCAGGATTGCACAAGTTGAATCCATTGGTGAATCAACAACGGAATCAGAAACCTTTTTGGATTTGATACCTTTCTGCTCAATGGAATTGGGACTAGTGAGTATTTTGTATGCGTGAAGAAAGGAGCTAAATCACTTTCATAAAGTACCAAACTTTTCAGACAATTTGCACCATAAGTTGAGGAATCATAACTGGGGAGATTCAAGTGAAAAGGGCCCCAAAAAGACGAGATTTTTCAGAGAACCCACTTTTCAAATTGGAGAATTGGTAGAAGAAAAACGAAGGTGGGGCCTGGAAGGTAGAAACTACGTACAGAGAAATGTGGGTAATGGAGAGGGTAGAATGCGTTTAACTTGAGTGGCAAATAGCAAGGGACAAACTCTAACGTTAACAACTCACGAGAAACCTGCGAAGTCTTTCGAACTGTCACTGAGTCAGCAGTGGCTACAAGTTTCTATGACTTACTCGCTAACATTGACACTTCCTAGTTCCTAATCCTACCAATGTTATGTTTTATCTTGCTTCAAATGGAAAAAGTAAGCCTATGTTAGATTGATTTCCAATTAACTATTAAATTATTGATGTTTTTTTATAAGATGTTTTGATTCACGTATCCTTGAATTAATTAATTTTGATTCACAGATAATTGTTTGTTGATATTGAAAAAAAGGTTTAATTTGTTTCATTAATTGACAAGTCGTTGAAATATTTTATTATTATTTAAATATTAAAAAATGATAATTATACATAATATTACATATGATTATTATTGTTTTAATGTAATGTAAAACTATTTTTATTTTTAAATTTTTTGGTATGACAATATTGTATTTCCAGAATATATTTAAAATTGAAAAAAATAGTAACATTGTATTTCATGAAATATTTTTCTTATGATAAGATTGCGTTAGATTATTCCGATCATCTTATTGAAGTAAAAACAGTCTTATTTTCTTCTTCTAAAACTTATTGTTACATGCTTACTTATTGAATTTAACTTTTATATCTTCCATACTAAACTTATTTTTATTTATTTGATCGTATATATTATTGGAGAAAAAGAAATGCATAATGTGTGGCAGGAACAACGTAGGAGGCTTATTTCGTTTTTGTTGAAGCTGTAGTGTCACGTTCCGTGAGACCGTGGGATATCTTTAAGGAGGTGATGACCATATAATAAAACGAAACACTTTGTGTTCCGATTTTGATTGCGATAATGACGCACCGAGAGTATTCACTATTCAGAGAGTCTCGGGGAATAATAATAATAATAATAATAATAATAATAATAATAATAATAATAATAATAATAATAATAATAATAATATATAAATAAATAAAGTCTAATTTTTATACAATTTAATAAAATTTACATTATCAACCAAAAAAATTGACAATTTATGATTTACAATTAAATATCAGTTTAAAATCTATTTACAATCCCTATATATATACTATTTACTCAATAATAATAATGGAATAATTGCTACTTTTTAAAGGTCAAACAAAGAAATGATGTGTGCAGCTTGGGAGTCCCTGTTGCGGTTATCACAATCAGTGGTACTATCAAATGCAAATGTCTCAACTGCAAGCTAAGTTGAGTTGAGCATATCACATTTCTTCTGCATAATGTTTCCCCACTTTGGTTTTGTTTGTCTCATATTTTCATTCCTTTTCCCTTTTGTTAACGCTTTTTTTTTTTTTTTGGTGTAAACCCCTCTTTTTAAAGCGCACCATGGTTTGTGTGAAATTTAATGTCGTTCACACATACCATTCAACATTTGTCTTAAAAAAAAAAAGTTTTCTTTAATTAACTTGTACAGCGATTATTTTCAACTATCACATGTGGTTTAAATCTTAAATAGAAAAATATAATTTTACAAAAAAATTATATAGTAAAAATTACCACTTTAAAATTATATAGTAATAATCATATAATTTTTTTTAATTACAATTAAATTAATTTGTTTTTGCGTCTGGCTTCATAGCACACGAATTCGCTATAAGCCTGCAAGGTTTTTTGGAGGAATGATTTACAAAGCTTTTTTTACCTTTTTTTTTTTGGAGAGGATCCATATAGTTTAACTAGTGGACAATCTGTAAATGGACTGAATTTCTAAGCCAGGGAAACGAAGGGGACTTGAATCCTGTACCTTCCTTTTCCTTTGTGTACCTTGCACATCCCATTTACAATAATACCCCTGATGAAATTTTCGTAAGCAAAACATGCTTTCATAATGACCTTTTCATAAGCAAAAACTGTTCTTAGAATGGTCTTTTCGTAAGCAAAAATGTTTCCAAAATGACCTTTTCATAAGTAAAAGATGTTCCTGGAATGATATTTCCATAAGGAAAAAATAAGCTTAAGGAAAAGGTGTTCTAGAATAGGCTTTTTCTGGAACATTCATTTTGGAAGCAAAATGTTAGGTATGATATTTCTGGAAGGAGTGTTTCCGAAATTTTTATTGGGCTTACGAAAAGCCAACTCTAGAGAAGCACCTGCACCTGGAACAAGCTTTCCAAAACGAATTTTTGACTTCCAGAAAGGTGTTCTAGAAAGGCCTATTCGAAAGAAAAAATATTCTAGAACAGACTTTTCAAAAAGGAATTACTTCTAGAATAGGTTTTCCAGAAAACCTTTTCCAGAATAATCATTCCAAAAACAAAAAAAAAAAGGGAGGACGGGTACTAGATTTTTTTGCTAAAATGTACCTAGCATGGAGAGTTGGAGGAGGAAAAGGCCGAAACATCTAGCATAGATAGAAGAAGACTTTAGTTGGAACCTCTTGCGTTGGAAAGTCAGTGTGTTGTGGAAAGAAGAGAATAAGGAATGGAAGGGTCTAAGAGGGAAGAAGAGAAAGAAAAAGAAGAAGATAGAAGGTGTAGGGGTAGGTTGGGGTTTTTAAAAAATGGGAGATATAGGATAAGATTAAGGAGGTGTAAAATATAATTGCTGAAACAAAATGATGGTTGGCTTGAACAACTAATTCTTACATCATTTAGTAACTTTTAGCTCAATAATTTTATTTCAACACTCATCATTATATTAATGAATCCTATCTTATAGACTATACTAGTTTATTAAATTTATATTTTATAATTTATAGTAATAAATTTTTATATTATTTTGAATTTTTAATATATTATTATTATTATTTAGTTTAAATTTTAATAAATATTTAAATATATTTTTATATACACACATGCTTAAAAAATATTATTATTAAAAACATTGTCTTAGTTAGGATATTTTTTTACTTTGGTGATGTCTTGTATGTTTTTTTTTTTTGTCTTTCTTTTAATAAAAGTATATATATATTTTTTATGATTTGCACACTTGTTTTTTATATATTATCTATGTGAAACCTTAATCTGGGATAACAAAAATTGAATGAAAATTTTTAATTACAATAGAATTTCTTTTTTATTTAATTTACTTTTAAGCTTTAAACATCATATAAAAATATTTAAACCATAAAAGTTATGATTAGAAAATGTCATCTAATTTTGGTTGGGATTGATGGGAAAAATTATATTAATGTTAATTATTTGGATTGATAGTGGATAACTTGATTAATTTCATACTAAATTATTTTTAAAATTTAATTTCAAATATATTTGCATTATGATATATATCTTTCCTTTTAACTTGAATGATTTTAAATATATATATATATATATATATATATATATATATAAAGTCATTTACCTACATAAATTTAGTTTTTATTTTTGTATGGTTGATTTTATTTTAAATTTAATTAATTTAAAAAATAACTTGTTCATTAAATATTTTTGTGAATAAATGTCATAAGAAATGAAAATTTATTAAAATATAAATAAATATTTTTTGTGATTAGATTTCAATCAAATATCAATAGAGTGATATATTTCCATTAATGATAAAGTTTTGCATAATTTTTATTTTCAAGATGTAAAATTTAGTAATGTAAAAAATGTTATTAAATAATTTTTTATAATTATTTTATTATAATTCATTAAATATTTTTCATGAATAAATGTGATAAAGAAATGAAACTTTGTTAAAATAGATAAATAAATGTTTTCTATTATTAAATTTCAATCAAATATTCACAGAGGAATATATTTTTTATCAATGATAAAATCTTCTAGGAGTTTTATATGCAAGGCCTAAATTTTAATAAAGGAAAAAAAATTATTAAATGTTTTGGTATAATTATTTCATAATAATCATTATAAAGAATACAATAATGTCATATTATTGTCGAACTAAAATATGAACCAAATAAAACTTATCTAATAAAATAAAATAAAAATTAAATTCATAATTAATGTAAAAATTTATATAGAATCAATAAATATGTTGAGAATGAAAAGAAAAAGAATTGTCGGTGACAAATAATAAAATCTCCTAGCTGTTCTTGAATACTTCTTTTGTGGCAGTAATAAACAGTCCTGCTGCTTCTCTACAAATAAAAGATAAAAAACAGTCCTACTTTGTGACTCCTTTTATACCATGAGCACGCGAGAAATGAGCAAATTACCCAACTATAAATCAAGGTCTTGACAAGATAAAAACCTACCCAAAAAAGTTCTGTATGCCGCCTTTTTTTTTTTGTGAATCTGATATGTCACTTGTTTACATATAATTAGTATATGGTAGCGAGTGGTGTGTGGGAAAGTGATGCTTTTATGGTCTTGAATTAATATGATGAGTCAATTGTTCATAGGTTTCATGTAAAAATGCTTCTCCTCATTCCGTGACTGGTTAGTTATGGATTGTGAGGAACATCTGTTTGGGAAGTAAGAAGTTTTCTTGACATCTCTTCATTTGTAAAGAATTGTTGATATGAAAATACAAAGATAAAAGGTTGATCTTTGAATAGGAAATAAAGTAGATCCGTAGGATCTCAAATGAATTCACTTATTCGAAAAAAATCAATATTCTTTGAAAGATCTATCTTGTGTGTGGCTTCTGTTTTTCTTCTTTCCGACTTTTCCCTTCAGCTTCTTTCGGGAAATTCATGCAAACCCAGCACTTCAAATAGGATAATTTTACATTATATTCCTCTTACTTTTAGCCTTTTGGGTTCTCCTTTTCATGACTTCAATAATTAACTACTCTCTTACTATATATATATATATATGGTTTGAATTGGATTTGGTTGCGAGTTTCTTCCTTCTCAGTTTTTTTTTTTTTTATTTCTTGATCACTTTAATAGATGTAAATGCATTTGCTTAGCACACAAGGCAGAGGAGGGACAAATCACACTAAAGAAACATGGATAATCACGATGTAAATACATTTGCTTAGTATTGATAGCGTAAGCATTTCCCTTTTCTGTTTATTAGGTCTAAATATTCTTAGTGCATGTCTAAATTAATAAAGTTTGTAAATATAAGTTTCAATTAAAAGTATGTTGTAAATTTTAAGTTTGATAAAAATATGTTTATTATAACATGATTTATGTTTGAAAATTTTTGTTTAATCTTGTGAGTAAATACTCTATTTTATTTAGTATACTTTTAGAAAATAATTTGTAGAACTTTTTTCTTAAGATTTATTGTTCATGTAGATACCATTTATTTTTCCTCACAAGATTAACTTTTTTCTTAAAATTTATTGTTAATATAGACACCGTTTATTTTTACTCAGAAGATTAACTTTTTTCTTAAAATTTATTGTTAATGTAGACACCATATTTACTCCCAGGATGAACAATGAATTTCTCATACAAAAACTGCATACGAGCTCCTAAACCAGAAAGCTGATCAGCTACACCATTGGCACTGCGGTGAATATGATGAAATGGGATTTTCCAAATTTAAGACTTAAGACCAACTCATTCATCTAATAGACCTAACGTTTAAAAAGGCTTATCTTGAACTTCAATTTTTTTTCTATAATGATAATTCAAGCCTATAACTTCATATATGATAAAAATTAATTCACCAGAGACAAAATTAAAGATAACGAGGCTTAAATGATAACACTATAATAATAATATTATTATTTTAAAATAAGTAGGGCTTGTAACCCCATATTGCTAGAGGTATGTATTTTCTTTCCAATAATCTTGTCATTAAATAGGTAAATAGATTTAAATATTGTTATATAAACTAAAAAGTTTAAGATTTTTTAAAAATTAACAATTATGATAATATAATATCGTTAAAATAACTTATTATTATTATTGTTAAACATAAAAAAATACCCATTTTAAATAATCTAAAGTCTAACCTTTTCGATTGTTTTTTTTAACTTATTAGTAAATAGAGTTCATTTAACTTAAACCTTATATGGGTTAAGTGTGTGTTTAGAAATCTATTTGGACTATGTTAAACTGAAGTTTTTCAAATTTCAATGTTAAAGTGTGTGTTTGAAATTCCGTTTAGACTATATTAAATTGAAGTTTTTTGAATTTCAATGCACAAACATGGAAGAAATTTCAAGGATGGATTGGGTTCAGTTGAACAAAATTGGCTTTCAAACACAGTTCAAGTCATAGGCATTTGACTAAACTTGTGTATTTTTATCCTTATCTAAAATAATTTTCATGTTAAGTGTTCTTATTTTGTGTATAAGTTTCTTCAATAATTACTAATTATAATGAGATTCTTAATAAAATATTATTCAATTTAAAAATTTCTAATTAAAACTTTTAGAATACTTTATATTTTATGTTTTATTTATTTTTATAAATATTAATACGTGGTCTGAATTTCATTTTTTATACTATGTACGTTGACTTTGTTATTTTAAGACATTTTTTGCAACTTTTAATTACGGGAAAATAAAGGTGAAAAGAGTGTATTCTTGAATACGTTATTATTATTGTATCATAAAAAAAATTATGCAATAAAATAATACATAAGTGGCATTACAATATATGAAAAAAAATTAACATAAATCTTGAATATTAAAAAGTTTTCTCTATATTTTTAAAGTTTAATTAATCTTTTAGTCTCTGTATTTGCGTCAAGCTTTTGCTTTATTTCATATATCTAAAAATTGTATGATAATTCTTTTTTGGTACATTATGATAACTGCTTGTTTAGAAACTACAACCTAAAATTTTCAGATACAAAGACTAAAGCCAAAAGTTGGAGCAAGTATAAGAATCAAAAGATTAATTAAATCTTTTTTAATACTTGTATATATATAAAAACGAAAATCTGAGAAAAGATAAGTTATATACGATGTTGCATGTAATCTCAATTATTTTAAATTTAAATAATTGAATCCCAATATTTGTGTGAGAATACATCGTCGTCTTTTATTTGCTAGCATAATGTTTATGAAAATTTTCATTTTACGTTTGGTAAAATTATTAATAGGAACTGAATAAGAAAAAGAGAGAATTAAGAAGAAAAAAAAGAGATAAAAACGGAAAATATTATTAGTGATGTGAAAAAAAAAGTAAAAAGGTAAAATGAAATGTAAAGAAAATATAAAAATAGACATGAAAATGAAAATGACAATATAAAGTTCAACTCGACTATTTAATAACCATGATTTGAATAGATTTCATATGTATTTAAAATATAAATATATATAGTCAAGTGGAATTAAAAAAAAAGGTATTGCATCGGACAATTAGGTACTATCCCTTGCCCTAAACTTTTATCGACCAAAGTATATAGTATTAACCTTTTAAGTATAAAAAAAATGAGAAAATATATTATGCAATGATAGTGATTTTTTTTTATTATATTTTATTATAAATTATTATTTATGATAAATTTATTGACTTTTATTATAATTATTATCTTAAAAGCTATGTCACTTCTAATTTGTTTACTAGTCTATAGTGTAAAACTGTTTTAAGAGTGTGTGACCATTAAATGAAAAACAAAATTATTCAAAAGATTAAAACTTAAAATCTTGTTTAAAGAAAATTAGACAAGTATTATTTAGAGTGATTGGCGGTTGGTTTTATCTTTATATTTTGATTACACTAATAAGTATGTTGTACATTAATACATGATTACTTTTAAGTGCATGCTAAATATGAAATATATACGGATAAAAAGTTGAAATATTTTAATTTAAAAATATTTAGTAAAAATTTGTTATAGTATTAATAAGAAACATGAATTACAATAAAATATAGGCATTTAATTTTTTTGAATATCATAAATTGTTTTAATTCATTAAATACTTTTTATTGATAATAATGAATAAATATTTTATTATATTTTATGTGAATTAAAAATATGCATTAATTAGAAAAATTAATTAAATTCAAAATTTTATTGAATAATCAACTAAAGAGAAAAATATTAATTTAATATTCTTTTGTTACCATGATACATGTGCTAAAATATTTATTAGTTTTGTTGATAATTAATTTGGATAAGTTAAAAACAACATTAGTTCAATATAATATAATATGTTTTTGTTATAAAAAATTCAAATTCAAATGTATCATATTATAAAAATAAAGATACTCATGTTCTAAAGTGGATAACTCAGTTTAATTTAGATAATATAAGTAACATATGTCATTTAAGGATTTTTTTAACTATTTGATACTATTTTTTTAACTATGATAATTGGAATTTTTTATTTGTCGATGGGATTATGATTCATTGGTTCAGTCGAGATTAATCACATAATCCATTAGTATTATATGAGAATCAAACATATTTTTTTCCTCACAAATCCAATGTGTATTACTAATTAAGCTACATTAGTTGATATTATGTATTTTGTTATGAATGGTTGAAATTACTTATTTTATCTATATTCTTTGAAATTCGAAATGTAATTATAACAAGAAGTTAAGTAAGAAAATACTTCTCTAAAATGTCCAAAAAAGTAAAAGGACTATAGTTAGAAGGAAAAAAAACTGAGAAGTCCATTAATTCTAGATCTGTTTTCTATTTTTACATAAAGTTTCTTTCTTCTCTCTATTTCGTTTCCATTTTAGTGAGGGCATGTTCCTAATTTTTAGTTAGGAAACAAAGTAACAATCATATAGGGTGTTTGTTAGGGAAGTAGTTTTTTCATTATAAAAAAATATGATTCTTAAAAATATACTTGATTAGTTTTATTATATTTCTTAAAAATTAAAATTTATGTAAAATATGTAAGTAAAATTGTGGAAAATGATTTTTATATTAATTACATACCAGCACGAGAGTTACAAATTTTCACCTTAGGATTCATGAATTTCCTAACATTATTATATGAGCAACACCACCCTATGGCATTGTGCCTAGCTATATAAACGAGTTAGAGATGCAACCTAGAATTGCTTCAGATCCCCCTTTGAATATGGCTTTCTGGCAACTTGAAAACGACAAAGCCAATGCCATGAGAAGGTTCCAAAGAAAACGAACTCTGGAAACCATCTTCCACTTGTTCAAACTCTGTGCCGCAATCTTGCTCTTCTCCCACTGCTCCTCTTTCTTCCCCAATATCACCCTCCAAACATTCCCTTATCTCTACCATTTTTTACTACCACTTTTCCGCAACTCTTTTTACGCATTTCTTCTCCTAAACGCCATCATCCTCTTACTATTCACACTCTCCAACAACGTTGGTGCCTCCAAAGACGCCCTCAACCAGTCTCGCCTCATCGTAACCGCACCGCAGGAACAACCTCGGACCGTTGATTCTTCCCACAAAAAAATCACCACCACTATTTGTGGTTCATCGTCTCCGGTTTTCGAGGAAACTGTCAGGGCGGTTACTGAGACCACCACTACCACGACGTGTTGTTGCACGACTGTGACGACGACGGAGGGAGAGACGGTTTCGGTGTCGGAGAAGAAGTGTTACCGGAGAGTTCAGTCGGAGAGTTATGAGCGGCGGATGGCGGTGGCTCCGCCATCGTTGCAGAGGCAATTGCGGTGCGTGGAACAGTTGAGTGAAGACGAGTTCAACCGCGCGGTTGAGGAATTCATCGCTATGAATAAGAGAATGCAGAAAGAAGAGCACATAAGATCACAGAAAACTGGGTATTGGGCGTCAAATTAAAATAAAAGCAAAAAGCATAATAGAAATTATTAGGAGGATATTATTTTTCATTTTTTCCTCGACTATTGTATAGTAATTCATCCCATTTCTGAGGGATTTAATAAGTTCCCTGTTTTGAATACTACATCTTATTCGATCACTGTACTGTTCTTTTTAATTACCATGGGATTGGCGCCAAATTAAAGGAATATAATTGCTATATCATTCCCCAATCCTCACTTTCCTTATGATATATACAGAAAAATGACAAGTTATCACCACTGATTCGTAAATGAATTCATACATAGTTATTCTTAATTTAATCGGCGGTATATAGTATTGTTGCTCATAATATTCAAACAGAGAGCGAGTGACGTGTTTTGTAATTCAAAATAGTTACAGTTATATATATTCACTCGATTCAAACATGGTTATTTGTTGTAAAAAATTTATGTAATCTCAGCTAGGAAAAAAACATATAACTATAGTCCCAATAAAAAATATTCTATTTTGATACGTCCCAAAAAAAATTATTTGCTGTAACGTATGATATTAAAACTTTAATGTTCAAATATCAATAAATGCTTAATTTTTTTTTGTCACTAGAAACAAAAATGTCATGATTATGGATATCTGTGAGTAATATTTATTTTGAAATTTCCAATGATAGAAAAATGTGTTCATCTGGCGTCAAAACTAACTTCATTTTCAAGAAGATCCTTAGCCGAAATAAGGGAGATTTTTACTGATCATGTGTAACTTGATGAACAAAGTTTTTGCTGATTGGTGTGCAAGATTAATGGAATGAAACTATTTGATTTCAGACACCATCAATGAGCATGGATTATACCTTACCAACGTTTTCTTAATACAGTTTTAAAAACGTGTAGCGGTTGACATCCTAAAAAAATTCAATTCCTATAAATTTGGAAATATATTTTGTAGCGAATGACATCCGTGGAAACAAAGAAAGGTCACTGGTTTCTGTTATTGAACAATGAATTAATGTTGCTTTTTTTAAAAGGGAAGGTGGATTATTCTTCTCATCCTTCTATGATATTTACTAATTTTAATTTTATTTGATTGATGCAATTCACATTTCCTCAACGTCCGTTTCGAAATTATATTAATTTCCTACGGGGGTAATCTTCTGATTGAAAGAGTGAAAGTTTATGTTTTGCAAATATCCTTTGCTAGTCTTCGGCTTAAACATATTTTTTTAACCAATATATTTACAAGCTTCTTATTTAACACTCAATTAATTATCTTTCAACAGATTGATCTATTTTGAGATAAAATAATACCTTTAATTATAATTTCATGTTCAAACCGAGGGATTTCTAAGTATTGAATCACTTGTGTAACAAATTCTGGTTCCCTCTTTATTTATTTTCCTTTCAGCTATATATCTTACTTCTCCTTCCTTTTTTGGATAGATTCCTCCCTCTTTATTTATTTTCCTTTCAGCTATTCGGCGATCAGATAAGTGTGTTGTGCAGCTTTTGTTGGTTTACCCACAATAAATAAATTTTCTGGGTTCTTTACTTCTGTTTTATCCACTTAATTAATATAATCAGTGTTTAATAGAGAAGCAACATTTATTTAAAAGTATGCTATATAATCCACTTGATTAAATTTTAAAATTGTTTCTTCCGGTAGTTTCCAATTATTTAGATAGTTTCCTTCTACCGTTGATTTTTGGGCAGTGCTTCAAAGTTCAAGGGACCCATTTAAAGAGAAAAGAAAATGAACACGAACGCGGATTGAATATATTAAGAGATGTTTATGCGATAGTGGTTGGAGTTGGAACAACAAAATAATGCAGCGTAAGCTAATAACGAAGTAGCTCGCTATTATCCTAAAGAAGTGAAATAAAAATATATGGTCTTGTTTATTACCACGCAACATATTTCTTTGAGTTACACCCGTACCCGTACTTTCTGTGTTGTTGTTGTTTTTTTATAATTGTATCCGACCTTCTTCCTTATTTATCTCCTATATAAAATATTTTAATTATTTAATTTACATTACATTCAAATCCCCTTCTTCCTATTAATAATTTAATATAAAATAGACACATGATGTCACATAATTTTTAATGAAAAATTATGTTTAAAATACCCCCATCTTCTTACTCACATTCATATCCCTATATTTTTTTTTCAAATTATATCGGACATTCTTCATTTTTTATACTTTACAAAAAATTTCTTAATTTTTTAGTTCACATTACATTCACACTCTCTCTTCTACTAAACACCATTTAATAAGATCTGAACTCAACTTTTTCTTAAACGTGAACATGATATACAAATGTTAATACCTTTCTTTCTTTCTTCTTCTTTTTCTTTTTTTAGTTCAATTTTTTGTGTGCGTGTTGGATGATTTGGTTATTTCATTTTTATTGGATGTGTTCCCAGCAATGCCTATTGAATGAATATGATTATTTGCTTCAAATTTTTGTGTTTTGTTCCTGTATTTGTATTTTTAACTTCTTTCTTTCTAATATTTATTTTTGATGACTAGGTTTTTTATATAATATTTCAATCAAGAGTTACATCTTCTTCAAATGTTAACAACAATGAAATAAGACTCAAATATTAAAGAAAAAATTGTGATTGTTTTAAGAAATATTAATTCACAGAGTCAATTGTTAATTTGTTATTGAGTATTTAACAAAGATGTTAAAACAATTTCATCTGCTCACATATTTCAATTGATGTTAGTTAACGACGTTAATAGAAAGGGGTAGAAGTAATGTAAAAACGAAGGAATATCAAATGCAATTTGAAAAAAAATATAGAAATACAAGTGTAACAAAGATGTTAGAACAATTTCGTCTGTCCATATATTTTAATTGATTTTAGTTATCAATGTTAAAAAAAATGTAAAAATAATATATAAAAAATGGATGAGTATGGGATACAATTTGAGAAAAACAGATGATCTAAGAATATAATTTCCTCTATTTTCTTTTGTGTTGTCTGTCCGCAGGGAACAAACCTTTTATGCTTCTAAAATTGTACCATTGTGACACTCAATAGCACATAAAATAAACATTCTTTAGATCAATTACTTTGATTGGTGAGTCCCTCCGACCGTACCATACGATACTCCAATAATTGGCCACAGTCACATACACCGAAAATCAAACTCCATACATATATTAACCCTGTCTCAAACCATTAATGAGTTAATTCATTTTTCTATTTTTGATTCTCCTTTCCTAAAAAAATAAATGAGTATGATGCTGCTATGTAAAATCTGTACTGTCTTTTTTATGAATGAAAAGAAGCATAAATTTCAGCTATTTCGACCTAAATTGTCTTTTTACAAAACCAACTTTACCATCTACAGCTTTTCTAATATTCCCCGAATGAACTTGCTTAAAAGACTAGTAAACATTTAATATAATGGAATAACAGTCACGACTGAGCCTTTTGTTTTCAAAAAAGGGAGTTTCTTCACACACTACAGCTGATGCGCTTTGTTCAATTTCAAGTTCTGTTTATGATATTTTTTTCACCCAAAGTTCAGATAAAGCAATACCTTGTCACCTGACTCATCCCAATTGCTTCTTCTTATTAATCACAATTTTATATAGAAAAAAAGCAAGTTGATGAATTTTCAATTTTATACATTATGTGGGGAGGGGAAAAGTGAAATTAAACTAATGCAAGAAGGATATAAATCTAAAAGCATTTATTTTCCTTTTTTATTTATTTATAGTTACAAATCACATATATGTTATATATTCTTCTTGTCTCTGTGCTCTAGTGATAAATCATTACCCCAGTCCATTGGTTTTGTCTTGTTGTCTCCCTCTACTGCTGACTAGTTGTCATATACTCATATATCCAACTTGGGATTCATTTTCTGGCTTTGTTTTTTTTTCCAGGTGGGTCCGCAGCCCAATTTTTAGTTGGTACAAACACCATTTGAACTTTGAAGGCTTTTCTGTACCAAACCATGGCAATTGGCAACTGCTCCATCAAATTTAAGAGGGTGGTCCTGCTTCATATATACAAGGATTCTTCTACACCAACCTGCCATAATTTTCACTTTCTTATATTCTTTCTTTTCCCGCAACACATCCAACGCCATAACAAGGAATTGATTTATATTCTACGGATGTAAGAGATCTATATATATGGTCAATATCCTAACCTTTAGAATGACTACTTGAAAGAAATATATAATATCTAAATCTAAAGGCAAATTGGATAAGAATTAAAGTTTTTTCATTAAAATTTGTTATTATGTATTCTACCATAATTTTTCATTTTGCAGAGATTACAAATATTCTAGAAGCAATTCTACTTGAGTATTTGATACAATTACGCACTCATGACTTAATTTAAAATTATTAATTAAATTAAAATAATTTTATGTCAATTGAATCATATACTTGATATTATTTTACCATAAATTTTAATGCATCATTAATGTAATTTTTACTGTAACTTTTTATTATTGACTCCTTAACTAGTACTGTCTTCTGTAAAATAAAAAAAGAAACAGTAGTAGTACCTAAGATATTCAGTAGCAAAACCTATATTTAAATTGCAGGAAATTGCTCACTAAATAGACAAGATTTGTCCCCACATAATTTATTTTCCTAAAGTATAAATGACTGCCGCCTCTTGATGATTTATGTTTTTCAAGTATCCATTTGCTCATATGATTTATGTTGTCTGCTTGTAACATTGTTTTGGAATATACGTTATCTTTAGGTTTGTTTGAGAAAAAAAAATCCAGAGTCCCAACTGTTCATGACACTTAAAAAGACATTAGCACGGTGCTAGAAGTGAGTTGATCGATGGTAAATACATTGACGAGTTTCCTTGTATATCTAATGTGGTCCACGAAAGCTGTTGCTCGCTACCAAATAGTCATATATAGCACGAAACAATTCTATTTTTCTATTAGCATGGTTGTTATTTGTTAATCATTTCTGTCGTCTATTTTGGACAATCAATTATTTGTGTAGTCTTTATACCAAAGAAGCACTCAATAGTCAAATGTTTGAATTCAAGTTTGGAAAGCCTTAATAACCAATTAAATTTCTCTAAAAAAACCAATTAAATTCCTTTTATCCTTATATCGGCTGTTTAATTGGTAAGTCCTACATCAATTTTTTTGAATGAAATCACAAAGTAATATGAAGGTGAAAAAGGTAAACTACAAACCTTTCTCTTGTTGTATTTTTTTATTATATCAACTATTTAAATTTCTCTGTCATCTTTTTCTCTTCCCTTTTTCCTTCACTTTTTCCTAAGTGTTAATCTTGTATCTCCAACTATTGAAGAAAGCTCTAACTACAATATAGATAAAATGGGAACTTGGAAACTTGAGGGAAACAAGTATATATATAACAGACTACAACATTCACTTCTGATTTCCGAATAACTTAAATTCAACCATTTAAAGCATTAGGTTTTCCACTTCATGTACCTCTTCTGATTTATAATTGAAACTTTGCTTAACCTAGTTCTAATTCAAAAATTGATGGTATGAATTATGAAGTCCTCAACGCTAATATTCAATTTTTATCCGCATTAATCTCATTTTAATCATTTAGATATATATGATATTGAAATATTTGACTTGCTTCTTTTTATTTATAAAAGTTTAAAAGAAAAATCCATATCTGTTTATCTATCAATTTTAAAGTTGAAGACGAAATTAATTATTATTTAAATTATTTATTTTTTACCTAAAATTTGAATATTTAAAAAAAATCATCATGAATGGGTTAAAAATAAACCAGATTTATGTTAAAAAGTTAATTAATATAAACAAATATATTAATTATATTTCCTAACTTGTGTGCTAGCTATCTCAATTTTTGGAAGATTGGAAACAGGTTCGGAATGTTTCAAACATGGTCACCATTTCACATTGTTGCCACTTGCCATCGTGGGAAAAAGCTTCATCCGGGAAAATCAAATGCAATATTCAGTCAAGAGCACTGCTTTGGGACTGGTATTTGTCTGCGTGATGAACATAGGCGAATTAGAGCAAAAAACATCTTGGGAATTTGGCAGCCCAGATCTCTACGTGCATAAGCTTGACTGCAAAAACATGTTACTGGTAAGCCGGTCTATCTGAGTTTCATGTATTGTCAACCGTAGACAACTTTTAAATTTTAGGTTTTTTAGTTCTTGCATCAGTATTTTATTACTTTTAATTCTTACAATTTTTTTATTTTTAGTCCCGATAAATTATGTTTATTTTATTTTTAATTTTTAAAACACTTTAAGTAACATTTTGAATAGAGAAACCTTTTTATTATTTAAAGCATTATAAAAATAAAAAATAAAAAATATTATTTACAAGAACTAAAAGTAAAAAAAAATTAATTTTCGCAAGGACTAAAAATAAAAAACGTTAAATTATAAATTTAAGCATAAATTTTAACAACTCAAAAGTGAATTTTGTAAAAAAAAAAAACAAATCATATCGGTCATTTGTTATCAAGAGCGTCACGATTACATGAATATCTGCTTATATTTATTATCTTGTTATAAATAAAATGATATAAATCCTTTTCTGTAAAACAAAAAGAAACTTGTGTGTTATCTCTTGAAATAGACACCAGTATAAAAAAGAAACACATGAAATATAGAATGAAAAAGGTCCAATTGTACACAAGCAAAAGATTTCTCAAGCAAATAATACGTCTAACATCATCTGTTCCTAAATTATTGCTAAGCTCGTGGTGTTTATCTAAACGATTTTTTCACACTGTTCTAGAGGATTAGTTACAAGTCTTAATTCTTTTAACAAAAGGATATAATTTAGTTAATGGAACAATGTGTGTATTGTTGTAATTTTTTTTTTTTACCAGAATTTGACTTCTTTACTTAAATTTTCATATATGAGTTTTACACAAGTTCATTTAATTAACTTGAATATAATGTTGTTTTTTTATTTGTAAGAATTTAATATAAGTATTAAAGTATTTACAACAAATGATGTATTATGTTCAAATAATTGAACTAGAATCGGTAGATCTTTTAATATAATGTCATGCAATGTCTTTATTTTTGATAAAATAGTGAAATTTGAATGTTATTACAACTCTAACACCAACGATAAAAAGGAAAATAAATAAGAACAATGATTTAAAGTGTATTATATAATTTAATTAAAATTATTTAAAATAATTCAATTTCTAATTATAAATTAATTAAAAATTATTGGAAAATATTTCATATTTTAATTATAAAATATATAATAAACATACAAAAATTTGTAGAGATATATAATTACTTATATTTAATCTTAAACTTATTTAATTGAAAAAATTTCATCTATTGTGAATAATTTATACATATGCCGATTAAATTTGATTATGTCCTTAGTTAGGAAGGCATTGCCTACAATATTTGAAAAGGGAGAAAAAAAATAGGGGCACCATTTTATTATAAGTAAATTAAATAATTAACAACTAAAAATAGGGACAAGTTTTGCATGAGCATGATAACTATAGGCATCATATGCCTATAATAAAATAACCATTTGGCACCATATTCGTAATAGAATAGCTTTTGTTTTAATGACTACTCACATTTTATATTTGACCAAGGGAAATTGATCGAAATAGGCATCATTGTCGTTTGCTCAGTGATCATAAGTGCAGCGTCCGTCTATAAATGGTTCTACTCCTTTGGATTGCTCTGGCAACTGGCTGTCAAATTGAGGGAGACACCTTGTTTAATTTTTCCTCAGCACCTCAACTTGAAGGGAAAAGTAATAAAGAAAGGAAAATGGCCAAAACAGAAGAAGAAGAAAAAAAGTAGTCTTCAAAGCTTCGATTTTTCAACCATATTATATATTACTAAAGAGGGATTGTAATTTTTAATTTTTTAATTCAACTACACTACTTTAGGATTAGAAGAAGAAATTTAGACCCGAATCACCACTAATACCTTAACTTTTCCACTTAACGTCTTTACAATGACAGGGTAAAAATATTAATACATGCGAAATATGCTTATAATAGATAACTAGTAATTGCAATATCTTAGGACATGTGAGTTAAATACTTGCCACTCAAAACAAAAACAAAAAATAGCCAACCCTGAATCTACGGGTAAAACCTTCAAGCCCTCATTCCAATTGCTGGGAAATGTAAATCTTTATCTTGTCACATGGTTTTGTTTTTGGCATCCTTCTTAGATATCAAACGTACAGGATAACCACTCTTAAGTTTTGTAAAAAGCGCTCGTTTCTGAATACTTGAGTCAGAATCAATCACCTTCCACCTGAATATAAGCACTACAACTATTTAATTACTTTAGTTGTATGCTACAACCATACGCTTAAAATCAGCATTTTACCAAAATAAAATTAATTAATGAGTCTGATCAATGATAGAAAATAAAGTACTCACTTGTAATTGGTGATGAAGCGGTGGAGAAACACCAACATCATGGCTTTAGCCATGTTCTTCCCTAGGCACGTCCTTCCTCCCATCCCAAAAGCTAAGAAGCTGTATGGTTTTGACTCTGCCTGTAATTTTTCCAACATTTTTATCTTGTAATTTGTGAATGTTAAAGTCCCATTATAATGTTGCAAGATGTATCATTTGGGGTTAAAAGAAAGGGAAGGAAAATGAAAAAAGAGTAATTAAAGGGTCCTAAGGGTAGGCTTACTGGAAATCTTGAAGGATTGAACACATCCGGATCCTTGTGCACAGTTGGATCATGGTGTATCGATCTAGCATCGATGTTAATGTTCCACCCTTTCTTGATTTTAAATCCTATATCAGTATTATATTACGAATTATTTTTCCTTTCAATTTATACAAAGTACATAGGCATGCATAGGAAATTTATGTATATAGGAACCTTCAATCACACAGTCCTCGAGTGCTACTCTGGGCAACCACTGTACCACAGATGCCTTCCTCAACGCTTCTTTTACAACCTGTTTGTAAGTGTGAAGACCCAATTTTATTCAGACAAATAAATATAAAAGTATAAAAAACATTAAGAATTAAAAGGGAAAGAAAAGAATTTGTCATGAGCAATTAATTAATCATCAGAAACCACAATTAATTTAAGAGAAGCAACTCATGCAATGCACAATTTCATCACTAGTAAATTTAATGAAGCAGCCAACAGCACATTGCTTGAACTAATAGTGTAAAAGTGTACAACTAATAACACACACCTTAGAAGCATATGGCATCTCATTAAGGGCCTCTAGTGTAAGATACGAATTTCTTGAGCCATTCTTCTCAATCTTAAGTTGCTCCTTCTGTTTAGTTAACGAATTACAACATTTTATTAACTACCAAGGAAGAAAGTGTTGAAAGAATAATATATAATTTAAAGACAAAACCGAATTGAAAGGATTCACTGACCATAAGAGTATTAAAAACTTGTCGATTCTCATCCACAAATTTGATCATCCATGTCATTGCATTTGCAATCGTGTCCTGTCCTGCAATTTCGAACTTTATATAGCAAAATCCGGTGCACATAATATATTAGGGGGGGGGGGGGGGTGTTCAATAGTTCTAATATAAACGTTACCTGCAATTATCATAGTTAAGATATTATCTTTGATCTCTCTGTCTGTTAGGCCTGGGACTCCATCCTCGTTTAATTTATTATCTAAAAGTTGTTGAAGAAAATCTACATGGTGAGTTGCAATTCCACTTCTTCTTTCACTTATATTCTTCTCCAATATGTTCATTATTCTTTTTCGAGCCTGCATTTTTCACTTGAAAGCTTAAACTAACATTTCAAAGTTTGTTTCAGCTAACACTGAAATGATTTGTATATAATAATTACCTGAAGGCCTTTGTAGAATCTGGTCCAGGGTAACCTCACGGGTAATGCTAGCATTGCTTCACACAAACGAGCAACCTCATTATGCATCGTCACTAATTCTTGGCCACTCTCGATGCTTATTAGCATCTTGCACATCGCCTTACAGGCCAGCTGCATTACCAAAGTTATCCGTGTGTGTTAATTTGAATTAAGTTAATAGTGATTTGTTTAAAAAATTAATCAGAACTAATTATATTAGAAAACTTTTTTACCCTTGTAAAAAAATATTTTTATTCAACTAACTAGATTATAATCCTTAACTTTTTATGTAAAGATATCATTCTATCTCGTCTTTAAATATTTTTTCGTGAAAGTAGAAAATCAATTCAAAAGTTTTTCCCCATAATGGGATCACTAATACATAGGACGTCACTAATGCATAGATAGGGCATGACTCTTCTAAGGTAAATAATTCATTTAGAGAATAAGTAAGAAAGCTTAAAAAAAATTATGCATGGTTAATAATATGTGCATATACATGTATATGATAAATCATGAATATATTAAATATTAATTTTATAATAAAAAATTGAAATGCTTCATTTCTCTTCTATATAACTCTTAATATACTTAATTCATACTCAATTTTTAAGAAAAACGTATGGATCTTTTAGTTTAACCAAATGTTTTTATTTGAATCTTGAACATAACAGTTGCTTAAAATATTTAAAAATAAGTTTTGTTGTTGATAATGATGTTATCCGGGTGAAAGATACTTGTGTTTTTGAAGATAATTTTATTTTATTTTAATTAATTCATATATGTATACCTTGAGTGTTTCATCTTGTATGACGACAACAGATCCACAGGTCCAGGTACGTGTAGCTTGAAGAACGAGTGAATCAAAGAGTTGAACGAAGGAAGACAAAGAATCTGTTGAGAACAAACTGAAGAGACGGGCGCGTATGAGTTTGTGATGCTGTTGTGCTGCACAGAGCAAGCTGTCGCGCCCAAGCAGCTCTGCGATTGATTTTATGTAGCTCTTTGAGAATTTCCCTCCCTCGTTCTCCTTGTTTACAATCACTTTTGCTGACTCCCTGCTCGATATAAAAACGTGCGTCTCCCCAAACAACTTCGCCTTGAAGCATTTTCCATACCTGCGTATTGTATTAGCAACTAAATTACTGATCCATGTTAATTATTTAAACAAGACTTTAATTTTAATTAATTAGAAATTATTTTATACAATTTTTAAAATAATTATTATAAAACTAATAACATTATGATGCATATATGAGAATCTAGATAATTAATTCCTGTTAAAAATATTAGTAGATAATTGCGTAAAATTGTTTTTATTGTCAATATATTTTAATTAAACTAAATAAAAATAAATAGACAAAGAGTACATTAAAATCTTTAGAAAGCAATACATATAAAGAAAAAGTGCATGGCTGCGTGCATGATATATATATATATAGATCATCATCTAGCTAGCTAGTTCAGTAAACGGACATATTCCTTCTTCTCCACTTAATTTGAATATCAATTTTTTTTTCTTTCACTTTCAACATTACTGCAGGCCTAAGGGCACATTATGATAATCAGATTATCATTTCTAGAGTATAATACGGATGTACTCACAAATCATATGATATTATCTAGCTATATATATAACTTGTAAGTAAACTCTAGCTGGTTACAACTTCATAAAGCATAAGTGCATGCAGTAGTATAACTTTGTTTACTTTATTATGTACAATAGGCATTAGGTGCAGCCACATATGAAGGACAAAACCAAGAAGAGATCAGTGAGACAAAAAGAGAAGAGGTTTCAATATGTTTAATTAGAATATTGGGATTCATTTGTTACCGGAGGCGGCGAGCATGGACAAACTCATAGACTCCTTTGCTGCTGTTGATGGCAGCCATGAACTGAAGTGTCTCTCCTACGAAGGGCAATCCTCGATTTCCCGGAGGAATGCCGATAGAGGACTTGTTTTTGCACCAAAGTGCCCAACATACTAATAAGAACAACAACAAGAGACCAACATAGCAACAAATTATGTAATAAGGATGCTCCTTTACCAAGTGGGAAAGCATTTTGCTCTCCTTCTATATCTTGCTGAATAAATTAACAATACTGCTAGTGCTAAGATATATTGGTAATAACCTCAATAGTCACGTGTACGTACGGTTAAGAAAGTCATGATATGGCCGACATGTACTAGAGTATATTTTGAAACGTTGAGGCTTCTTCCACTTTGAAACTGAAGTGGGACAATGCGTAAGCCATTCTTCTTCTTCTTAAGATTACCGAGGATATTTCTTAACTTGTCTAATCATGCTACATTATCATATATTCCGCCGCCAATCACTAGTGCTCATATATAATGTTAACGATATACTATCAAATTAACTTGTGCTCATTAGTGATGCCATTGTTGATGGGCTTGCTAGCAACTAGTCTAGAATCATCACCAACTTTATTTTTATTCTTGGCAGACACCATCACCTTGGTCTTCTTTATAAAATTATATTTAAGTTAACGGCCGGTGTTGTTCATGCTTTTGCCAATTGCCACGATCTTTGTCCTCTGTTCTAATCAGGGCCGTGCCTATATATTAATTTTTTGGCCTTAGACATATTTTGTAGGTAAGTTTTGTCTATTTTCATTTTATTCTTTCACTTTTTTTGAAAAAATTGTTAATTAAAATTTAATATTGAAGAAATATTTTTACTAGTAATTTATTCTACTATATCTTACAATATAAATGATCTCAAATTGAATCTAGAAAAAAAATTTGATTTTGAATATTTTTTTATAATGACATCAAATTGTAATTGTAAGTACTATTACTTATATTTTATAAAAATTATATGCATATAAAAATGATTAACTTTTTAATATACTTCAATATTTTTAATAAGATATTAATTTTTATGTTAATATTTCTATTAATATCTTTAATTTAGGAAAAAAAGTTAAGACCAATAATATCAAATTAATATTCACTAAAACTTAAATTTAGTTCAAGATAAATATAATATTTTTTTCAATTCACTTTCTTTTACCATTTTCAATTATTATGACTCAAATAAAAGGTACAAAGCAATTTTATATTTTACAAGTGTAATCTCGCCACTCTCATTTTCATCAAAATATACATAATTTTTTTTATAAAATTTAATCACTATATTCATTTTAATATGATTATTTTTAATTTAAAGTAAATGGAAACTAATTTTTCTATAATTTTCAAATGAATTATAAACTTCTCAAATGATTTATAATATATCTATGTGTATACATATAATAAAATTTTATAACTTTACTAAGAAAATAATAATAAATAATAAAATAAAATATATTACCTAATAATTTAAATTTAAATTAATATTTATAAAATTAAGAGTTTGCTGGGAGGCCTAAGGCAATGACCTAATTGACCTTACGGCACTGGTTCTAATGGAAGTACTCATGGCTTTAGTTGAGATGTTGCCCCACGGTTCATTTTGGTTGTTGGTGGGCGCCATGGGAAAAACAAAAATTCAATCAACAACACTAACGAGCGACGTCCAAAGTAAATTAATTAAGAGCAAACAGAAAGCTAAGGCAGCAGGAACAATGGTGTTCTTCCGTTTCTTCACATAACAATCCTTGAATCAAACCTTAGTAGCTAGGAATTAAGATGGTGTAAGAATACTTTTGTACTGCACAAATGAGTTTCCACTTTTTAGGATAGAGTCAAGTAGTCAACCACAATCCAATGTGTTCTGAAAGTCCACTACCATAAGCTTCTTGATCATCCACCATGAATGAGCCTTCTTTTTTCCTTTCCACCTCAAATTTCAATTCCTTTTTAAACTGAGCATAGTATAGGGCGCGTGTCTAAACAGTCCAGTCCACCTTTAAGCTTTCATCAAGAATATTACTTGAGTGAATTCAAACAAATTATTAGTCATGTGCACTTCTTTAGAGACAATTATTGTTGGAGATCAACGTTGGACACTAGTTATATAACTAAAATTGTGTATAAGTAGAGACAATTCAGTGAACTAGTCTTTAAGGTTAAATTAAGCTAAAATCCAAATCTTAAGCATATCTTAGTATCTGTTCTTGAACTTAGGTCATCTATTAATTGGAGCACTTACAGATTTTTAATCGTGCAAATTTCGTTCCAGATGTCCAATCTTTGACATAAGAGGAGTGTAGAAGTTGTGTCCACTGCAAAACAAAAGTAAGCAATTGTTGGCAATTCTCGCGTCCAAAAGATAACATAACCGCGAAATAAAGAAGTGATGACCATATATAAATAAAATTATCTATATACTTAATTTTTCTAAATTAGAATAAAGATGAATGTTAAGCCAACGAGTGTGGTTCAAAATTTAACTATTTAAACAACATAAAATGATAAGCAAATGTTGCCTTTTTTTTTATTATCAAAATTAATGATTTTTATCACATAAGAATATAGGAGTTGTCACCCTGATTGACACCTTTGATTTTTTATTTATCCTATAACAGGAGACGTCACTCTAGTATGTTTCATTTTGTTAAGTATTTAGTGTCATCAAGCCAACACTAAATGTATGTTTAATGACTAGATTTTATATCACATTTTTATTCAATTTAGTATCGGTTAAACCGATACAAAATACCTATTTAATTGACTATGCTCCTCCTACAATATTTTCTTAAAAAATCTCTTGTTATTTTATAAAGAAAATACTAAATGAAAAAAATATTAATATCTTAAATATATAAAAAAATATTTTGATTAAAAGACAAAAAGATATCCTCAATGCTTTTTTTAGTGAGTAAAAAAGTTTTATAAAAATTCACAGGAGGATTTATAATTATAAAAAAAATCTTACTAATTAAGTAGTATCTCACTTACATTGGACACTAACCATCTTTATTATTCAAGAAACACATTACAATGTGTGTCTTTGTAAGAAAGTATAGGAAAGATATCATATAAATTTCATAGAAATCATAGGGTTGCCAATGTAATTGCTCAGTATTATTCTATTTTTATCTCTAAAACTTAAGGAAAGTTTCAAAACCAAAAATGTGACATAAGATTTAGCCATTAAACAAGTATTATGCTAAATTGAGTGAAAATATAACATAAAATTTAGTCATAAATAGTTATTTAGCATCGACTTGATCAACATTAGATACATAATCTCCTGTTACATGACAAATAAGAAACACAAGGTGTCACTTTAGTGACGCTTCCAATATTCTCACGTGACAAAAATGACTCTTATAATAACTCATCATCTTATTTTACCATTTCCTCATAAATTATATAGATTGTTGTTTCTTTTAATTTTGCAATTGATAAAGAATATAGAAATTTTTAGTTCAAATAATTTCAATAAATTGAAAATCCCTTAAGAAAAGAGTGTTAAAAATATACATTTCTAAAAGTTAGAGATCTGTTGCAATGCGACAAGGCCCAACATCCACCAAAAAAATACAACAAGGTCCAACAAACCCAAGCAAGCATAGAAAAAAAAATTATTAAATGAATACTAATCCTAAAAAATTTAAGCAAAACAAAAAATTTGAGTTTGAGATTCACGTCACAGCACAACAGATGAAGGATCTGAGCCACAATTACTGGAACTGAACAGAGTAGTATTTTTTCAGTGCATTCTAGTTGTTAGGTATTTGAATTTTTTCTATGATTGATTGGAGTGTCTTGTTAATGTTCGATGAAATGCTTCACCGATCACCATTTGTTTTTTCAGGCAAAAAGTTGTTGAATGGAGGTAATTTTAAGGGAGAAGGACGCAGGTGAGTGGGTTTACCGAGGCGAAGGAGCTGCCAATCTTGTTCTCGCATACACCGGATCATCTCCTACGTTTGTACGTTCCTCAATTTTATTTTACTTTTTATTTTAATTGAATTGGATTACAATAAAAGCTTGATGAATGGTAATGGTGTTGGTGTTGGTGTTGGTGTTGGTGCAGATTGGGAAAGTGATGCGCATTCGTAAGTGTCCAAGGAATGGCGCAGAGGGTATGTGTATGAGGAGCCCCTCTGCTTTGACTGCGCACGAGCGCCTCCTCTGGAAAGACGTTGATGAACTCATTTCATCTTTGGACAATGAAATTGCATGCCAACTATTTTCCCACCACGTTATGAAGCCATTGCTTGGTCCCAAATATATTGATGCTGGGGTATGTCTTGTGTTGCCCCAACTCCGTAATGGCTATCGTTAATGTCTCTATTTTAACTGATATCAATCATCATTGTTTATGTCTCTATGTTAACTGATTCTGTTATTTATAAATGTGTACCTAGTGTTTTTTATAGTTCGTGAATTAATCAATCGCCCATGCACTAACCTTTGCTTAGGATGTTATGTGAGATTGATGATTAGTGATCATGACTTGACTCTCATTTATCCTTTGATACTTTGTTTAGATGCTTGTTGGGGTGTCAAGGGAATTTCTCGAATTGGTTGAAAAGAATGTAATTCGTCAACGTCCTGCTTGGAGAGTTGATAATGCTCAGGTCGACATGCATCGTGATTCTGTGCTTCTCATGTCTGATCACTCACTCTTCACTCATGGTATTGAGATGCCTTTGAGGGCTTGCTTCTACTGATTACCCCCCTGTTTTTAGTGTTTCACATCTAAATCTAGTATCTAAGTATTAGCATTGCTGGAGCAATTGAACCCTTTTATTCCTCAGTTCAAATAATAATTGTTCTTTTACCTCTTGTGCATGTAAAGTTGTGGAATATGCGATTGCTACGGACCTTATGTTTCTTTCAGTTGACATTTTATATTACCATGCTGAGAAATCATCTATCTGTAGAAGTGGGTACAGTGGATGATTGGATTATTTTACCTCTGTTGGGTAAGAATCCAAAGACGCACCATAAGTAGTAGCAATGCAAAGTAGGAGAGAAGGTAGGGAGGCAATATTACTTTAGGGTGGGACAGGAACCTGACATGCTACTAATAATATGTTAACAGTTTGGCAAGTGCACCAAATGTCCAAGTAGTAAAACTCAGAAGTCCGAGTATCGAATTCCACAAGGATTTTGTGTTGCACTTATATTGAATACTTTTCAATTTATAAGAGAAGAAATAATTAACGAGAGGGGTAGGAGAAAGAATAAGGAACAGGAAATTATAAATAATAGAAAGCAAAGGAATTAAAAGCAAAAGAATTAAATAAGGAATTCAATGAAATGCGAATGTTAGGATCTAGCATGTCTTGTTTGCCGAGGATGTATGATTTTAGGATTTTTCTTTACCAATTCAAGTGAATTTATCCTATTCACATCTATTCATTTACTTGTCCCTGATGCCTCACGATGACAAACCTATTTTATTTATCTATCCCCCAAATACCTTTGAAAAGATTCAAAAAATAAAATGCATGAAGTTTGAATTCTAGATGTGTGCTTAAATGCATGGGTATAAAGTTATCATCCTATGTCTAGCAATGATTTCCTTATGATATCTTTTCGTTTTGTTCCATTAGCAGTTACCCTCTATCGAGCGTTTAACCCCTAAAACTAATGCATGCATACCTTCCTTATATCTTTATTAGGAGTTACCCTCTGTCGAACACCTAACCCCTAAAAGAATATAAAGATGAATAATGCATGGGAGATAAATAGAAAAGACAATAAGATAGAAAACACATGTTGCATTGATAAATAGTGAGGAGTACATCATACATCGCTTGACTTTTTAGGCCTGCCAGACCCTAACTGGGGGTTTAGCCTCTCATGGCCATTGAGGGCCTTACACTAGAATGGGGGTATAAGAACTGATGGAAGGAAAGGAATGAAAGCAAGAAAGGGGAAAAATGGTGAAAGAGAGAAGAGAATTCCCTAAGGAAGAGTTTTCAGGCTTTGGGTAGTAATGAGAATGCTCTGAGACTCGGTGTGTTGTTTCCCTTGGCCTGACTCTCTATTTATAGCTGCTGAAGTGGACTTGAACCTTCGTAAGCTCGCTTAGCGCGCGTTCCTCTCGCTTAGCGCAGGTGCTAAATCTCGCGCTTAGCGCCTGTTTCTCGCTAAGCGTGTGTGCTCTAATCTCGCACTTAGCGCGTTGTTGGGCTGGGCCTGGGTGTTGTAATCTTCATTTTTTTCGTAATTTGCTGTACTTTTTGCTCTTAGTCCCTTCAATTGTTATATCTGCAGCCAATATTTAGAAAAAATATCAATTCTTAACAATTTAGACCAAATAACTGCTAAATAATTATTTTTAAACACAATTTTACTTTATTTTTCTATTATCAACAGTACAATTATTTAGAAGTTATCATAATATTACTTACATCCAACAAGGAAACTTATTTTCTTCCCATGCTTAGTAAACACACGTTTTAAGTTTTCTAACTTCATAACACATCTGCAAAACATTTCAAAGTTCTGTTTCAAGCTCCCCTGTTTCATTTCAGGTAATCTAGTATCTATCCCCTGCATATCTGTTGAGATAAAGGTATGCTCTCCATAATGTCATACATTATTATTCTTTGGTACATGTCCTGCCCCCCTACCATTAGACAACAACTTAGTTTAAACTTTAAAATTTTAAATTAATTATCAAACTTGCTCTCCTTTACTCTCTCTTTTTCCTGTTGTTAACATTTAAAGTGTTGTTCTGAACAACTAGCCCAAATGTGGATTTATTCCTCTTTCAAGATTCATATCTGAAGGAACTGCTATCAAAAGGAGGATAACTCGCTTTCAAATGCACCAAGCTCTGAAATTGCATCAAGGAGAGGTACCCCATACACAATTTTGCCTTTAACAGTGGTTCAGCTGCTGCGTAGTGCATACATCTTCCTGTGGTCATATCATGTAGTCTCAAAGTCATAATTTAATCTGTTGTTCTGTTGATGGATGTTAATATAATATCACTTAAATATACACTATCTTTTTTAACCTTTAAATTTGAGACAGATTTATCCAACATATCTGCAGATATCACTGCTAAGTGAATACAATCCTCTTGATCTGTTCTCTGGATCAAAGGAAAGAATTTATAAAGCTATCAAGGATCTCTTCACTACACCTCAAAACAATTTTCGTGTATTTATGAATGGCTCTCTCATATTTGGTGGTCTGGGAGGTGGTGCAGAAGATACAAACTTTGGTATTGCTAAAGCATTTGAAGATGCACTTAAGTCTGTCATTCAAGCTGATAATGGTCTGTGTACAGAGAACTTGCTTACTATTGTTGCTGAGGCTGTGCAAAAATCGGGAGTCCTTGATCGACTCCTGGATGTTCAGAAGCTTGATAATGTTGACATAGAAGGAGCCATCCATGCTTATTATGACATTACTCATCAACAGTGCATGATATGTAGAGAATTGAGTGAAGAGCAACTGAAAAGATATACCTCTTTGCATTCTGCTACATTGGATGAAAGCTTGAGAATTGTAAAGGACTACTTAATAGCAGCAACTGCAAAAGACTGCAGTTTTATGATATGTTTTAGACCAAGGAAAGCGGGGGATTCTGGATCTGGATCTATATACAGTAACATATATCTTGAGTCAACTAAGCAAACCTTTGACTTCAAGGTAGGCAGCCGTTCACTTTTTTTATTTTTCTTTCTTCATTTATTTTGATAAGGTTGACTGTGCATTGCATGATTCATTTGGTTCAGCTTGTCGGTTCAGGACCTCACTTGAGAATGGTTGATTTTCAAAAGCTTCTATCCTGTAGGTGCTGTTAAAAAGCTACTGCAAAAGGTCATTCAGGAATGTTAGATAAAAGTAATATAAAATCTAAAATGAATTTCACTTCAATAAAAACAGAAGAGTTTTTTGTGCCTAAGAGAAGAAAGAATTTAAATACAGTGGAATGTTGACTTATTCTAGAATGGATCAATGGTGAATAACAAAGTGGCACACCATTAAATAAAGAAACAATACTTTAGGGACTAAACAATAACTATACTAATTTTAAAAAAATAAAAAACTAAAAAAAAGTCTGAATTTTGGGTTTCTCTCTTTTCTTACTTGGGCCTCTCACCCTTATGCCTCCCTCCTCATATTCTACCAAAGAAAGGATGCCATTGAAAGAAAAGCAACAAATTGAAAGATTTTATTTTCAATTGTTGCCAAGAGTTACTCAGTCATTATAGTGAGAAATCAAACAAAAAGAAGTAACTTGGCCTCCCTTTCCATTTTTAATGATTCTATTCTCTATCTTTATAAAACAGAATAACTATAATGCTTGTTACACTTATATCTTATTTTAACTGTAGTTTTATCTATATTAGGTGTATTTCATTGACTTGGATTTGAAGCGAATGAGTAAAATGGAAGAATATTATGAATTAGATAAGAAGATAGTGAGCTGCTACAAAGAAATGATCAAAATGGACCAGGGAAGAAACCCACAAACTTGCAATCCTCTTAAACTGCATACTGAGATTTAGCAGGCTCTTACAGATGACACTTGAGGAAGATTGCATTGGTAAGTATGAGCAATTTGATCAATATTTTTCTATCCTTCAGAAGGTTTTCTGTATGCAAATCTTAAGTTGGAAACTTATATTAATTGTGCTTCATATAACCTATTCAATGTGGTTATACTTTCATTTTCTTTATTAGTTTTTCTATGTTATTACATATGATAAACCCTCACTCCTTTATTTTCTAAAATGTCTATATGTGTGTGGCCTACTGCACACACAACACACAGGTACCAGATAATACTATTGAATTTATTAATGCATTTGGTCAATTTGGTTCATGACTGTTTTGATCTGTACGTAACAATAGGAAACATAAGGAACCCCCCACCCCCACCCCCATCCCCCCAAAAAAAAGCTATTGGTGAAAGTGATATATCAGTTGCTATAATGCTGCCCACCCCAAGCACACATTGCACATGTACTGATATAACTGAAATTTGATTTGTCTTCGCTGTTTAAATATGAGTGCACCACTAATGCCGGAATGAAACATTTGTTAGTTGTAACTGAACATGTGCTTGATTTCCACCTTCACTTGAAAGATATAGGGCTCACCAAGCTGGCCTCTGTGTTGTTAAATTTAATTGGTAAATGATTTAACCTGCTAATTATTTAAAGTAAATTATCTTACAGTAACACTCAGAATATCTGTTCTAGCTTTGCAAACTTAATGGTCATAATTATCTGCTACTTTGCAGTGTAATGCTGTAAACAGTACTCGGAATTTGGCAAAACAAAGCCTATTTAGAGACCGTGACTTCAGCTCAGATCTGGTTTTTCCTTTGGTCAGCCTAGTTTTGCCGTGGCTTGACTGATGATCTGTGTACCATACATTGAGCTCATGAGATATTTCAAGGTTTTTCCCCTCTCTCTGTCTCCAAGGCTCACACTATTTATTTGTTTATTGTCTCAAGTTCGAGTAGTAGTACAAAGGGACATGTGAAGGTTGGATTCACAGAAGTGGTCATGCTTTCACCAGTATGCTGACACATTCCAATCAAAGCTAATCTGATGATCTGACAATTTCATACCCAATTTGAACCAGGATAATTTTTTTTTTTCAAGACTTAATTTTCTTTACAAAATACAACTTTCTGGAGCACTCCTTATGAAATATTGACATAAACTATGGTTAGAACCAGTTGTTTCTTGATATTGGAAATTGATTAAGGAAAATGCTAGAGCTCATAAATAGATTTATCATACTTGCTTCCAGACTGAGCTGGCTTGCCAGCTTGCTATTGAGCACCTCACAACCTCACCCCCTCCTATAAATGTTTGCATTTTGTTTTGGGCCGAGTAAATGGTATATGTTTTGGTAAACCTTTTGTTGAATAGCATTGGGTGTATTTAGCATGGGTCTGATTATCATATGTACAGGTTGAGATTTCTTCTCTCCATTTTGTCATGTGTGAACTATTGAGAATTTGTTTACTGAACCCAAGAATCTGGGTTTAACTAAATAATTGTGTAATATTAGCCGGAGGTTGTTTTTGTGAATATTTAGTTTCTGCATTTTGTTTGCTTGGGAGGGCATGGGTGCGGACATTATCTGATTTGCATCTATTACTGGTTGTCTAGTTCCCTACTAGCATTAACAATTTAGCACTGCCACTCCATTTAGTTTTCAGCCAAATATCTACAGTGGAACATGGTGAACAAGATACCTAAACACGGATGGGGAATAGATGAGATCTTAGACAATAATTTATCGTAGCAAATGATGTCTAATGTTCTTATTATAGATATTGTAACCTACTTTCATATTATAGCACTCTTGCTATGTGATATGCTTCAGTACTATTTACGGTTTGTTCATTTTAGTTTATACTTTTTCTGCTTTTGGATGGACAGTACTAACATATCTGATGGGCATATGTATTGCAGAAGACTAGCGTCAGTAAAACTGTTCCGTTCAAGGTGCACGCAAAAGCAACTTGTAAAGGCATTAATTCCATTGTCCTCAAACGGGTTCAAGATCATGGTAACAGTGACTGGCGAAGCCAATGCAGTGAGGATCATCAAGGAAAAAGAATCAGCAGAAATTGAGTAGAGGCGCTGCCAGGGAAAAGATGATGGATGAGAGAAAAGGTGCTTTCATGTCAGAGATGTGATGTATGGTATATATGATTGCTGAAGATGGTTACAGTTACTGTTCTATTATGTAATTAACTCACTCTAATCGGCGTGCTTGTTGTACCATTATCAATCATTTTGCCAAGCAAAATAATGTCTATATTAACTGGTAGCATTTTTTTTATACTAACGTGATTTCATAAATAATTTAATTAGAATACACTAACAGTATACTGGCTTTTTCTGTTGTCTTCTAATTATAGATTGTAAAATAATTGAAAGTTATTCACTTAAGTAATGCCTTTAGAAGTTATATGTGGAGTAGTTTTTAATTTGTTGATAGTGTAATGAAAATGTATCAAAATTAAACTTTCATGAATTCATTATCGTCAATACTGTTGAGTTTTTTTAAAAGAAAATTACATTTGCTAAATAAGAGGATCTGGACAGTTGCGTGTCTAGTGATCTTTCTGATTTCTCTGTTTCATCTACTACACGAAGAGGCTCTAGTGCTGGTCGGCAGGAATTTAGAATCTAAATGTTATTATTTGGTCTAGTTAAAGAACAAGCTTAAGTAATAATTATTTATGAGAAGATCTAGATATTTTTAGCAAATAAGTTATTTATGTCTTTGCATTTCATTGAATTTAAATAGTTTATAGTTAGTTTCATTGTATTTCTTTAAGAAAAAAATGGCAATAAGGAGGTTATTCGAAATGCAAAATGTAAATGTGAAACGTCAAAGTAGAATTAATTGTAATTAGATAATGAAAATTACTAGTATATAAATATGAAATAATTTATAAGTGTTTGGGTGTAACATTATTCATTTCGAATACCCAAACAGAATAAAAACAGCGTTCAAATGAAGAAGCCCCTAGTTCACTTCTCAAGTATGTTATTGATATCACCGTGATTTTATACATTATTACACGTCAATTGGTTCTCCTCATTTTTGTATACATGTTGAAAGTGAGAGAAGTATGATACCACCGAACAAACTCGACCATGTACAGTATTCTCTTCACCAGCAACCCTTTCTCTGCTTTACAAAAACAGATTGAACAAACTCTTAAGAATTCCCATGCACCATGCACGACATTAAGGTAACTAGAACTTGACCTTTTCTTTCTCTCTTTCACATTCTGTATGTATGTGTGTGTTGGTGTGCGACGTAAACAAGATGCAAATATCATTGACTTGCCTTGAATTTGTCTCTTTCCTGACTGTCTATGTATGCCATAAGTTCTTCTTGTCTTATCAAAGATTCGTATAAAGCCTGTTAATGATGTTGAACAAACTAGTTTATAATTACACACCAAAAATTATTGAGCAATCTACCACTCACATACCTTCTTTGTAGCTATCAACTCTGCTTCCAATGCATCCACACGATAAACAGCAGCATCGAGCAGCTCCTCTTTCTCATGTGGCATCACACTAGGCTTTGATTGCAGCATGTCAACTTTCTCTTCAAGCTCACCAATGCGTTTTAAGGTAGACGAGGGAATGTTTGTCTTTGTGAATCTGCCGGGAGCACATGAATCAGGACGAGATTCCTCCATGGATATTGAATCAACAGTCATGTTAAGTATATTTCTGGCAGAATCAGAATCTGAGTACCGTATTCCCTTAGTGACACGAAATGCTATTGATCGAGCAAAAGTATAAAGGGCCAAAATGAAACCCGCTGTAACAGTCAGATTTTTCACATTTTCAGTACTCAATAGAAAAAAATTTCAGAAATCAATTCTAAGTAGCATTAATTATCTTAGTTCAATGTATACATTTATTTATCTTTGTATCATAAAGAGAATTTTATTTCACATGCAAGTGCTCAAGTAGTTTGATGTATTTTTTGGGGGGGATGGATAAGTAGTTAAGTACCGATTCAATGAACTCAAAGCCGTGAATAAAAAAAATATTAAGCACAAGGGGTAACGATTGAATTGAAATTGTAAGTTTTTCATTCCGTTAAATTTTTTTGTTATGTTAACGTAGAAATTAATTATGACAGATTTTGATAATGTCATCGTTGGTTAAGTTCACCATGTTCGAAAAAACAAAAGTGTTTATATCCACCCCTGCAGGCTTATATACAACAACAATATCTATTCTTAGCTCTAATAATTATAGCATGTCAAAACCAATAATTGTGCCCGTGCATAACCTGTTGAACAAAATAACATTCGAGGTGTTGCTTGTTTTTCCTTTGGTCCAACATCAATGGCTTTGTCAACCGTGGGAACATGCTCAACTAAATTGCCAGCATGACTAGTCTTACCAACCATTCTTGCCTGGATAAACATAAAGGCAATTACATTAAATTCATTGCAACATTTTTTCTTGCAACCTTAATATAAATATCATGGTCACTCACTTCTTCAAGGACAGGAGTTAACATAGGGCTTATACAATTCCCACATGCTTTGGGAGAAGCTATATCTTCAACTTCAGATCCTGATTCTCCTGTAGATGTATCGCTACCTCTAATCTGTTTTCTCAGAAACCCAAAATCCAAAGGAAGATAAGAATATTGTTATCATAATATCTGAAACCGAAAGTTCTCAACTTAACATTTTGCAGGGTTCAAGATGGTAATGGAAACTGTACCATTGGAAAAGATATCTTGTCACATTCAATCACCCTCCCCTCGTCGTTAGAAACTGTTACTATTTGTTTAGAACATCCCACTTCACCACTAAGAACCATCTGCATGCCCAAAATTGTTCTAGTTGAGTCACAGACACAGTAAGATGCAAAGTAGAACTGAAGACCTGAGAGAACTAATCAAAATTTACAGAATAACAGTCTGTATATAAATTACATGATAATTAGCAAACCTTTAAAATGTTTGGGTCTTGCCATGGCCCTTTATCAGACCTCATACAACCACCTTGATCTACACAAGTGCAACTGCCACCAAGAAATTCTGGCAGCTCACTGAGAACTTACAGTTAGTCAGAATTTTCAAATAACTAAACTAGTTGATTGAGAGAAAACTCCATTAACAGAATTGAATGTAGAGTTACCTCTCATCTATAATCTCAAGCAGTTTACTCTGGAACTTGTTTCCAAGAACCTAATGAAACAACATTCAAGTATCAATTAATCCTATACCTATAAATTATCTCCGAGCCAAAACTATAGAAGGTAATTACTTCAATGGAATCCTATAAAACTATAAACAATAACTCAAAAAAATTAACACATACATGAATCTTTGAAGTAGTTTTGGGATCAAGAAATGTTTTCACCGTGTTCCAGAGTATCTTAAAACCAGGACCAGCATTAATGATAAACATTTGGCAGAGTGTCTGCACGGTATCATTTAGAGATTAGAATCAAGAAGCACTACATGAACAATAAGAACATTCTGAAGTCAGAAAAAAAGTGATGATTAAAACTACATACTTGTCAAGAAATAAGTTTTTTATGAAATTAATCATCAGAACTTTATTATATTTGATTAGGCTTTGAAGGATTGGATGAAAGGAGGGAGAGGAAATTTTGAGGATAATTTAGAGGACGATAGGTGGACAAGAATTTTGGCAGTTTGAAAAAGAAAGCACTAAATGCGTCAAGCAAATTCAGACATTCTTTCAAGAACAAAATAAGCCGAAAGGGTGCTAGCCAGAGCAATTCCCTCTGCATTGAGGATGTTCGAGATTTTTTAATACCAGGAGGACCAGCATTAATGATTAACATTTTGGCAAGAGTGTCTGCACAGTATCATTTAGAGATTAGAACTTGGAAGCACTACATGAACGATAAGAAAATTCTGAAGTCATAAATAAAGTGAAGATTAAAGCTACATACTTCAGGGTAGTAATCACCATCAATCTTCTGCAGCCGGGTGATGAGTTCCCGTGCAGACTTTGTTAGGTTTTTGAAGCCCTAGAAAGCAAAAGCAGCATAGTAATATAAACTCCAGTCTTAACTTTTGATTAACTTCAAGTTAAAATGGTTTCTGGAAAACATTCATTGGCCATTTAGACATACAATACAACTTACCACACCTTGAACATCCAAAATGGTTGTACTTGAATCTATGTGTCTCTTCGCAGCTATAGAGCAAGCCGGAAACTTAACAGCAAATGTTTTCTCAAAACCCTGCACATGGTATCTCAAATACCTTTCCAAGGTAGTTACTTGCATAAGCTTGTTGGGATCAACTTTCCCTAGCCTCTCAATATAAACAGGCCTTCCTTCCCTATCTACACCATGATTACCATGCGGGTAGTACTTTAGGACTTCATTCAACTCCTTGAATTCAAAATCCTATAGAGTAGAAACCAGAGAGTAGTATACATGAAACCCAAATTCGAAAAAAATAAAATAAATCAATGTTCAGGTTATCAAATTAAATTGTATTAGATGGATCACCTCCATAATTGTATCTGTACCATATTCTTTCCTCCATTGGATCATATTGGCCCAGATGTGCTTTGCTTTCTCAATATCAAACTTCCTTGCTTTCAAGAATCTGCATGAAATATGTTGAATTCAGTTTTAAACTATACATACAATAAGGTAAATAAACCATATCCATATGTGAATGTAACTACTAATAAATAGTAAGGAGGGTTTGTAACCTCAATAGCATATGATAGTCATCATGTATTGGAGTAAGCAAGTTATCTAACACAAGTGCCTGTCGAAATGCATCCACTGCTTGAATGTCTTTAACATCCCGAACATCCTCAATGGAGAGGGAATTGCTCCTGCTATCAATTTTTCTGCTTCTTTTCTTCTTGAAAGAGTGTCTAAATTTGGCGGACGCGTATAATGCTTTCTTTTTCAGACTACCAATTTTTGCCCATCTATCATCCTCGGAATTATTCTCAAAACTCAATTTCCTCTCTCGCCTGTCATCCATTCCTTCAAAGCCTAATCAATAGTAACATAAGTTCTGAGGATTAATTTCATGAAGAACCAATTTGTTGTCAAGTATCTAAGCCATTGAAATATTGATTAATTACATTCAATCACACGATGCTCAGCTAAATTAAACCTTAATATAAAAGAAATGGAATCTGGGTGCAAAAAAGGAAGGTTACTCACAGAGATTGGTTGACATGTCAACGAAGATGGAAGTGGTAGTGAAACATAAATAAATGGCAGAGATAAATTTGAATATTTATAACGTTTTGTTTTGGGGTGAATGACACGTAGTTGGAGGGTCAGGGTCTTGGTTAATATAGCAGACACACGGAGTGGCGGGGGGAGAAAAAATTCATAATGCATTATTATTAAATTCCCAAAGACAGGAAATTTAATGAATAATAGATGCACGAATCTATATTAGATTTTTACTGGATAAGGAATAAAATCTGTTGTATTGAACAGGAAAACTATTAGATTGATTAAAATATGTTATAAATCATTAATTTTAGTAGGGTTTTTTTTCTAAGTTAATATAAATCAGAGAAAATCATTAAATAAGAATTAAAATTTATCAAAAAATAATAATTTACAATAAATTATAACCAAACTTACTTAATCATTTTTTTCATACACTCGAATTCTAAATCTTATTTAAGAAGAGTGAAGCGTATACTACCTAAATCAAACACTAATTAGTGTTAACTGTATTTTTTATGAACAAATACATTAATTCCAAAAATAATAATATTTATTTTAAAAATTATCAATCTCTTATATCTCACCCAAAAGACATCAATGTTATCATGAAAGTCTCTTTGCATAAATTATCGTAAATTTTTAATATTATTTTTTATTCTGATGCATAAAAAAAGGAGATAAGTATCGCATAATTTTATGAAGAGTAGATTTGTAGTACAAAACTTTGAAATAATTATATTGGTCATTTTTGAGGTTGTGACCGACTGCACATTTTTCATTATTATTGAAAATTTCATATATTTTTTTGGTAAATAGAGATAATGATAACCAAAAATAAAAAGGAAAACTAAACCCTAAAAAATTGCACACCCAGGGCATCAGCCAAGAGGTGTTGCTAGAGGAATCCAACTCAAGGTACGCCCACCTCCAATTCGGACCGGACACACATTGTCATATATCTATTCTCTTGTTTTATTTTTAAAATGCAACTTATTCGATCTATACATAATAGAGAATATGCACTTTTTTTTATAAAAAAAATAATGCATGTCAACATATAAAAAAATATAAAGTAAATAAACTGTAATTTTTAACAAAAAAAATTATAAATATAATTAACACTAACTTCAAAGAAAATCACAAACATGATTGCATGCTATTTAGATCATCTAGAGCCGACCCAAAAAAAAGTAAATTACGCTAATATTTCTCTTACTTTGCACTACTTACACAAAATGAAATATATTTCTTAAAACTACACAAAACCTTTCTTATTTTATGAATATGCTATATTAACCAACCCAAAACATTTTTTTTTGTGAATAACCCAAAATATTTTTTTTGCGTGAAATTGAATAAAAACACCTTTATTATATTTTTTTCATCACACATAATCATTTTATTTCTGAAACATTAGAAAAACATCCTTTTATTTAATAAATATATTCTACATAAATATTGCTACAATAATAAAAATGTCAAATTATGAAATATTATGCAAATTTATAGTTAATTTGATTATTATCCTCTTGAGTTACTGTCAATATATTTTAAGTTTTTTATCTTTTAAATATTTAAAATAGAAAATAATTTGTGGTGAAAAGGAAAAATAGAAAAAAAGGCAAGTCATGTTGTTCTAAGTTTTATGATTCACAATACAAATGAAAACATTTAATCGTTAATGGTTTGGATTACATAATTAATTAGAAATATTACTTAATCTTTTAAAAATCGCATGTGACTTTTATTTAAAAAAACGTAAAATTTATAATTAAATACACAATCAGAACCGTTAATTTTAATCTATTAATTATGACTAAATCCTCGCATTTTTATAATAATAAAGATTTTTCGCATTACATGCTTTTAAATTGGGAAGAATAAAAATTTCAAAGCTTTCCGTTAAAACTATGGAAGAATTGATTCCAAAATTTAAATACTCGGTTAAGGCTAATATTTTATTATAAAATAATAAAGCAATAAAATATTGGCCTAGACAAGTATTTTAATTTAATATGCCCCCATATGGTTTTTATTTCTACCAAAAATAAATGTTCTTTTTCTTCTATCCACTTCTTCTCAGGCCCATTAAGGAATCTCCACAAGACCTCCCCCCCCCCACTAAAAGATTCCTTCGCTAGGCCCGCTGATGCTTTAAAATTTTTGTAATATTTATACTGAATATGCTATAGTCTATGGTCAATGCTATTGTCACTCTCCTGTTTGATCTTTGTATCACTCACTTTTTTTAATTTTTTATAAAAATATTCCCAACAAAAAATCGTTTTTATTATATATGATTATGATTCTACATTGAAAACTAATTTTCGTTGTATATATGGATTAAATATATAACGGAAATTTGTTTCCTTGTGTATTGTAAGTTGACATCTCATGTGTCAATTAACAATATAACAGAAACTAGTCTGTTGTACATTTCGACATAAATTTATGCTAAACTTAATAACAATATAAATATCACTCTTTATTTAAGTCTTATTTATTTCTTTTTATTTTAACATTTTATTTAACCATCCCAAACGTGTTGTGTCACAACTCAATATAAATATTTTTTCCTAACCCTGAAACATAACCATCAGCAACGTGTTGTGTCCAATGGATGAACAATAATACATGTTAACAGCTCATGAGTGATGAGAACTTACACAAATACTGGGAAAACATAATGTATTTCTAATGAGGTATTCGTATTTTTACTAACCAGCGGGAACACTATCATGTCTGCGCGTTTACATTTCTGTTACACTATCATGTTTTATAGTACTAAAATTTATATATTAAAATAATATTTCTTATTATATATAAATTGATGTGGATATTAATTTTAGTTTAATCTATTTTGTAATATATATATATATATAATTTTACTTATGTCTATTGATTTGTTATGATATTAATATATTATGTTTGTAAATATATGTTTATCTATACAAATTGATTAAATTATTTGTGGTACACATATGAATATTATTCTATTTAATAAATGTATTTATAAAATATTAAAATGGTAACATTATTACGTCACTTTTGAATTTTTTTTTTATTTTGATTTTTAATTATTTTTGCTCTTAGGGTATATATACTTCAATTTTAAGAATTTTTTTTACATATTTTAAAGTATGATATGTGGTGGAAAAGAAAAATAAGAGAAATAGATAAATATATAAATTAAATATAAAAAAACATGTATGTAAAGTAAAGATTATCCGAACATTTTTTGTAATTGCAATTGCAAAACAAAAAATATCATTCAAGTCATGTTCTCTTAATAATGTTTTTGAGTTTGTTATATTTTTTAGACATTTATATCCAAAATTAACAAATTTTAAAAATATATAATGGTGTTTGTTTTTTTCTAGCATTTGATAAATAAGAAATTTATAGGATAATGAAAATTATTTATTTATTTATTTACCTTTTTAGAAGAAGAAAAAAATTAAAAATAATATTAGATAAAAATTACTATAGAAACACGTTAGCTTAAATATATTAAAATTTATGTTTTTTTTTAAGAAACATTAATTCATGTTTTAATAACTTACATAAATTTATTTTACAAACTCCCCTTAAAAAAAAGTCATCTTATAAAAATTTAATAAAATTATTTTTTAACATTCAATCAAATACCTAAATAAATAATATCTCAATATAAAAATTTAAGTGAGTAGCACGTGTATGTAATTGGTAAATGGTGGTCGTTTTGGAAGTTCAACACGCCTGTGGTACTTGATTAAGATATCAAGTATATGGACTTCAATAGTCTAGAATTTTTTATTTTTACTTTTGCAAAAAGAATTCTCGAGACGGCACCTTAAACATTTAAAATCATGGCATGAAATTAACACGGATGGGTATTTATGAACTTTTCTTTCTTACTAGAAAGGTCAAAGAGAGAGCAATAACTCAATTTCAATGTAAATAATAATAATAAAATTGATAGTGGAAAAAAATAAAATGAGAACAACACTTGTGTATATCTGGACAGATTTAATACTAACAATAACATTTGATATAGATAAGGTAAATTGTATTTTTTTAGTAGCTGATATTCTCTAATTATTCTTTTTTCACCGTAAGAGATCGAGATCAAATGTATAAGTGTGCACTGAGCTGAATTTAGTGGATAATTTCTCGAAACTTACAAAACTCAAAATGCCTATTATTAAATCACATGTAGATTCGGTTAAAATTAGGTCGCCCAGCCGCAAAACTAAAACATGTCACATTTTGGACAACTTGATTACTTTCTTACAGACCCTGTTATTGGTCACATATCATGATGCATCACAATTTGGGGACGGGGTAATTATTGAATAACAAGCTCTACAAAGATTAACAGTTTTTAAATTTTGTAACATACTAATCTGTTAATTTTATTATACTTTACTAAATTTCATTAATTAATGAAAATCTAATGTAAAAGATTTTAAGATCTATTTTTTTATGTTTAAAATGTTTTCTTTACAATTTTTACAAGTGAAAAACAAGCAATATTTTCATAATTTTCAAAAAGTAAATAGTTTCTCAAACTAAATATACTATTAATATTTAAAAAAAAAAACATTTCCTAATTCCTACCCTAATTGGACGGTAAATATATAAACGTATGTAATATAATTCAATATGTTACGGCTTGGTTGTTCTATTAAGGAAGTCAAATTGAGATGTAACGCACTCGTTAATGCCTTCATATATATATATATATATATATATATATATATATATATATATATATATATATATAAGTGAAAAGACAGATAATAAGATGTTTGTATGGGATCTAGTTTAATTAGTTGAACTGAGTGCGTGTGTAAATTCTTTAAAAATTATTATACTAAAAAGTTTTAACTCAATTGATTAAACAATAAATTATATTAATTACTCTTTTATCAATTATATCATTATGTTTCTCTTAATCTTTAATTAACTCACACGTATATTTATTGTGAAGTTGAAAGGAATAGAGACAATATAAAAAATCCTACAACTAGTTTATTTGAATCAAGAATCTTAATAAATTTCTTGATTTTTACATAATAACTTTAAAAGACAATAAAAAAAACTGAAGGTGGTACGTAATCTTGTAGGACCATTTGAATTGTTTTTTTATGCTCATCTTTTATTTTTATAGATAAAAAAACTAAAAAAGTCTAACACATTTTAAATCTTAATCATTTTTTTATATAATTTATATAATATAATATATTCCAATATTACTTTAAATAAACTTTATATGATAAAACTCCACCCAAAATTCATGTATATCTTAATTTATAATCAAAGTTATCAAGCCATCTTATGTTAAAGAAATTCCTAAACTATTGCATAAAAAACTATGTATTACATTTTAAAAAAAATCAGCAGTTCTGTGGCATATATGAAAAGTGCACCAAGACTAAGAACTTCTGGAAACATATCAATCACAAGATGCACCTACCCTCCCCACAGACAACAGTACCATTTCATAGTGGTCCAGAATGAATTGTTCTCACTTGCTTTATTATAGTTCCAGAGGATGCTTTTATATTCTCAGAGCAATGAATATAATCCAGATCACAGTAAGAGAGAGAAGAGAGAGGTGCATTTAGCAAATGTACTTAGGTATGGATCAGAAGTTTTCCCTCTATATAAGACTACAATAGTCTATATATCTTGTTGAGAAAATCTCATTTAAAACATAAAAACTATAATGGATAACTTCTAAAAATCACATCTGAAATACGGAACCAAACACCTATATAATCCTTTTAGTTTACGTTAAATATGATATGGTAAAAAAAATAGTGAAATTTTGTGTGGTAATGGAAACATGAGGCAGCGAGATTCTTAATGGACCTGAAGGAGAAACGCCACGCTCTGTTCTGACTTTTTTGTTTGGTAGTTTGGCCAGTGGGGACCACCAACAACTGTAGTGTCGCCGCAGTGCCATATTTTCTTTTACTCCTCGACTACGTAAGAAAAAATTTCTACAACATTTATATTAGAGCCCTTTTTGGCATCCATTCTTATTTCTTCCCTAGCTATTATTAGAAACTAGAAAGATAATATAACCCTTTGTTATTCATGTAGCGTCTATTAAGTTTGTTAGTTAACCTTTCTTTCGTCATATAAGAGGAAATGTGAGGAAGTAAAAAGAATATGGTAATATCCAATCCAAATTCAATATATAACAACAACCATTACTATTTTCTTCCCGCAAAAATAATATTATTTTTCTAGTGCAAAAAGGATTATAAATAAAAAGGATTTTGTTGACAGATTTAGTTTGGCATGAGAATCACATTCAGACCTAGGATTTCTCTTCATTTAAACTCATATCTATCATAAACCGACCAACCATCGGATGGACTAATTAATCTGAATATCATATCATATATCGTGCATCAATATGGAACATCACCTTGAAATTTTTAGTATCGATTATTAATTTCACCTGTTTGCCACGATTAGATGCGATTCTTTCTATATATTAATCCAAACAAATAGGCACGTACTATATTAACAAGATGTCCACGCGAGACATTATTGGCGACATAACAACATGGAACACCGTAGGATTCCACAATAAAACTTTCACACCTTATTTTACCTAACTTTGACGAATTAAGTTTTCAAGAACGAGATTACGACTTTGGAAGGTGCAAAATATAAAACTTGTGTATGATACACAGTAAAATATGACCTGCGGCTGTAGGTAGTATACTGTATACATTTTTAATACTTCCATCATTAGTTGTTATAAGGGTATAATATTTTTGTTCCTCCTATGTTTGTAAAGGGACAGAGTTGTTTTCTTTCAAGTAGCGATTTCATAACGGATACGCTTAATCCTGCCAGCACCAAGGAATTAAGTTTACCCTTCACTCTTTTTTCCTCTATTATATTATTGATGGCGCTCTCTCTATTTTTGATTTCACCAAGAGGGGGCTATGTTCTATCTTGTGAACATAAATTCTAAATTGGCATGTGCATCTTGCCCAGCAGTAAAAGCTTTATTTGATCATAGACTCCTATTATTTGAAGACATTTCGACCACCACTATCTGGTATTGGCCTTAGTGGGCTACATGGACAGTTACCAACTTGGCAATGTCCTCAGTTACTAATAAGAGCAGAGTAATAGAGACAGGTAAGTTACATGCATTTCTCATTAAACTTGCCTAAAATATACACTAACTTGGATGTTGGAATCTCTTTTCAGGTACTTATCACATCATTGGAGAAGAAACTCGGACTAAAACGAGGAAGACTGAGGACAGGTCGGAACACCCCGAGAGTGATAAGAACATCAATCATGTTCCCAAACACCTAAAATTCTATTGGTGTGTGTTTTTCAATATGCTTTAGAAGAAAATAACATCGACCCAACGAAAAGGTACTTCATTCATTGTCCATTAAATTTGGGAACTAATATAATCTTCCAATTCATTTGCTTGAATCTAATCTAAATCCAGTCACATGTGAACAAAACAATAACTTATTTCATACTCATAATGTCGAACATGTTTATTGATATGGACCATCACTACTTGTGTGGCAATGGGGTGTGAACAAGCGTATCCTTTTTCTGGGGTTGGAGCAAACGGCAAATCTTGAAAAAACTTTTTAATTTTATTCAATTCTTTTGTTAATGTAACAAAAAACAAATATCCCCGCGACCAGATCCATGTCTGCCTCGCTCATCCTATGTCGAAAAGGGTAAATTCATTACACCTTCAACCACCACTCCATTAACGCAGTACCATCCACCAACACCTATCATAAATAACACCAAAACAACTTATTCTAGCGTCTCAGAATCAATAAACCTAACACCATTCATAATTGTGTTCCATAACCATAAGCTCTGAATTTGATACGGTTCACCTTCCTAAATGCATTTGCCTCCTTCAAGCACGGTCTCATTGCTTTGCAAATATAGGAAACGTGTTTTTGAGCTTCTAATATACAATTTTAATCTAATATGACAATTTAACCGGAGTTTCAATTTTTTCCAAACAACCCTACCATTCAATAAAACATTATATCTAAAGGTCTGGTACTGCACTTTTCTTTGTGTACCTTATACCCTGCCTACGACTTTCCGATTTCATCCCTCTTTTTCCTTTATGACTTTGCCTCTAAAGTTTCGAGACATACGGGGCCAAGGGAATCGAATTCTCGTCAAAGCCAGCTCAGGTTCAATGGCATATACATTCAAACGAATATCTCTAGTCCAACACATTACTGAGGAGGCTAAACACATCATAAGACTATTGATATTTGATATTACATCAAGTCTTTAATAATTTTAAGATTTAGATGTCTGCCCTCCACATTACACAATTTTAAGATTTGTCGTGTACATCTTCATTTTCATTTAAAATGAAAAATTTTAAGAACTCTAGTTCCATTTAGCCATTCATTATCTAGAGAAAATTATCTTCACTTGTAGAGGCAGAGAGCCCGCCATTTTTTCACCTGATATGCTGCCATCCCCCCAAATTTAACTGCAAATTGCAAATTGCAAATTAAACAATCGATTTTAACTAAAAAATGTTACATGTAGATTTCTGGAATAATTCAGTATACATGAAAATCAATGAGTTGGAAAGCAAGTAACCTCGGAATTTGGACTTGCAGAGATTCCAATTATAACCGTGCTACGTATGAGTTTGCTTGGGTTACATATCTAACCCAGCGATAAGGATTATGTGCTTTTGATTTCTTTGCTATTTGCAAATACTTCACCTGCACCAAAAAATGGCATCTTAGAAAAATCATTTTGCAATAATAAAGAGGAAAGTTGAATCTATATCTAAAATCATAAGGCATTGATTATATTATATACCACTGTCAATTTTAGTGTCCAGTAACACAAGCTTCAAGAAAATCAACTAAGACATGATAACATATAATTTCTGGATTAGCAGTATAATTAAGGCACTATAATATATCATCGAAAAGATCTGGTACATTTTTCAACCAACACACATAAAAGTCCAATACAAGCTTTGTTTAATAAATGTAACAGAAAAAAATAGCTTCAAGAAAATCCCCATTTTACCTGAAGCCTTGAAGCATTGTACATAGGTACGGTGAAAGTCATGCTGACAGGCCCTGCTTCTTTCATGATATTTCCTGTGCTCATAACAAACACATTAATTCATTACAGAGAACAATGCCTTTTGAAACATTAAGCCCAAACATAGTTATCAGCATTGTACCATGTAACTCCTGTGAAAATGTCAGCTTTGCTCGTAAAGTATGTTCAGATCCACCAACAACCTGTAAGAGGATGGACCAGCCATTATTGTCATCTATTAATATGACTCATTAGCCTCAAATACCCAACTGAAGGATTCTTTATGAACATCCATAGATCAGTGTTTAAAAATATACTGATTATTAGTGGAAAAACGGACAATCAATATTACCTTTTTCAGACCCCATTCCAGTCTTTTATTTGCTTCCTTAAAATCAGTGGTGTGTCCAACTGCTCCAGGTTCTAACTCAAAAGTAACACTGAAAATTTGAAAATAATTTACAAACAGGGTATAAGATCAAGTAATCAGTATCATGTTTGAACCATTTAAATGAATAGGACCCATTTGGCCTGGTCTGTGCAATAAAATACAACAAACACACATGCAAAGTACAGACAAAAGGTAGCATATTTAGTAGATCAGATTCCAACCACCCCATTTGCATCAAGAAGAATAATTCAGCCTCCTGCACGTACAAGCATGGTTTCCCTAATTATGTCATTTTCTCTTTCTTATCTATGAGTCAGTCACCCATGACTACCAGTAGCATAGCGCCCTAGTAACCACTCCTTTTTTTTTCTTTTTTCATTTTGCACGTTGAATGTTGAGTTCTGATTTATGATTGGACACATTCAATATTGGGCATTAAGCTTTCATTTTGAATGCTTAGACATGGGAATAGTGGGTGCTGAAAAAGGAATGGCTTGCTAGAACATGAAAAGGCAAATGTATTACAAGTGAATATGGTGAAATTGGCTGCTGTTGGTATTTATATCATAAGCCATATTTGATGCTTAGTTCACACACATGTGCGCACACACACACATATATTTCATAATCTCTCCTGCAGTTTCATGTCCATCCACTCTACTGATAGCAAGAAAATATTACAAAGACCCAAGCAAGACAAGAAAGGAAACCTGTCATCCAACGATTTTCTAGCTTTGTGCTGAATTACTAATGTCTATCTTCTGCACTTGATGTAGTGCAGATTGCAAAATGAAACAGATTCTGCTGCTTATCAAAGGTTGCAACAATTATGCTAACATAAATGTCATTTGCTAATACTTTTAATTTTTGTTTTATTTTTTAGGTGAATTGAAGGTTATCTCATTTGACCAACTTAATATATGACCTCTGGTGACTTAAATCCTGACAATCTATCAAACAGATCAACCAGAAAATTAGCTAGCTAGCTAGCTCATTATGGAGAACTATACACTAAATCATTCCTATCAACTATGACTAAAATTACATTTACAATAATCATGAAGAAAATGTAACTACCGAGATGTAAATGATGGCAGAGGCATCTGCACAAGAACAGTATTAGCATTGATACTTGAGTTGAATTCAGCTCGCACTTTAATGGTCACTTCAGCCTATAAAAAATATGCAGACTATCAAAACATGCTAAAAAACATTTAAGACTTGGAAAGTTTGGGGGTGTTCAAAACCACCTTTAGGGATCCTGTTTCTTCAATTAATGCATTAATACGAAAGGGTGGCTTAAATGGTTGAGTCATACGATAATTCATGACTGGAAATTCACCTTCTGGTGGTACCTATCAAACAATGAAACAGTAATTAGTCAGGGGACTCAAAAGTACAACATGCTACTGTATTATCTATATATGTAAGCTAGTGTACTATGTACTTACCAATGACAAAGTTCTATCAACATCAAAACTATCAAGGTGTACAGACTCATGGAAGTTACAATCATCTAAAATGACAGCACCTGAACCTCTATAATCTGTTAAAGATGATAGAACAGGATCAGGAAAGAATGAAAAGTCATAGCAAAAGCTTATTGGGATACGAAAAATCAACTAGTGAACAAAATTATCATCAATAAAATTATCCATCCATTAGTGATTCAACAGACTCATATATAAACCTAACTAAAAATATCCCCTTATTAACACTAAATATGGAGTTATTTTCAGTACAACTTAATTTAAATATTTAATAAAGAGAATACATAGTCAAGAATATATGTTAGACAACAACAAAGAAAATAACAAGATATAGAAACCGTATACATTTTTATCAGCATTTTAACTTTCAAGGGGGACAAAATATAACATTGATTGACCTACCACTTGTTCCTATACTCAGGTCCTCGTTGAGAGCAAGTCGAATCTCTGGGTTACCAGTAAGATAACTCTTCATTTGAATGGTTCCATCTATCTCACTAGTAAGTATAAATCCCTGTTTCCAACAACAAACTCATCAAAATGCTTCAAAATTTTGCAGCAGTATATGTATGGAAAAGGGAAGGAAGACATGATAACAGACATCGTGAAAAAACCATAAAAAAAGATGATCAAAATACTCACACTAGAGTTGAATGTAACACTTATTTTCTCAATTACATCAACAAAGATCTCATCCCTCTTCCTTCCACCGGGTTCATTAGCAACCACAGACTTTGTAATAGCTGTACCTGGCATTCGTTTGGTCCCTTGCTGCAAGTATAGGTAATAGGAGTCTAACTAGTCAATAGAATCATGCATGACAACCAATAATATGCCTAAGCAAGCAACTGACTAAACCTACAAATAGTTAGCAACATACCATAAAAATGGAAGCAGGGCCAAGTGGAGGCATCCGTGCAGCATCAATCACTATTGGCTCATTGAAAACATATGACTTCAAATCCTCAGTGGATGTTGTTTGCACATAACCAAAATCCTGGCACAAAAGAACTTTAGTATAAACATATCAAACAGAAAATGCTGTAGTTAGAACCACACAAAAAAAATGAACAAGCTGTAATTTGGTTTGCAGAAGCTGTAAATACGTTAACCAAGTAACCAATTAAGTTTCAGTTTTCTCTTCAAATCAAATAAAAAATTAAAAAATAACCCATACAACATGGTTAGATTAAACATACTGAACATTTGTACAAATTGCAAAGTTTCCCTGCCTCTCAAAATGTAGCACATAAAAAAATATTATAAGGGAATTTTATAAAAGTGCACTTTCTTATCTTATCAACCTGTCATATCATACATGGAGGAGTTGAAAATTGAAACTTGTTGAAGAGAGACTTGGCATGGGAATAGTTGTAGACCACATTCTATTAAAGTATAAATGACCAAAATCAATCAATGGTGCTAGCCACTAGGACCTAGGTTAGATTAATGAAGTTTAGTTAAGCATGGTTTGGTAGCCAACATGCCTATACAGTTATTTTCCACAAGCAAACCATCAGTTGAAGCAAGGAAGAATAGAAAATACTTACAATGACTTCATCCAGTAATTCATAAACGAGCACGAAGTTCTTTCTAAAGGAATCTTCATTGAGAACACCAAGGTAATCTTTGATGACACGTGCAATTCTTTGTAAAAGTTCCAAAACAAGAGAAGGGGAGACATTGACTCTAGTAGTAGCAACAAATAGCAATCCAGCAACCTTTACGTGGAAGTAGTTCACACCGTCTATATTCTATGAAAAACAGAAAGAAGACACATAAAACAAAACAACCAGGTTAACAACATGGAAAAGTGTAAAAATTATTGAGTAAACCATCAAATTAGTCCCTCAAATATTACTCTCTCCCCTAAATAGTCCTTAAAATACTAAAATTATTTAAGTAGTCCTAAAATATTGATAATATCCATCGATTTAGTCTTTACATTGATATATTTTGACTAATTTGAAGGATTTTTTAATACTTTGGGCACTATTTAGTATGAATTCTAATACTTGAGAATTAGTTATATAATTTGCTTACTGAAGAGATTATTTAGGAGAGAGTAATACTTTAAGAATGAAATTAATGGTTAATTAAAAAATTAGTTTCTATAATTTATCAATAAACACAACAACAACAACCACCACCAAACCCTTGCGGGAACATGTAGTAATATATATCTATTGGAAACTTTTAGAATTAATAATAGAGAAATGTGAAAAGAAAAAGTTGTAAATTGACATAATGACTGAAATACCCACAAAAACAGGTGGAGCATCTCCCTCAGCATCTTCTTTCCAGAACTTTACTTTTCGGAAAAATGTCTCAGCGCTTCCTTTTTGAGCTTCACCACGATCTGCATTCATTTAATTCAACAAAAAAAAAAGGGAGATTAAACCATACTGATAAGGTGCAGAGTGGATGAAATTGCGTTGCCACTCCCAGTCAGAAGAAAAACTGAATGAAAAAGAATGGATCATGGAAATGAAAGAGAGGGTGAGAAAATATGGAACTCACAGTCGCGGTAGACGATGTTATCGCCTCTCTGTGAAAGCACGAAGAACTGCAATATCATCTTTGCTTCTTCTGTTTTAGCTTTCTGTCTTAACAGCTCAACTCAAGTCATCTTCCTCCTTCCTTTTTACTTTGCCCACTCTTCGCAACAAACGCATTGCCGTTTTGCCACGCACCAGTCATGGCCTAGACACAATTTGGCAACGTCTTAGACTCGTGTCGTTTTGTAACTATCCTCGTTTTTTTTCATTCAATAAAAAAACAAATACTCCCTCCTGTCTCCATTATATATATATATATATATAAGCATTATCAAAATTAGTCAACTTTAATAAATTCTATTATTTTCAATTAAAAATATAAATTTTTCTTAAACTATCATTCATGTGAATTTGATATTAAACATTAAAAAAACCTTTAACTTTATTAAATGAAAAATTTTCAAAAGATAATCTCATCAAATAAAACATACCTTTATGTAAATATTTTTATATTTGAAACAAAAAAATATGATTTTTTTATTGTTTATATTCAAGACCAAATAGAATAAAATAGTAACCAACTTGTCAAGTTAGGTAACTTTTATGTTTTAATAAAAAGTGTCAGCAACACACTATTTCTAACGCACACTTCATTAATTATTAAAAATTGAAAATTATAAAATTAAAGGAGAGATCTTAAATGAGTTATGAGACCCATTAAAATTTATAATTTTTTAATAAATTTCAGATAATAATAAAGAATGTGTTAAAAAGATGTGTTATTAACATTTCTTAAATGCTTAAATTTAGTAAATAAGAGTTAAGTTATCTGGAAAGATAAAATGTATTTTAAAAAATTGTAATTTTTATTTAAAATTTTGATTGAGATTAACTATTTTTACATTATTAGTTAATAATAAATTGTTTTTTCCGACAACCGAATCAAATACTTTTTATTAATATAGTGTTAAAAATACAAAAAAGAATTACATGAAATATATGATCACATTAAAAAAGGAAAATTTTCTATTAAAGAGCCTAACTTAGTTGATTCAGTAGAGTATATGAGTTATTATAAAAAAAATTATATTATCTTTAATCCCTACAAATAATAATAAAAATTCTAGCTAATTCACCAAATTAGCTTGCCTTCTTGTAGAATGAATAGAATAAGACGGACAAGATCTAAGCAAATCCCTAATTTTATAAATTACTACATATATGATAAATTTATATTATTTTAAAAGTTATATCTATGGTCAACTCTAATGAATTGATTTTTTAACTGCAATTTTTATGAGTTGATAGTAGTATAAAAAAACTATACTAATAGTAACTGAAAATTGAACTCTTTGTACAAAAAAACGAATATGAAGTTGTGTAAAGAAAAATAATTTTTTTAAGGTTTTATTATATAAAGTAAGGCGTTTAAATTATAACTTTTTCTCTTAAAATAAATAAAATTCTGTTTTAGTTTCAACTAGAGTAATTTTCAATTAAAAAGTTGAAACCGTTGAACTTTAGTTTCATACTGTGGGTTAATAACATCTTTTAAGAGTTTAATAGACATGCTTAGTTGCTTACGTTATTAATCAATAAAAATCTTCTTAATATAATTTTCAAAATAATTATTATGAAAGTTGAGTAGTTATTATAAAAACTAATAAACATACTATCTATGAATAAATAATAGTATAAAAATATTTACACTGAATGCATGCATTACTTATTCCATCTTTAATTCATCAAAAAATAAAAAAAGAAGTACATCTTTATAAATTAAATACTTAAGTGAAGGTTTATCACTCTTAATTATAATTGTCGACTAGTTTAGATAATACATGTTTCAAATTTCATGTTATACTAAACACACAAAAAAAAAAACTAACTTCATCATTGTATTTTTAGAAATCTCTTTGTTGGGAGAATACAAGGGGGCCTAAAAAAAGAATTTTGATGCTTAAGTAAGGAAGTGAGTTAAATTGAGTATGGAATAAAAAAGGAGAGATAGATTTTGTATTTATAATGTTAGGTGAGTTGTAAATAATTCATAACTTATACATAATAATTAATAGATAATTCATAACTTCTAGATAATAACTAGTAGATAATTCATCACTCATAGATAATCCAATGGATTATAAATAATTCATTGCATATAAATAATTCATTGTTAGTAGATAGTTAGTAGATAAGTAGGTACATATAACTTGACAAAGAAATAATAACATTATTATTAAGATTCAAATAAATAAATATCTATTAATAACTTATCGGTCCAATAATATAACTTAATTTCTATGTGCTTTGATGTCAAGACTAGTTAGAGGAATGACGTGTACATTCTAAGGTCATATTAATTAATTTTGTGAACCCAAACAGTATAATCATAAATAAAAAAGAAAAAAAAAACCTTCAAGAGAGACTACAAATATTTTTAATTCAAAACGAATTTAATTTTACATAAAGAAAACTTGTCATTATTTATCAAGACCGTATGAAAAACGTGCAAAAATTATCTGAAAACACTTCCCAGGCTTTTTAAAGGTTAACCCTGCCATGCTAACGTTATATCCACGCTACGTTTCCTGTAATGACCAGGTAAATCTTTAATGATTTCGTTTAATTATGATGTACTAGACCAATCAAATAAGTACATCTTAATGAATTGTTTTATTTATTACTAGCGATTAGGCTCTAAGATTTTCAAACAATAAAAATCAAGTGGCGGAATAGAACAAACAAAATACATTGTTTATGTTGTATACGGCTACCCCGTTGCTTTTTAGTTATTTTTTTGAAACCAAAAAATGTTATTAGTTTTCTTGATTTTAATAAAATAATTATATATATTTTTTATTTTATTGCTTTCTCTTTCTACTCTATCACAAATATATGTATAAATTAACTAAAGATAAGAAAACAAATAAAATAAAAAAAATTGATAAAAGAGTAATTAATATAACTTTCAATTCTACAAACAATAAATAGAAAGGAACGTAAATTCTAAAAAAAATCCACAATTAAAAAACAACAGAGAGAGTAATTATTATCTTTTTAATTCTGTAAAAAAAAAAAGATTCTTAAAAAAAGAAATGATGTAGCCAAAAACGAGTATCACGCAAAAGGATGGATGATGATGCAAGAAAGAAACAAAGAGAAGGGAAATATCAGGAGCTAGTGCTAGGTGCGAGTACTGGAGCAAAACGCGGGTGTGTGTGACTTTCGTTGGAGAGAGATGCAGTTCCATTCAGAAACTCCAAACAAACATCCCTCGCGACAACCTTAGGAATCTCGATCGCCGAAAAAACCTATGCAGCCCCGAACACACACACTCTGCATTCCAACTTGTTTAAATCATGCCTCTCGATTCACCCTTCTCTCTCAATAAATCTTTTGGCCTATGAAATCAGATTCTTCGCCACCGCCACAGTCATAATAAAGTTTTATTTTTCCAAATAAAGGTAATCTTTCCTCTTACGTTCTTTCTACATTTGTAAATATGCTCCCTTTCTTTTCTTTTCTTTTTATTAATTATTAATTAATTACTCTCGAGCGTGTCTCTTCCTTTAATCCTGTAATTCTTAACACAACGTTCTGTTTGGTACAGATCTCTACACGGTCTCAACTCAAGATTAATTAAATAAAATTTTGGATATGGATCTAGGTTGTTAATTTGGTAGGTTAGTCATAAAGCAGCTTTCAAGTGTCTCTTAATTAATTGTGTTAAGAAAAAAAAATTATTAATAATGATACGCCAAGACCACTGTATGTTTTATGATTCTGTTCACTCACCACTCAACAGTGAACACTGAAAGTTTCTCTTAATTCTGATGATTGGTTGAAAATCTCGGACTTGTTGGTTTTGATTTTGTAGGGAATGGCGACTCCTGTTGAGCCTCCTAACGGGATCAGAACTGAAGGGAAGCATTATTATTCCATGTGGCAAACCCTGTTTGAGTTTGATTCAAAATACGTGCCCATCAAGCCAATTGGCCGCGGAGCATATGGGATTGTGTGCTCTTCTGTGAATAGAGAGACAAATGAGAAGGTTGCCATCAAGAAGATACAGAATGCCTTTGAAAACCGGGTTGATGCACTGAGGACTTTGCGCGAACTCAAGCTTCTTCGCCACCTTCACCATGAGAATGTGATTGCTTTGAAGGATATCATGATGCCTGTTCATAGGAATAGTTTCAAGGATGTCTATCTAGTTTATGAACTCATGGACACGGATTTGCATCAGATTATTAAGTCTTCTCAAGCTTTGTCTAATGATCACTGCCAGTATTTCCTCTTTCAGGTATGAATCTTTGGCCCATGGTTGGTGAAACTGAATAATATTCCTTGCTTCACATATGTCAATTTGATATCATGAATAGCATGGTGTTCATATTGTCTACTCCGTATGCGTGTTTAATATTACTGTAGAGTTGACACTAAGTAGAAAACACTCTTGTTGAACTTGTTTGTAAGTTTGTGACAGTCTTGGAGAGGACCTTTGGTAAAATTCAACTCAATCTGGCATGGTCTTTTAGAATTACAAACTTGTGTGCTTTCATCATTTTAAGATTTTTTTTTTTTTTTGTTTTTGTTGCATTTACCCTCCTGCCTTTTAAACCCTCTTTGATTTTCCAAACCTATAGTTCTTCCCTGAAGAATTGACGACATCAATCATGCCATGGCACATTTGTAGGGCTTTCTGAAGTTACAGATTATAATCATTTGTGTTGCTTAGCTGTTGATTGAAATTACTAATTGAAAGTTCTTGACTGCAGTTGCTCCGTGGCTTGAAATATCTTCACTCAGCTAACATCCTTCATCGTGACTTGAAACCTGGGAATCTTCTAATTAATGCAAATTGTGACCTAAAAATATGCGATTTTGGGTTAGCACGTACTAACTGCAGCAAGAACCAGTTCATGACCGAGTATGTTGTCACTCGGTGGTATAGGGCACCAGAGCTCCTACTCTGCTGTGACAACTATGGGACATCTATTGATGTTTGGTCAGTTGGATGCATCTTTGCAGAGCTTCTTGGCCGAAAACCGATTTTCCCTGGTTCAGAGTGTCTCAACCAGCTGAAGTTGATTATCAATATCCTTGGTAGTCAGAGGGAGGAGGATATTGAATTCATTGATAATCCAAAGGCAAAGAAGTATATCAAATCACTTCCTTATTCTCCTGGAAGCCCCTTTTCGCGACTTTATCCTAATGCGCATCCATTAGCAATTGATCTTCTTGCAAAGATGCTTGTTTTTGATCCAACCAAGAGGATTAGTGTCACTGAAGCACTTCAACACCCTTACATGGCCCCTCTGTATGATCCTAACTGTGACCCTCCAGCTGTCATTCCAATTGATCTTGACATTGATGAGGATCTAGGGGAAGAGATGATAAGGGAGATGATGTGGAAAGAAATGCTTCATTACCATCCCGAATCTGCGATGGAGAATGCAGGGTTGTGCTAATGATATTTACTTCTTTTCACGGTTATGTTCCCTTTTGTTGGTGCCAGGATAGTTCTAATATCATAACTTGCTTCAAATAATTAGGAGGGCTTTGTCATCAGTGAGCTCATTATATGTTCCTGTTTTCTATTTATTGAAAGCAGAGAGAAACAGCAAAATATTATCTTAAAAAAAATTGTGTTATTGCTGATGATGCATTATAGTCTTTAACTGCCATGTTGAGAGATTGATTTTTTACTGAACTCTGTATTGTAGTTGCCTCGTTTTGCTGTACATAAACATGTTCCTGTGTCTTTCATAAACCATTTTGTAAATTAAGTCTAATGTTTATCAATAGTGTGTTAATGTTTGAACTTTGAAGTTATTTTATTTTATTTTTTCCTGCAAGCGGAACATATATAATTTGTGCAATCATCGCCCGTGTATGTGATAGATCTCAAATTATTTACTTTAATTAATACTACTATGGGAGCCTTTATTTTCATGGCTGCACCGCCGGAAAGGAATTTTGGCAAATTAGATAAGTTCAATCACAGTTATCAAAACATCCCATGAACTTGTAAACCTTTTTTTTAGTTCTTTTTACCAATCAAGGGTTTTTCCGAATCCTTTCTTTTAAAAATATAAACTTAATAATAAAAAAATTAATATTGACCTTGATAGTCAAAATAAAAAAATATTTGATACATGATTCCTGGGTGTTCAAATTCAACCTGATCTAAAATAAAAATAAAAAATCATTAAAAAAAATAAAAATCAAATCAAATTGATTATTTTTGGATTTGTTTGGATAATTTTTTTCTCATACCAATCCAGTTGTTTCGGTTTGCGATTTGTATTTTTTAAACCAAATCAAATTGTAACACTTATATTACTTTAGTGATATGTATTTTATATATATATATTACTTGAGTTTTTCGGTATTTTGTAGTGTTATGTATATGAACTTATACAATGTGTATCATTTTCTTTTTTAGATGACTTTTTTAAGATATGTTTGGTTTAAAATAGATGAACATTTGATAAATTTATATGTAGAAGATTTAACAAATTAATAAATCTCATAGATTATTATTAGTAATTTTTTAACATAATTTAATTTAAAAGATAAGAAGAAAGTATATAAATTTTAATAAAATAATATTTATTAAAAATCATTGATTTGGTTTGATTTAGATTTTATTTTAAATAAAAATCAAACTAAATATGTTTTATAAATTTGGTTCGGGTGATTTTTTTTATGAAAAAACGGAACTAAACCGAGCCACGGATACCCTACCTGAAATTCCTATCCTCATATTTGTGTTAGATGAAAAAATGTTGTTTCCTTCTTAAGCTAACTTATACTCTCTCCAAGTCATATGTCAATTTAAGCAAAACAAAAAATTATTCTAAAATAATTGTTGCTTTAAAAATTGATAGAGCATTTTTTTTTTCTAGTCATACTTTCATTTATTGGTATTTCATTTAGATATTTAAGGAGAATATACACACTAACAATATAATTTTTTTATACACTATTACTCGGTCACATTCACAAATTATTATTTATGATAAATTTATTAATTTTTATAATAATTATCTTAAAATTTATATATATATATATATATATATATATATATTATGATTTTTAATTAGCTGGAAGTGTAAAAACTTTCATATTAACCTTGCTTAGAAATTAAACTCGTATTTAAATAAACTCAATTATATTTTTTACTTTTTTATAAAGAAATTTTTGTCAAAAATATTGTATCATAATAATTAGTGTAAGTAATAATTTTCTTGAAAACAATGCATTACTTTAAAATACAAATAATATTAGAGAGATAGTAATATATTTTACAAGCTCTAATTTTATAACGATCGGTACTGTGAAACCTAACTAACTACTTTTGGACTTTAGAGATTCGATTTCAGTTCGTTTCTAATTTATCTTGTTACTTCTATCTTTTGGTCCAGAACTAACTAACTACTTTCTTCAGTTTCCTCGTATTGTCTTGAGATTGGCCTCTTTGCAAGTTGTGTATTTCATTAAAAGAGAGAAGGAAGGGACAATTTCAGCATTTTGAAAATTCTAAAAAATAAAGATGTTGAGAGGGAAATAAGAAAAAAAGAATGCAAAAAGACAGAATGACAACCAATTATTGTTTCCACAGTGTGGTGTAATAGATAAGTCCAACTGGGCTGTCCACATATAGTAGCTCTTTCTTTCTTTTTCAGTAAAAAAAAGGTCCCAAACATGGTAATATACAACTAGGAACTCGATCCAAGACTGTGAAAGGAGAGGATTTGTTTGGGCTATGCTTACTTTATTAAGTGGGGGTGTGGGGACAAAACCAAGTCCTAAAATTTTAGGACGCATTTTTTTTTTTAAAATGTATTAATAATTATAAAATAAATATTTTATAATTATGAGTAAAAATAAAAAATATTTTCCAAAGTAAGAAAGACTTATAACAGTTATTCAGAGTTTTGTTAACTATTTTTATTCCAAAGTGGAATTAGAATTTGTCTGACCCAGAAACCCGACCACCTAATTCCTTTCCATCTCCTTTTTTTCAAATTATTTTTTAATTGAAGAGTTTGTAGTTGTAGGTTGGAAGAAACATAAAGAGATCATAGCAATTATTGGACTGCAGCGGACGGATTAGTCAGTGAGAAACGATCTCTGATTAATTTTCAATGAGTCCATCATTTTGTGTGACTGTATGTTTCGGTTTGTAGAAAACTCTACTGATTTTTTTTCTGCTATATTCTAAAGATTAAAGTTTTCAAATTGAGAAAAATCAAATTTGCATGAAAACAATAGGAAAAAAAATTAGAACCGGAAGCAAAAGATGCTCAAGGTGTTCACTAATCTTTTTTATAGACTCAAAGGTTAGGTGTTCACTGTAAATAATGTTATATATGCTGATTGATACCATAGTAACATAGATCTGGACCGATTAGCTAGTAATTTGGCACAACAATACAAAGAAAGACAACAGAATTGGGCAGCGTTAAGTAAACAAACTAAGCTGATGAGATTTTCCCAATTTAAAGTGCCTTATTAGGCTGATTGAGCAAATTGCAGCACCCTGTAAGGATATTCTTCGGTTCCTCGACGGACTGCTATTTAAACTTCCTTTCAGACTGGTTATCTAATCGTACACATTCTCTTTTTGCTTAACAAGAGTTGGGTCTTGCCAACAAATATTGGTTCAGTCGGTAATGAATGCATTCATATCTCAAAAGTTTAATTCTAGTTGTTGATGTAAGGACATTGTTGAGAGGTAATCTGTAATTATCTTTGTAAACAAAACTTTTGAGTCTAATGAGCTTTTAGAATTCAATTCACTTAAACTTTTCATTATGAAAAAAAGAAAGACAATGGTTGCATCTTTTTGTCATAAGATAACGTTTGAAATGCATGAAAATGCTGTATTTTTGGAGGAAAGAGTGTGAGTGAGTATAATGTTATTTAAAGGGAAGATTGTTAGTGTTAGAGTACGAGTGTTAGTGTTGGAGTGTTAGAAGTATATTCTTTACCACAATTCTTTAAACACATTCTCTCTAATGCATTAAAATTTACTAAAAAGTATAAAATTATCACATGTGGGGGTGAAAAAAATGCTTTAGGTTTCTTTCATATACAAAATTTTCTTGAAAAAAAATACTTACACGTATCAAATTTTGATCACATACTAATTGAGTTTTAACCCTTTTTTTTTACTTTCAAGTTAAAGACACAATATTGCTAGTTCGAATAAAAATAACAAATACCATTTTCAATTCTAAGCTAGTTTCATGGATAAAAAAACTTATTTGTGAGTACGGGAAGTTATTTTTCAAAGATTAATTTAATTTGATTCCAAAACCAAATTTCACCATAATTAATTACACCATTTAAATCTTTGCCACCAGAATTTCAAGATAGAATTTCTCCTATTATAATCTTTAATGTTGATTCCAGTCTGCCCATGTCACTCGATGAGTTTGAGCTATTTTGTAATCAATCAATTAATATCTATTAACTCCCTCGATTCTATTGTAATTGTCATCTTAGGTAGATTCACACAGGTAAAACAATAATAAATAAATAAAAGAGAATAATTATAAAATTAATCTTACTAATTTATTTACAGATTTTGTTGTTTATTTTTAATATTATAAGAGATATAAGTAAAAAAATTAATTAATATTATTAAAAAATTAAAATGACAATTACATTGAGATTAAAAAAATTATCGTATAGGATAATTATAATAGGAGGGAAGGCTTAGGAGTAGAATAAATGATCAATTTCTTTCAATATTTATTATCTTAACCCTTGGTAATAAAATGGACACTGATGACAAAGCTACAATACGAAATGTAATGTCCATGGAAAGAGTTGCACGCGTGTGGCTACTAAAGGGAAAGGACGATGTTGGAACCATCCGTTTTAAGCATTCATAAATCAAAGGGCTCAAAACATTAGAAAACTCCCTTAACCAGTTGCTTTTCATTTCATTTCACGTTTAAAATCTTGCATTTCTTTGAGTTTCCCATCTTCAAGGGGCCACTTTGCACTTTCACGTCGCCAACTACAAAAATCTCGGAAGCACCCACCTCACTTTACACTTTCTCAGCAATAATTGAGCGTCTATTCACATTTATGGAAACACCTACCATGTTGAAATCAATCAATCAATCAATCAATAATATAAGCATTGCAAAAAGGAACTCCTAGCTACTCCCCTTCACAGTTTTACCGGTAATGTTACATACTATATATATGCTCCATCTTTTTTTAGCATTAGGATAGAAAAAAGAAAGAGAAAAAAATGACACATGTATTGAGTGATTGGTGGAAAAGATGGAAAGGAAATAAGATAGAAACGATAATATAAGATAAAATAGATGTGTTTTTATGTGTTGCAATTTTAGCCAAAATATACATGCTGTGTTCGTGTATTCCTTCCTTCTCTTTTTTTTTTTCAAGATAGTTTATTTATTTGATTTTAAATTCTATTAAAATATAAAAATTGTAAATATTTTTTTTCTTTTTTGATATATTTGTTAATACTATTTAAAAATTTATATTCCAAAATACAATATTAAATTTTTGCATCTATATACAATAATGATATATAAAAAACCTGTAAATTATTTGGAAAAAAACTGGAAACAAATAACTTTTTTTATAATTACTTGATAAAAACTAAATATAAAAATATTCTTCAATTATAATTTTACCTTTATTTAAATTTTATATATTATAAATTAGTTTAAATATTTTTTTGTCTCCAAAATTATGACATTTTAGTTTATTTATGGATTTAATTTTTAATAATTTTGAAAGTCTTGAATTTATTTAAAAATAATGAGATTATAACAATGTATAAATATTTCCAACTGTGATTATAATCTTAACATTAATACATATAATGTTAATATGTTTGTTTAAATAATACACATAAATGCATAAATCAATAATAAGTAAACTAAAAGATCAGCTAAGCAAGCATGAAAAGAAACAATGAGCCTCTAAATTCTCTTGATTCTTTCAAAGCTAAAACAACTAAAATTTATATTTTAGGTTCATCAATAAAAAATATTTATTATTAATTTTTATAAAGCAAAAAGGTCATATATTATACAAAAATATTCAACATATAACTTTCTCATTTAAAGTAAACAACTTTCTTTTAAAACTTACTTTAAATCTTGCTCACTATATAACTGTTTGACTGATCCTATTCTAGAATTGCAAACAATAAAAAGAAACTATGAAGCAAAATTACTCTGCCAAAGAGTTCCAAATAACTAGACTTAAAAGAGCCATCTTAGACAAAATTTAGAATAGTTTACTTTATTATACATTAGGTTCTCAATGTTGGACTGGTCAATTGTTTCAAGCCCATATGTCATTATTATTTTCTTAAACAAAATCCCCCGTAAGTAAACACATAAGAAATAATTTGATGTTGCTTTTAAATTTTTAAGCCTTTCCTTGAAGTCATTGTTAACAATGAATGACAAAGAAAAGCACTTCGAGAAACACAAGCTATAAAGTGTCTAAAAGTAATTTAGAAAGAAAAAAAAAAGACTATTGTTTTCACTTTTTCACGCATTTAGTAATGTAGAATAACAAATAAAGATAGAATTTTTTTTTGTCCCAATAAATTAAATTGGTCATTTAATTTTCATTTAACATTTTTTTAAGTTTATATCGCATGTATCCTATTACAGTCTCACAAATACACCGTGTAAATGAATGAAAAGTCGACTTCATCAAATTCCATTCCTATCACATTATTGTGCAGAAATATACAGATATAGTTTTAGAAATTAATTCAGTATAATTAATATTACCTAATTTTTTTATATTAATAAATAAATATAACATACTGATAAATAATTTGAATGACATAAACATTAATATATATTATTGATGTATTATATTATTAACACGACTTATAATATTTATATTAATTTTTTTTTATTTTTCTATTTTTATATAATTATCTATCTATATACACGTGTATAAGTTATAAATTCCAATATTACTTTAAGTAATTTTGAAGAAACCATATAAACAACGAACATAAATACATTTTCAAAAACCATTATTTGAGTTATAAAAAATTGTAAGTTAATTAAATAAGTTTTAAGCTAATAAAAATGACTTATAAATCATGCATATATTAAAATATTATCCATTAATTTTATTTTATCAATAATTAAAATTATTTAGGTTATTTTTTCTTACTTTTAGAAAGGCCAAAGTGCATTCCTTATTTCCTAGCATGCATCTGCTCGCACACCTAACGAATATATGGTATATCTTTTTTTATAGTGACTGCCCTCCTTATTTAATAATGCAGCCAATGTTTTTCGGTTTTGGCAGTATCTCAGCATTCGTTATTCCGTCGAATTTGTTTATGTCTGGATTGCTATAAGTGCTTCTAGGGTTACTGTTGATTGTTGAATTTTGAGTGTTGCTTCCCTTCCATGTTTTCTCTTTCTTTTTGGTTGTGGTGGCACTTCCGACCCACGTGAAAATTGTTGTTTATATGTACAGGGGACATGTCAAATTTGAATGTTAGAGGTAAGAAAGAAGAATTACGATTATGATTGATTACATATGGATAGATCAAATTTGATTTGATTGTTCGCATAACATTTAAGACATAGACAAGTTTAAAAAAAAATTGGCATTCAACTTTATATAAATATAATATAGTTAAAATTATAACTTGTTGAAAGTTAGGTAATTTTTTTATAAAAGAAATACGTTATTTTTATATTTTAGTCTTAATTAAAGTATGACTTAATGATTAATGTTTATTCTTTAATTTACTCATGTATAAAATAATCCTTTCATGTGTGTGTGTTTTATCAACATTAAAAGTTATTAATTATATAGTTACTTTTCCTCAAAAAAAAATTCTAGTTACTTAAAATGTTTCAAGACTACTATATTTTAATTTTAATCATCATGGTGATAAGATATTGTACTAGTTAATATTTGTCTCTTTTGCTCACACATAAAATATAATTTTTATGAGAAATGAGACGATGTATATTTTGGCTATTAATTTTTATTATAAATGGCTAAAATATCAAAATAAATCAGATGGCTTTTTTTAATAGTTATGTGATTATTTAATAATTATTAATCATGACCATTCATAAATAAATTTATACTCGACCAATATTGTTTATTCATCTCTCTCAAAACACAGAACCTAGCTAATTATGATTACAATATTTCAACACTTATATACAAACACATAATAATCCACTAGAGTAGTTAACGTAGTGGTGGGAGGATTTGGGTAGTTTTCATGAGATTTTAATTAAAAACCATATTACCACCTATTGTACAAAAATAAATATACAAAAACATTGAAAAGATTTTACTTCTCCCTAAATATAGATTGATTAATCAATTACAAAATAAATATAATTACAAAAAGTAGTTGGTTCTCGAAAAATACTTTTGAATATATAAATTATATCAAATTAAAATCCGTGGTAAATAAATATTTTAGAATATATAAATTATATTTTAGATTTATGATAAACGATTTATTTTAATTATTGATAGCTTCTTTTACAAAATATTAAAATTCAATCTGAAAATAAAAATTAAAATAATAAAGGTTAAGAAAATTTAAAAAATGCATTCATTGAAGAATAACTTATAAAAAAACTCTTATTTAAGATAGTTTTTCTAATTTTTATAATATATATATATATATATATATATATATATATATATTATTTCTCGTAATTATTGAAAATATAAATTACCTATTAAAATAATTAAACAATGTAAATAATAAAATTTATTATTATTATTAAATAATAATAAAGTTAAAAAATACATATTTAATATTAATTGTTAAATATATTTTTAATAAAGTATAATTAATATATAATTTATTTAAAATATATAAAAATAAAATTTTTATTTTTCGGTCATAAAAGGTACGTATGGATTTTTCCTGTGACCTGTCTCAAACTCGATAAATGCATAATTAGGTTTAATATTTTACACATTAAACTCTCACGATACCCACCTTTCTCCAACCTCAATCCCGCCGGCGCCACCCTTAAACCTACTCCCGATCCTTTTCATTACCATATCTAAATGAAAAAAGCTCCGATTTTGACACTAAAGCAAAGGTTTGATAGATGAATATGAATTTATGAATTGTAGATGACCTCTTTCAGGGATAAATTATGTTAGCTCTACTCTTCTAGGAACACGAGAGTACTTCGTTGATGAGTCTTTTTCTTTTATAATCAAGCCATTGCTGAGCTTAAAAGGAATTGAGAGTCGAGACCCAACTCACAAGACTTTTAAAAAGGTTCATGAAGTGTTTTCAGCATAGGTTAGTTTGATTGGAAAAAGATGATAAATTGATCAGAAATTCGGTCCGTTCATCTTAAAAATAATGAGTTGTTAGTTTGGCCCTAACTATTCTAATTATTTTTTTTTAAAATTCGTTAAAAATAATTTTCAGTCAAATAAAGATTTAATATCAGATTATTCATTTTAAAGCATTTATAGTTATGATTTATTTTTATTAATATTTTTGCATTATAAAATATATTATATTTATATATTGGTTTTTATAATAATTTAAAAATTGTTTAATTTTTTTAATCCTTTGATTCGTCAAGGAAAAAAATCTTAATCCGAAATCAACCAAAAAGTAAGTAAAACCTCGTCAAAAATTATTTCTAAAGTTAAATATTATCATAATGATTTCACTTAATTTTGACATCATCATTGATTAAAACCATTTAATTTAGTTTTATAATATCATTCTCTAAAACGAAAATATATACAGAGAGATTTAATTGGATTTAATTGTGGCTCAATTATGGATCAATAAATCTCTCACACACATATATATATATAGTAACATTATTATTAATAAATTTTTTTGTTGTTTATTAAAATACAGTATATCTTAATTTTTGTTGTATACTTCTTTGATTCTTTAAACTAACATCATGTACTACTTAAAATATTAAATTATAATAATAAAACAAAAGTTAAAACAAATTTTAAACTAACTATTTTTTTTTTACCAAACTAACTAAATATTCACAAAAGCATTTGATGATAAAACGATATTTAAATAATTAGGTTATGAGAAAAATAAATAAATTTGTATATATATACATAACATAAAATTTGGTTTTATCCCTTTAAAATTTGTAAGTTTAAATCTAAATTCTTATACATTCAAAATATTAGATGATGTAAACTAGTTTACATATTCTGCTGAATTATATGGATTTGCAGGATTAATTTGGAAAGGAAACAAACTATTTTTGTTGGAAGCATTCCTTTAATGAATTCTCCACGAACTTTTATAATAAGTGGAATATACAGAATTATAATCAATTAAATATTACAAAGCCCTGATATTTATTACCGTTCAAAATTGAACCCTAGCGGAATTTTGGCACCATAATGTCCGATATGAGATTTAATAACATAATTTATTAAAAGAATAATATGTAATAATTCGTTGAGACTAGTTAAAGTGGTAGCAAGTTATTAGTCTGCGAACAACATTCTTATTATGTTATCAATTAACATTTATTACTTGATAACAAAGTTTAAAACAAAAAATTACTCCCTTTGTTCTTTTTAATTGTTGCGGAATTTTTATTCTTATTTATTTATCTTTTATAAAGTTTAAGATTATATTAATTATTATTTTATCAATTATATTCTTATTTATTTTCTTATATTTAATTAAATTACACATTGTGAAGTGAAAAAAGAAAGGGTGAAATAGGTAACTCTACAATTATTTTATCAAAATTAAAAAAAAAAGTATTACTTTTTTTTTCTACAAAATAAACATAAACTACAAATAATAAGAAATGGGGGAGGTAGTATAAAATTTTACAGGAAATAAAAATAAAAATTGAAGAACAAGAATCGAGATGATTTAATTTTATAGGAACCAAAATCATATATCTTTAAATCACGTTCAAAATCTGATCCAATTTAAGAAAAATAAATAAATTATTTTAATTTGTAATTAATTGAGTTTTGTATTCGATTTTGGTGCTATGGCATTAAAATAGTCTCGCAAACACTAATCGTTATTTGTATCTTTATGTTCCACCAAACCTTGGAGGAGATTCCGATGCTTTTTGCTTTTTGCTCCATTTTCTTCTTCCCTCCTTAATTTACTTTTCCAACCTTTGATTTTGACATGTATTTTATTTCACTGTCAACCTGTTCTATATATTGACCCCTACTTACCTATTCAACTTCCTCTTCTTAATCTCTCTGCTATTGGTTTCTTTGCAGGAATCAAAGCATATATTGTTTTGAAACTTGATGAGTGAAGTCCCTGGTTCCCGGTTTAGGTTTATGACCCACTTGGTTCAATCTTTCTCCGTTGTCTTCCTCTACTGGTTCTATGTTTTCTCGTTGATCTCCAGTTTCCCATCGCATATTATTATTATATAACTTAGTAATATAGTTATCAGTGTCTCTGGGTCCTGCGTCCTAATTAGGATTAGTTTATTTTATAATATGTCCATGTCCATGGCCTCATCAAGTGGAAACTCCTCTATTAGCACAAAATCTCAGAGCTCAGGGTCTGAGGGTGATTTGCAGGTCGTGATAACAGACGAGAGGAAGAACAAGAGGAAGCAATCGAATCGTGAATCGGCGAGAAGATCTCGGATGCGAAAGCGTAACCACTTGGACCAACTCACTAAGCAGCTCTCACAGCTCGCAAAGAACAACGGCGAAATCCTCGCCACCATAGACATCACCACGCAGCACTATCTGAACGTTGAGGCAGAGAATTCCATTCTAAGGGCCCAAATGGGTGAGCTTAGCCAACGGCTCCAATCGCTCAACGACATCGTCCACGACATCATCATCAACACAACCACCACCTACGAAAGGGACTGTTATCTAACAAGCGCACAAAATTTCACCACCACCACCTACACGCTCTGTCTTAACCAACCCGTTTTTCAGTGGTGAATTGTCACCCTCGTCCTCTGTGGATCTTGACCATAAAAGAAAGGAAAAGTGTGCGTCTGGGTGAATCTTCTCTTGGAGGAATCAATGTCAATCAGTGAAAAAAAATTAAGTTCATATTAGTACAGTACTTAGGGTGGGGCTATGTTAATTGTTAAACAGAATTTGCGCAAAGTGCTTATTGAAAATGACATAGTGGCCTGCAACTATATTTCAGATCACTAGTACTAATCGATCACTCTTGTCCAATATCATGGAAAAACAGATTTCAGTGCTAGTGTAATTTACTATTATTTATTATACCTGTATGTATCTATTCCATGGTATGTTTGCTTTAATGTTATAAAGGTACTACTTCTTACTTCCCAGATCTTCATTTGATTTATATTCAGTGTATGTGTATTGTATGTATTTTACTAGCTTTGTCTGGGTGCCGGTCTTTAATTATTTAATTGCTATTCATGGATGATTTAACATTTTATTAAATAATTTAATTTTTAAAGAATATTGAATTCTAAATTAAACATAAATTTGTATCTGCAATTAGTATAGATAAATTTTATTTAAATAATGATTGTTTTGATAAAATATTTTTTATTGTTTTAATATTCTAATTTTCAATGATTAACACACAAAAAATACGTCATAAGATGTTGATAATGGAAACTCTTGTACTTGCTGGTTTAGATCACTATATATGTTTATTTCACTAAAATACTACACATCTCAAAAAACACTTTATTCGGCTAACAAAGCGTAAACATAGGCGGCTTCTAATAGAGGCAGTAGCAATCAAACCTTTTGTAGCTTAAACATAATCTCTCTTTTAAGATTTTGCTATTTAAATTAAAGAGCACTCTAGCCATATTACCCTTCACGTGGAAAACAAGTATTGAAATGTGAATTGTGAGATTAATATTTGACATCATATTCATAGGAGCGTTCGTGGGATAATTCCTCAAGAAGCTTGGTGTGTACTCACATGTGGGTATATGAACTTTGATTCTCGGACTGATCTGTTAAGTCCGTGAATTTCAATGAGCTTTATCCGTGAATTCATGCACTATCAAAAATTCATGTAAATTGTTTAAGTCTATAAGTATTATTAATTTATTATATTAAGATTTTTATTTTTAACTTATGTTGTTATTATTAATTTGTTATGTTTTATAATATTGGTATATTTTAATAAGATAGATTTTAGCTTAAAAAATAAAATTAATTTTGTTTTCTTTTAATTTTATACATTTTTTTTACTTTTTTAAAAATATTTTTTTAAATTACTATTTGAACTCACAATTAACCAATTTATTCGCAGGTTTTCGTGAACCGAATATGGACATTAAAAGAAGAACGTTTATTTTGCCGATCAAACTTATTCGGTCTAAAACGAGCTTTAAAAGGAGCTGGATGGTTACGTATGCTCATCCTGTGTGCAGTAAAAAATCATACTATTTTGCATTTGCTAGTTTTTGGAAGTAGTGCATATATATGCATATTCCAAAAGAGATGAAAACAACAAAAGTTAAATAACTAAAGTGAAAGTACGTCTTCATTGATTATAACTCAAATTTAAATGACTATAAGCTATTAAATTCCACTGATAAGAAAATTTGTTATAAGGGTGCTTAAGTTTGTGCAGCTATATCATATATGCTGTCACGCACTGTGGTTTATTTTCGGCTAAGTATACTGGGATGATCTCTGTTTTGGGTTAAACTGATTTTGTTTGGGTTGGAATTTTACTTGTTTTTTTATATATGTCTTGTAATCCGGAAAGGTACCCCTTTATCTTTATAATGAAAGTCTATGAAAAATAAAGATGTTTCCTTTCTCATACTGGAAAAATCCCTACATGAATAGGATAATAATCACCCTCACTCTCATAATCCTAGCGGAGGTGAATCTCCTTCTCATGGGTTGCTTAAAATTTCTAAAAGAACATGAAGTCTAAAGATTCTCTATGAATATATGGAAATAGTAGAAAATATATCTCTATTTTGTGTTTTTGCTAACTCCAAGCTCCTACACTTTGAAGAAGCAGTACATGAAGAATATATTGAAACTCAAAACCAAGTCGAACACTTTCCTCAAGTCCTTCAAATTTGAGAATTTTCAAAGATTGCAATGATTGAAGTCACCTAGAAAAATCAAGTTTAAGGGAAATGCAGAAAAATGGAATCATAATGGTAGTAGTCTAATATACGTTTACTTAATAGTCAAACATTTATTTAAATTTGATTCATATACTTTTAGGTCTATAGTATTTTTCTGATGCATGTATCTCTTTATATTCAAGTATTTATATTTTCTAAAGCTCGTGTTTGAAGAAATGTCTTATACGATATAAATACTTATGTATCAGTGTATTTACACAATAAGCAAAATTAAGTCAATTCAAATCAAAGAAAGAAATCAAAATTGAAGTGTTTTTCATTCTCCATTTCTATCCTTATTTCCTTCAATAAGAAAATGATGGGTTATAATATTCCAATCCTATCCCAACAAGCTACGAATATCAACTATATATGATATAGAAGCATATAGATGATAGCGAAGAATCTCTTGGCTGGATATCAAGCGATAAGCTTCCATACATTCCGTTTCACAAAACCATTCAAAGCCACGCTCATCCCGCAAAAGACCTCCAAAACTAATAAAAAAAGGTTATCCTTTATATATATATATATATATGGTTTGTTAATGCACTAACACTAAAAAAATACATGAGTGCATTAGCAACCAATTCCATAGATTATAAACTAAAAGTCCAATTTTCTCTTTTGTTGTAATTCATTTATCTTAGGGTATAATAGTAATTTAATATTTATTTTTTTAAAAAAATATATAAAACTTTGTTTCTTTCTCTTGGTCCCTCTTCTCCCCACCTTTTCATATCCTCACTTTCCGCCGCAACCTTCTCAAGCTAGTCATCTATAGAGCTCTGACCTCTCCATTTACTATTTCACACACCTATCGATTTCTTATCCTTTTTTTATGCCTAGCTTGAAGCTTTCCAAAACTGTGTCCAATAGCGACATATGTCATCAGTGAAAATGTACTTTATTTAAATTAAATTATCTTTTTTTTGGTCTACTGATGATGCATTCTGTTTACATGTGGATGTCAGTGTTTTAGGTTTCAATGATGGTATCATAGGACTTGATCTTTAACATGAAATAAGAGGCTAAAACCTTTAATTGTTTGGTACTTAATATAACAATGTTCAACCTTATTTGCTCCTTAATTGCAAGGCAAACCTATGCAATTGGCATCAATTCTTCACAACACATTAACATTATGAAACGAACTACAACTCACCATCGTCAGACCTTGAGAGACCAAAGAGAGATGACTAAATGAGTGAGGGAGGAGAGAGAAGATGAGCGGCAAAGGAGAGAGAAATTGAGTTTTATTATCTTTAGAAAATAGATATTATATTACTATTATACCCTTATTTAAATGAGTTAAAACAAAAGAGGAAATTGAATTTTTAGTTCAAAATTTATGGTGTTAATTTACTCATACTGAAAATAGTGTATGAATGCATTAGCAAATTCCATTAATTTAATTGATATATGTTTAAGAAGGAGTTTAGGTGACTGACCTTCCTCTAGTGTTGTAGCATGCTATAAATATTCATTATAATAGTATAAATATATCACTCACTGCCACATGTTAACATGGATTGAATTTAAATTATTTGAATTTAATTAAAATGGTTGATAATGTAATTATTATTTTTTTGTTTGAAATGATTTCTTTTGTGTACAATGGTCACAGAAAGGTCTGAATTTATAACCTCATATATCCTATCTTAAACCCCCAATCATTAGGTCAACCCTAATGGTAAAAATTTATTTTTGATAATGTGATTATTTTTTTAAAGGATAATGTACATTTTTATATCATTATTTTTTTTTATTTTTTTGACAATAAATTTTTTATATCATTATTTAACTACATATTGTTACCCAAGCTAAATCTGTTAAGTTTTATAACAACTATTTTATAAGTTATTTCTGATTAGTCGATATATATATATATATATATATATATATATATATATATATATATATATATATATATATATATATATATATATTAAAAGTATATAAAAATTAAACTCATTATTTTCATAAATAATATTATTCTAATGATATTTCTGTAAATTTTGTTCATTAATTTATATATGAATGCTCAAAACTCAAATATAAAATAGAATTTATATAATATTTAAACACATTTAAATTATTTATACATTATTATAATAAAGTTAATATTTATTTATAATAAATAAATAAAATTAAATTGAAAACATCACTTGACATTATTTAATTAATTGAATTTGATTGGTTTCTGTCCTCGTTTAGTTTCTTTATTAAGTACTATGTTCCCCGTGATTGATCGATATGTTTTATTAAATAATCTAACACAAGTTTTTGCTAGCATGTTCAACGGTCAAATTTTAAGGTGCAGCTTGATAACTAGACATTTTTGGTTAGCAGGCCTGCAAATTATCACCATTAAATTTATATGCGCTTCGTTAATTATTTATGCCGCCTCACTAATAAAACAATGTACATGACCGGGGCAATTATACACCGATGGTGGTAGCAATAATGATAATAGTGATATTTTATGATAATAATAATAATAACAATAGTGTTAATAAAAATAATAATAAATTATGTGATATCATTGATAGTGATAATGGAGATAATAGTAATGATAATAATGATGATCAAATCTACTTATGTTATGCTGGTGTGTGTAAACTTTTTTTAGTGGACTCTAGATAGGTTTTATATAAATTCAATAGATTCTCAAGTTTATTATTAAGTCTACGAGTCAGTAAATTAAAAAAATTAAACTAAAACTCATGTTATTTTGGAATATTTTTTATGCGTTTAGGATTCAACATGCTTCAATTTAATATGTTGTTTCTAAATCGAAGAACCCACCTCTAATAACATGAAACCCTTGTTCTCTCCAATAACATTAAACCTTCTTACCTTCAATAAGAATGCTCTACCACTATTATCACTTCACAAGTTATGATATAGTAGTAATACATTATTAGACTTGGTTATTTAAGTATTATAGAAATTATGATTTATTATTTTGTTTTATTATGTTATTGAAGTGCTTAATTAATATGGTATTTATAGGTATTTTGTTATTATTTTATATGAAATAGACTCTTATGAGTTTACGAGTCGAGTTTATAAAGCTCCCACGAGTATACTTAAACTCTCAAATTTAATAACCTTGGTTATAGTAGTGGTGACAACAAATGATAATGCTTCAATCAATAGTAATAATTAGGCAAGTGTTGGTGATAGTGGAATGGAGAGTACACTAGTTGTTCCTAAAACAACTCTCCCTTTAAATTTATTTAACTAATGAACATGAAAAGATAAGCAAACACTCAAGAATTTTACCCATTTAATTGAGCATGATGCATATGTTGTTGTAAATCTTTTGATACTTATATGTGATTTCAAAAGATAAAAAAAGACAAACAAATAAAATAAGTTGATTTGTGTTGTTGATTTACCAAATAATATACTAATATTAGATATAATAACTTATTATATTTGTTTTGTACTTATCTTTTGAGGCTCAATTGTAAACCTTAAATCTTCTTTATTTATATTTTATATATATTTTGGTGATTGTTAAATATTTTGAGAAGAATAATCATGGATTTTGAAATGGGCTTTTGTAGATAGGTCTAATGTAATACATTTTCTAGAACCTTTGTAGTGAGCCCTTGTCTTGTCTTAGTATCCGTATGCAAGCTAATCAAACCCTTCAATATGTTTGGGTCTCTGGGTTCATAACCCAATTGTGCCAAGAGTTGTTCGACTAACCTTTAATAAGAAAACCTAACCCTTAATCTTGCTTATATTGCAAAAATGGAGAATGAGTGAAAGGAATGTTGAATTGGGGTTTTTGCTTCCATCCCTTGTGGAAAACTTATTTGAGGTAAGGAAAATGAATTATGTCACTTATGGATATGATTATAGTCGAGGTAGCGGGGTTGACCTAGATCTCAAATTAATTATGATGTATGTTTTTATTGTTCTTAATTGTGTTTCAATTCAATTAGACAAATTATGAACATCATAAAACACTTTAATTTCTCTCATGAACCAATAAATTGATTGTTTGATTGTTCTTGGTGTTTTGTCCTTTTTTGGGATTACTGTAATAAATAAGTTATGTTTGCTTAAGTGTGTTTTACATTAATTATAACCTTTAAATTGTTTAATTTACTCAATTATAACCTAATTTTGTGTTGGAATTGTTGTCAAAACACTATAGGGTGTTTGGTGAGTTTAGGAAACCCTTGAGGAAAAGTCAAGTTCATAAAAACTTAAATCACAATGTTTTGTGGATAGCAATTTGCCGAGTGAATAAGGGATTCTCTTAGCAAAATAGGCACAAAATCAAGGGTGTGTCATTGAAACAAATTCATTGAGCAAACTTATTTTCCGCTTGGCGAATAAGAGAAATTCCCCTAACAAAATTAAGATTCGCTTATCAAAATCTAGATAAAATTTGAGAACACGTATTGGGAGATAATTTACTGAGCGAGTTAGGGGGCTTTCTAAGTAGATCTAAGAATTGGATTTGATTTACATGTCTTTATAAGAAATGCAGTTTTAGATGTTAACTAACTTACGCCTTTAGTTTTCCCAGAAAATAAGTTTTATAGCTCAAAATATAGTTAGATTAGTGAACAAATTTGGTTTCCATGTTTTTTTTTTTAATTTCAGACATACTAAATAATCAAACTATATTTTAATAAATGATCTATTAAGAAATGTGATCAAAATTGAGGTCATAGCTAATTGAAGACTTAAGGCCAGTGTTTGATCTAGCAACTTAGACACTTATATAAATTATATTTTAAATTTATACTAACATTCTAAATGGTAATATGAGGTTTTATTTTTTAAAATAATTGTTGATTCCTTAAAAAAAACATTAGAATTCAATTTAGAGATAAATATTAAAAAAAAAGACAAATTCAAATACTTATAGAAAACCAATACTAGTAGTAAAATATTACAATCCAATCCACAAATATCATGATTGAAGTTCAATATCTTATTATGAGAAATGCTAATTAATGTTGTAAGAATATTGATTAAGAAATTTAAAATAAAAACATTTTATTAAAAGACAATAAATTGTTCTATACATAAATTTTTATACTTTTGTATGATTTAAGTAATATATATATATATATATATATTTTATTTTTTAACCAATAACTAAGGATATAGGTTAGGACTTTTTTTTTTATAATTTTCGAAAAAGATAAACATGACAGTAGCTGAGGCAGAAGAGACAAAAATAAAGGCGGGGAGGGAACATAATGTTGAACATCCTCTGCCCGAAGCAGCTATGACCTAACTCCGTGATGACGATTGCCGCTAAAGACTCAGCCTTATTATACAGACACGGCGTTACACAAATACCGTACACTGCTCCAAGCCAAAGACCGAAGACGGAGCCGAAAATGACTACTACTTGCAAATAATTCCCATTTTTTTCTCCGAAACTCAAAACTTTTCATTTGAAGAGGTAACATAACATTCCTTCTTCTTCCTTAATCTTCATTTTCCCTCTATTTTTAGTACTTCTCTGTTGATAAACTTGTCTTTGCAACACTTCAAAACCCTAGTTTTTTTTTTTGTTTTTAAAAAAACTCACTCTTATCCGAAACCCAAAATATCGCCTCATTTTGTGCGCCGCTGAATGATTCGTTGTTCTTTCGGTTAACGGATGAGGGGGTCGGGTCAGTGGAGAAAAAATTGCAATCCTTTTCGTTTTTTTCCCCCTAACAATTTATTACTGGGTGGTTTTATTAATGGAGATTTTATTTTTTTATTTTTATTTTTTCAGCGTTTCATGGATTTTTGATGAAATTTAACCGTGCAATTCTCAGTATTAGCTTTGGAGTGCATTTCTGTGTAGCGCTTTCAACTCTGCGAGTGTGAATGTTCAAATTCCTTTTTGCAAGTTAGGTTGTAACTGTTTTTGCTAATTTTTTGGGAATCACTTTTTTTTTTTATGATTGGTGGCAGTTTGAAAGTTTTGATGTCTGTATAGGGAGCATGTTCAGTGGCTGTCATTATTTTACCGGACACATTTATGTGCATCAGAGTTTTTATTATTTTGTAGTTTCGAGGAGGGTTTTAGTGGTACGCAAATTTTTGGCTTTTCGTGCATGTATTAGAAGTGCTTTTTAACAATTGAATATATTATGATGTAATGTTCATTGCTCACTGATTGTAATCCATATTGATTGACTGCTTCCATTATTTTGTTGCTAGTAAATACAACTATTTTAGGTTTTGAATCTTTTAAATTATTCCTGTAAGAGATCTGGATCGTGTTACGATCCTTCGATAAAAAAATTCATTCTCTTCATAAAAAAGAGGAGGTAGAACCAATCAAGAGTGATTTTTCAATTTATCCTGGAGTTGAATAACTCATTAAGAAATGTTTTTGACCCAATCCGGAGGAATCAATTGAAAAAGCAAATACCTTATGATACACCAGCTATAACCTGTAACCTGTAATCTGGATGGTTTTTAACACCTGTAACCTGTAATCTGAATTTTAATTGAATTTCCATTCTGTTTATTCTTCAATAGGAGGTAGGATTAGATTTTCTTGTTGGAATGTTGCGGTGACGTTTGATATATAATTGGACGTTTCTGTTCATTGGCAGTTCTTTAACTTGCCTATACAAGAATTATTTATTAGGTTTTGAATCTGCAAGTTAGATTGACTGTTGTGAATGTCAGCAGTTATCATGGGATCAGCTTGTTGTGTTGCTGCAAAGGATCATACTATTCCCAGCACTAGCAGAACTGGAGGTGAAAGTTTAAATAGAAATGCTGTATGTTCGCCATCATGGAGTTTTCGTTGGGATAGTTGGGGCCGTGTTGCTGGTGAAATTGAGGATCCTTCCTTTCACACATCTCGCAGAGTCAGCAGAAATGTCAGCATGGAGTTAAAAGGGTCATTAAGTTCTGAAAGAGGCAATTTATCTGATTGGGGAAGCACCCTGGATAATTCTGTAACACCTTTGTCTCTGAAGTCCCCTGTTCGGGAGCATTTGGTTACAAGTCAGATGACTCCATCTTCAGGTAAATATAAACTCTACGATTCTTTTGTGGAATGTACTATAACATTAGCACAAGGCAGTTGATGTTTATAGAGTACCCCAATGTTTGAAAGTTGATTACGCTGATGAACAAATTCTTTTGGCAATTATCTTTGAATTTATTGTGCTCACTTTCTCAAGCTTCACTTTTGTCTTTCTAACAGAGGGAATGGGAAAATTTTTGGTTAAGCTCTCTGGCTGAACCCAACTTTATTTTTCCATGCTGTACCTTTCACTGTACTTATTAATAATGTTGCATAGTGGTGTCTAGAAATTGCTCAGGCACTTTCAGGGCTTAATAGTTCCTTTATAGATCATTGCTCTTTCTAGATTCATTTTCTTTTAAAAAAAAGATAAAAAGAACTGCCTTTTCAATCTTACTCATTTCTAGATTATTTTTTAACTATTTATTTTGTATGCGAGGATATCTTTCAAACTGGTATTCTCTGTATCATGTTTGCTTTTCATCCGCTGTTTGTTTCCTGTCTATAAGGTTTTCTATTTTTGTGGCATATATTGCTTCTTGACAGCCATATGATTATGCTCTCTGGTTCCTAGGTTTCCTGTTTTTTTGTTTTGAGAGTTAATTTTTCTTTCTTCTTCCTCTTTGTGCTTGTTGCAGATCTATCCATGTCAAGTAATTGCTCTGCAGTGGTGAGTTTTGAACTGCTAAATTTGATACAAAAGAATTGCTCTATATCTGAATTACAAGCCTCACTCTTAATCTATATTTCTCTTTAGGTGAAGAATCTGATTGAATCACCAGAGATTGCAGAATCTTCAATACCAAATCGTTCAGTACCTTCAGTTTTCTCAATCCCTACGACAGATCCAATGACTAATCATAATTATCACAATCTTCCTAACTCAACACCATCCAGATGGGCTCATTGTTCTCCCGGACACCCACTGTTAACACAAATTTCTGATAGTCGAATTCTGGGTCTTAAATCACCTGACAACTCAATTTCTGAAGGCAGGCCATCATTTGTACTCTCCAACTGTAGCAATGATATGGCAACAGGATCCCAATGCGGGTCATCTGATGGCTGGTCTATGCGCACCTTTTCTGAAATGGTGGCCCCATCTCAAAAGGAAAGGTGGTCTTTTGATAGCGAGTATTCAGGTTCAGGACGTCACAAGATAAGTGGAACTAGTAGCAGGTTCTCGTATTCCCCCTCCATGGATTTACAATCTTGTGGGGCTTGCTCGAAGCTCTTGACCGAGAGATCTGCATGGGGCAGCCAGAAATTTATTGCCAGCAGTGACCTCTCAGTTGTTGCTGTACTGGTCTGTGGTCATGTTTATCATGCGGAATGCTTGGAGACTATAACACCAGAGGCAGATAGTTATGATCCAGCTTGTCCAATTTGTATGGTTGGAGAGAAGCACATGTCAAAGTTATCCAAAAAAGGTTTTAGGACTGAATCAGAGACAAAGGCCAAGAATTACAAAATATCCAGAAACCGAGTAGTTGATAGCTACGTTGATGGTGGGATAGATGTTTTTGATCGCCTCAAAGATATAGTTTCAAAGATGGAGCCCAGTAGCTCCAGTACAACGAGTTCATTTGGAAAACCCTTCTTGAGGCGCCATTTTTCGTTGGGATCTAAGTGGAGCCGGTCCCTATTGGAGAATGATTCTGCCAGGAAGAAGGGCTTTTGGGCAAGATATCGCAAAGACTGAGCTCCCCTAGCCATAGCTTTTAGTCGCACGAGCTCTTCAATTATACTAGTAACACCAAGTTAGAATTTAATATTTTCTATGCAGTCTAGCTTTAGTAATAGTTTAGATTTATTTCAAATTTTATTTTAGCTTGTCACCAGAAGTTCTAACCATGTTGACGTGGTTCATATTAATTGTATGGATGAAGCGTCTTTTGGCAGAATCAGAGCCTTAGCAATGACGAACACAAGGATGCGAAGGAAACAAATACACCACCTGTATTAAATGTTGTAACACAAGCTTCACTCGTGTCTCAACATTGACTCTAGCTGTGGTTGCTGCACTGCCTGCTTGAGGCTTAAAAATGATACCCTGTGATCAGTGATTTTTTTCATTCTAGTTCTAGATGGATTAAAAGATTAAAAGTGAAAGAAAACCCTCACTCAACGATATTATTATTATTATCTGAAACAAATATTCATGTATTGCATAGTAAATTGAAATTTAATTTGAATGAAACAAATTTTTAAAAAATAGAGTAACACATGCTATTCTTAGAAAGAAATTAGAATATGAAATTAAGACGGATAATATCGCCAGTGTCATTGCCCATATAAGACATTAACAGTTGAATGTTGCTCTCACTATATTCTGATGGCAGCAACAACTTTTCGGACCAGTTTTGGGTTCTTGTGACTTTCGGTGCCGTGTATTTCGGTGGGCACTTAAATACCGAAATGCTTATTTCAAGATGCTTTTGTACTGTACTATTATTATAATTAAATGGGATTAATTAATGCATGCACTTGTTTTTTGTTTTTTTTTAAGTGTATAAAGAAATTATATCATCAATATAAAGAAAAACTTTAGTTATAGTTTATTAACGCACTCCTATAATAAATATACTAAAAATAATATATATATATATATTTATTATTAAACTTCACAAGTATTTGCTATCTGCTAACGTACTTACGTGAATACGTTAGCAAATCCCTAATTAAATTAAATATAAACGTTTACAATTGAGGATATTAAGAATTCTAATTCATTTTTGAATAGTGTGGAAATTACTGAAAGTATTACAATGAGGACATTAAGTGAATCAGTCAAACTTTCACTTATCCATTTTTTAAATTCGTGGAATAAATAATTATAACACTGCCAACCCTCTTTCCTCCCGAAAAAAATAGTTTTAACGTCTCCACATACAATCATAATATCCAGAAAAGCAAAGCTATAATTAGCAGGGTGTGGTTATTCTACTCTTTAAAAAAAAAGAATAAATTGACAATCATGTAAATGTGTAAAATTAGACAATTTTAATTTTTTTAAAATATAAAGCAAATTGTGCACATCCCAAGATCCAGTATAAAATATGAGTTGCCCTTCTACAGTCCAGAAAAAAAAGGGGTTTGGGTGGGGTGGGGGCAACAATAATACAATTAAATTGAACATCCCTTTTACCGTTTGATTAAGTTACCCTTCCAATTTTAGAATTCGGAAAACACAAGCCATAACCCAAAGGGAACATCACGCTTAGCTCTACGAATTGAGTAACTTGCTCGAGGTATTTCCAACTCAAGATGCACTGCCTAGATATCCATGGCTCTGCAAGAATTTTGCAATAGATTCTAGTCTTTACCAAAATCAGCACTGTAGTGCGCACTGGATTCAAGTTTCTTTGCCTCGTTCAGTTTCCTAACAGCCTGGAACCGAAGTAAGAAATAAATTTATTATCCCCATAAAGTGACAAGGAGAGGTAGACCCTTCGTGACCATCAATACACAGAAAATTTACTTCCTAAACAAGGAACTCACCTTCATAAAATCTTCATGGATCACATAATCACGCTCTGCACGAATTGCTGCCATTCCAGCTTCTGTGCAGACATTTCGAAGATCAGCCCCATTAAATCCCTGCACAAAAATTGCAAATACATCAGACATGTACTAACTGTTGATAAAACCCACCCAAGCCAACTGCACTCACCTCTGCAAGCTTCACAACAGCTTCATAGTCTATTTCACCATGCTTAGCGATACCAGCAGCATGAATCTTAAGAATTTCCATCCTTGATTGTTCATTAGGCAGAGGGATTTCTATTTTTCTATCCAATCTCCCAGGACGCAGGAGAGCAGGGTCAAGTACATCAGGTCGGTTTGTTGCCATTATCATTTTAACCTACAGCAGAAATGGAGACAGTAGTGTCATCATGAATCCACCATTAAATTTTTGTTCAGCAGTCATTTGTAGAAAAAATCAAAATATCCATAAGAATACATGAATGAGAAAAGGTCAATGCTTCTATATTTATTACATTTGAATTATACCTTATAAAGGAATGAACTGTCTAATAAAATAATAAAAAAAATTCCATACCTTAAAAGGCATGTACAAAATTGATTTTCAACTTCACAAATTATGAAATAACAGCTCTTTCAATTTGTAAACATTATGATTCATAACACAATTTGCAAGTTCATTTTTCACATTAGAAACATTTTGAACATAAGGGCTTGCATTCTCCATATTTTTTATTTAATATGCATAACCATGTCTATAACATTTAAAAAAAAATAAAAATAATGAGTTGCATTCTGTACAGGCTTACCACAGACCTACCACCCACTACCTCCACAAAAATAAAAAGACAAAAATTCCTTAACCTAGGAATTTGCTACAACGGATCAAGCTTTTAACTAAGTTAAATGGGATTATGGAATTAAATATACCTTTCCAAGTTGATCAAATCCATCAAGTTGATTAAGCAGCTCCATTAGCGTTCTCTGAATCTCACGATCTGCACTTGTTCCCTCACTGAAACGGCGACCTCCAATGGCATCGATCTCATCCATAAAAATGATGCAAGGCTAATCAAGTAATGTATAGATTTAGAACATCTTTCAATTAGTATGTGTAAACCTATAGGAAGACAATTTCACACAATTATCTCACCTGGTGATCACGTGCATAACCAAACATCTCTCTGATTAACCTGGCACTTTCTCCAATGTACTTATCAATTATGGCACTTGAAACAACCTACATCAGAATGAAGGGAAGGTAAAATAAATTTTACAATGAAGAAGACTTCAAAGCACACAGAATTTATAAAAGAAACATAATCTGACCTTTAGGAAATTTGCATCTATATTACTTGCAATTGCCCTAGCTAACAATGTTTTACCAGTACCAGGAGGCCCGTAAAGGAGAACACCCTGAAAATTAGAATTGAAAAGATTTTGATTAAATGTAAAATTCAAAAGTACGGCCATTACAAATAAGCTTCCACTAAAAAAATATGTAGAAAAAATGACATAACAAAGCTACTAAAAATCTAAAACATAGATTAACACTAATAGAAATCAGAGACTAGAAAGAGCAGTAAAAAGGTAAATCACCTTTGGAGGTTTAATTCCAACTCGAAGGAAGAGCTCAGGATTCATTAGAGGCAGTTCAATTGACTCCCTCAATTCCCTGATCTGATCAGATAAGCCACCAACAGCTGAGTAGCTGATATTACCAGGATCTTCATGCAACATATTGTAAACTACTGGATCAACCTGGCAACTCCAACGACAAAGAATTAGAGACAATAGTGACCACCAGGGATCCAATAAATCAGATCTTAGCACAACAGGAAAAGAACATGTTCATAAAATGAAAATATTAAAATAATAAACTACGACTTACTTCTCGAGGAAGAGCTCGCATTATGGTGAGTGTTGTCATATCAAGAACCACCCTTGTCCCTGAAGTCAATTTTTCCTTATCCACTTTACTGCGGCAACCAACCACATACCTGGGACCACTGCTTGCTTTAACAATCACTGAGAAAACAATAACAAACAAATTCTATAACCATTGATTACTCTTATGTTCATATCAATCAGGAAACAGAAGGGATAATTTATTTGGTAGTTAGCTTGGAAAATTTAATTATGAAAAAATAATCAAGAATCAGTAAGACATGCATGTTTTATATTCACAAGTAACAGAATTAGCTCGACGGATAAAGGAACAAAAAAGAAAAAAGCTTCATGCGACTCAGTATTTATAAAACGTTAGGTTGGCAACACAATTAAAGAAGAGTGAAGTTGAACAATGAGATTCAAATATCAAAATAAAAGGACAGAATAATTACGGCGTTCATTGTCAAGAGGCCTGAGAACTTCGCCAATAATCTGCCCAACACTTTGAAGAGATTTCAAATCATCTTCTGTTTTATTGAACTCTTTCTTTGAAGCTCGCAAATTCTCCCTGACTGCAATTTATGTTTTTAATCCAAAGTCAGTCACCAGTCTCATCTAAAGCAATTGAAGTCCATAAATAAAATCCGGAAGAAAATTGTGCTACAGTAAAAAAGAAATTTAATGAATCTAATCATAAAAAAAATTATAAGCAAAAAGGAATTCCCGTTTTCTGAAATGGCATAGGACATGCTAAAAACAAATTGTGGCTTATCCATCAACAACCATGCTCAAATATAATGATCGTGTCCTCTCTGACTAAGAACTGTGACTACATTTCATTGCTCAACTAGGAATTCACTTGTTTCATCAAAAGAATCTCAGTTGATTTTAACAATAGATCCAGTTGATAACCTAACCCTAATTCGTAGAAAAGAAGATGTAAAATCATCAAAATCAAATTTAACCTAGGTCCGGCTCTAAACTCAACCGGACCGCAGAAACTTTTGTCCCCAAAAAACAAAAAACCCAATCAAAGGACTATGATAGGGTTGTCTGAAACCAAGCGGAACCACAATCACAAAACCCTAAAACTGCGAGTTTCGAGAATAAGTCAAAACTGAAAGCATGGAGGAATTGTGGACGCTATTAAAGTGAGAGACAAACCGGATCGGACTCTGGATTCCAATTCCTTGTGCTGGAGAAGTTTCTTCCGATACTCGGCGACCGCATTACGGCGTCTTACGGCATCCTCTGCTTCAGCCATCTTCGAAATCGGAAGAAGGAAGGAGAATGTTACACAAACTCTGAAGCCGAAGCAGAACGGAGCAGCTGGTGCCTTGTGAACCGAAGCAGAACGCTATGTATCAAAATTTTACCACTAACACAGTAACACTACGTATTTAACTCAACCACCAAATTGCCCCTCCTCCAGGTTAGAATTAAAATTTGAACCCGAAATAAATATAGGAATGAAATTTTAATAAATCTAATCTAATATAAATTAATACAGTAAGATTTTTCTAATTAATTTTGAGCGTCTCAAATCTAATAAGATAGGGGTTCATTTGTTTAAGCTAATTTTTTTAAAATTATTTTTTAATAAAATAAGTAATTTATAATAAATTTATTTTTTCATTTTTGACCTTAAAGTAAAATTTGTAGATCATATGTTATTAGTCTTTATCAAATATTTTTTAAAGAGACCAATATAAAATAAAATAAATATTATAAGAAATAAAATAAAAAATAGATATTATATTAAAAGGGAAAATAAAACTTTTATTTTATTAGGGATTCAATATAAATAATTTTTTTTATTAGGAACTCAAAAAAAATTATTAATTTATTAGAGACCTAAAACATATTTAATCCTTATTAATAATCCAACCTATATATATATATATATATATATATATATATATATTAGCTTTTGAAAGAATAATTATTAAATTAATTATAAATTTATATTAATTAGAAATGGATTTATATTTATTAAAATTTAGATAACTTATATCGATCGATTGATTATAATAATAGGTTTACATGGAACTCATATACAGTTAGATTTAAATTTTTCAGGTACATATAATATAATTAGATTAAAATTAGTTGATTTATATTTAAATAACTCAAACAACTTATGTTGATGGATTTCTTATAATAAAAACAATACAAGCATTTTGTATAGATTGAAATATTTCAAATGATTTTTAAAACACATTCTTAGCAAGGTCGAATAGGATTATTTACTTATTAGAAAGAATAATTCAAACAATCATTAAAAAAATATTTCAATAGAATGATATGAAAAAGGATGCAATTCGATAGAGTATTTTAAAAAATTTACTGACCTAATTATTTTAGTTATATTAATTTATAAACCTCATTCCAGATTAATGAGGTGAAATACAATAAAAAAAGTCTATCCGGTCTCAGTAAACGATTTTTTATATAAAACATTTTGTTATCAATTATTTATAATTTATTAATTAAATATAAAAAAGAAAAATTCCTTGTTAGTAATAAATAAGCGTATATCCTTCATATTTTAACTTAAGAAAATGGTTGATAATGGTTTCATTCGAAAAAATATTGATTAAGCAAGAGTTGAAATGCGACATTACCTGACGTGATAAAACATTTCTTCATATAATAGATAGATGTATTTTTTATGTAAAATATTTAATATTTTGTATTTTTTACCCTATAATTTAAATATTAACTATATTTTTTTTGCAGATATTAATATATTTCCATATTGATGACGTGATAATAATTTAAATATTAATACTTTTTTGTACATATTTGTTGTGAATTTAATATTAATGTAATTCAATATATATTTTTTAATATGGTGTAAGTATTTATCTGTAAGTCTTAGTATTATGTTTTCAAGAAATTTTTTTAGTTCTAGAATAAAATACATTTAATTCTCGTGATCTCTACATGTTAATAAACTTTAGTATAGTTTCTATTTCTACGAGATATACCGGTTTTGTCACTTGGTGCATGCAATAATAAGATTAAGAAGAATAAATAAAGGTTTAGGAAGAGGCCATCTTTTTTAAACCACGTAATAAGTTGATAAGTTAATTCATTTAATCACAAACTAACTAACCAAGTGATTCCCCTTATTCCTAAGAAAACCAAGTTGGTTTAGTGTGTTTTTCATTTTTATTTTTTCCCAAAACCCCACTAAAAACAAATAAAATAATTGTTTTATCAAAATAAACTCAGCCACAATCGCAAAAATTCTTTGTCTTGATGCTCCTGGCAAACAAAACAAGAAGCGCCCCGATACATGGAAAATAATTGTATCTCATCTCAATGGATACAAAGAAATATTAGCAATGCACTATTGTCAACATACTCTATTTTTTCTTTAGCTAAAACACAATTATTATTAGTTGAAATTTATGTTAAACTTGCCAAATAGAGTGATAGCCACTTTATTTAGCGAGTTTTACATCCATTTCAACTAATAATGAAGTACGTGTCAAAAAGAGTGTCAGACTTGCTCGCATTCCTGTATTGTATAAAGGACATTGGATATACAATTCATTCTCACCAAACCATTCACTTTTTCCTGTGGAATAAATATACAATTTAACAGTGAAGTACCTAACCTGGTTAATTTAATGTCTATTGCCTAGCCTTCTGTAAAACTTCCTTCAGAACCAATGCAATTCTCTGCGACATATGGTGCTCCAGAAACCTCTCCTTCACTCTTTCATACCCTTTCTTTCCCATTGTTAGCCTCTTCTCAACATGACTAGCCAATTTCACAATGTTCTCCGCGAGAGGTGTCACGCCTTCTTTCCCAACAGGATGCAGCAAACCGGTTGTCCCATTCACCACAATCTCCATCGTGCCTCCAGCAGCAGTTCCCTGGTAATATTTGTAATTAACACAGAAGTTACTAGGAAAAAAAAACAAAAAGAAAAATGCACAGACATGTTTGCGATTGTATAGATTCCCAAACAGCATTGAAACATTCCAAAAGCAAAACGATAGGGCATTGTTTTAGCAGATAAACACAGATAGACACAAACAATCTTCTATGTGTGTGATAAATAATAAATTTCAAATAAAAAGCATAATTAAACATCAATGTCATCAATGTACAACAACTAAAAAGGGAGATCCCACCAAGTAAGATTTAGGGAGGGTAGATGTACAACAATTAGCCAAACTAAAATGTCTCGTGCCCTAATTGAAATCACCAGGAATCAAAGTATAGACAGTATTCTGTATCTCACTCATGTTAGCCCAGCACTGGCTGCATATTATTAGTAACTTCCTATGAATAAATATTCTTGATAAAAAAGACATATAGAAACCAAAATATACTTCTCTGCTAGTTTGCCCTGATTTAAATAATCAGGAAAATATACATTAAAAACAACCTGGATAACTAGAAGGTGGAGGTAGAGGATTGAGCAAATTGGAAGGTAAATAAGTGACAAAGGTTGACATATTCAAAAGAACAGTGCATAGGGTGAAACTCAAGTTGCCAAAAGTTATCCTAGTATTTTTCCTTTAAAAAAACAACAAAAGAAAATTCAAGGGCTTAAAACTCAGATGGACTGATAGATAAATAAATTAAGAGTTGGAATTTCCACAAGGACACAAGGATGTAGCTAATGAGCATGCATAGGAAAGAAACACAAATAATTGAATTTTTTTAGCATCCAAAACGAAAATTTGGTGATTCATTAAGGCCATAAAAGCTTACAAAAATGAAATGCTCAGTGGCCATTAAAAATTATAAATGGAAAGGTCGTATTGACAAGGCAACTATAGTATATATAGTAAAGGAGATACCAGTACAGGCAGCCGAAATGCCATTGCTTCAATGGTTATCCTTCCAAAACATTCTCCCCGTGCCTGATATGGTGAGAAGCACATTCATGAATGAAGCCCAAAATCTAAAATAAACAGTAAGCAGAACTCAAAAGAACTTAAAAATTATATTTCATTGAAAAAAGTTAAAGATTTCTATTAGAATTTCGAGAGTGATGTTGCTCCCCTGTTGCAGTCATATAGCAACTTTCATTTTACCAAAGAATAGAGTGAAACATACATTCTGTTTCATAATCAGCTTGGCAGAGTATATATCAGATGATACCTGAGAATTCTGAACAAGAACATCAACAGCAGCCAGGTAAGGAGCCACAGCCAGGGTTTTGTTAACAAAGTGAACATGATTCTGAATCTTTTTTTCAACAACAAATTTGCGAAGTTCCATTTCAAACTTCGTCTGAGCATTCATATCACTCCCTACTACCACAGCATGCAAAGATGGCAACTGGAGTTTCTTCTCCTGAATGAGTTGCAAACTTTCATAAAAGGAGTGAAGAAATAGATCCTGCCCTTTACCACGAGAAACACCTGCAATTATATCATCCCGGGCCTTAAAATATAGACTGGAAATAGGATGTCAAAATGAATAAAAGGATACAATTTATAAACACTACACATAGGAAAGGTTTGAATTGGCATGCACAACAAAAGGGAGAGAAACTAACAATAAAAAAATGTTAATCAGGCAATAAACTTGCTACTTTGCTGGAAAATCATGCATTAGATTGGATAAAACTAGTCCAGTGAACTACAAATGAATATCTAATGAGTATTGGTAGTGACCCCAACAAGGAAGAGATCATACTATTTATGATGGCAAAAAGTAGATCATCATTTCTCACTCCAAGAGATTCCCGAACATGCTCACGAAGAACTCTCTTTGCCACACTATCTTCTGCAACTTCCATAAGCTCCTTGCTATTTCCAAGATGTACAACAAAAGTTTCAGGCATTTTAATCCTACAAAGTTGGACCAAAGCATACAGTTAGAAACACAACTCAGATTATAGCAGTCACACAGAACAAGTAGTGGTAAAAATCTATCAGATGATGTTGGAAGCATACCCTAACGCTCCCTAGTCCTATTCTTCCAGTACTCTGCAGTTGTATGTGAATCAATCATGGCACCTGCAACAAAAGGGAGGTGCTTAACATATTCCACTTTGAAATAATGCCCTCGCATTTCATGAATCCACCATAAAACCTTTGGAAGAACATGGGCAACTTTTTCCTTGAGAACGGCATCCAGCCACTTCCCAGCTACAGCAGTATTTAGAATGACCATATCTGCTTTGAGAGCTGTATCTATAGCCTTTTCACCTTTGGCAGACAGGACCTAACAGGAGCCAAACAAGTAAATAAAGGACGCACTTAGAAGTTCAATAACACATGCATACAAAATGCTGGTGTAGCCATTTCTTACAGATCAGAACTAATATCCAACTCAATCAATTCAAGAAACAGAAGAAAGGGGTGACAAACAATTCCTCTGTTTATCAATTATTTTTTAAGAAATCAATGCAAAATTGAAATCATGGAAAGATATTTCAACAAGCTTATGGCAATAGCATATTCATCCTCCAGCATCTCCAGTGGTTAAATGTCTAAATTCAGTTATTAGGTTAACAGGAATAGCAGATTAATTAGTCATATACTTTCCCTGCTCAAATCCATGTTTGGTCTCTATAGTTTATCTTGATTTTATTTTTTGGTATATTTTAAAACTACTTGTTTTTTGGCTCCTATGATTTCATTCCATTTAAGCTTTGGTCTCTGCTGCTAGCAATACGCCACCACCCATACCCTTCAAGAGAAAACTATCAAAATCAATGTTGCTAAACTACAGTGACCAAAATCTAAACAAAATGAAACAATAGGAATCAAAAACCAACCTTTTACAATATAGGGACCAAAACCAAAATCAAGGTAAACTTCGGGCAACTAAAATATATTTAAAGCTACTTTCACTGGAGGTTCATCATTTATTGATTATTGATGCACACAACTTTACATTTGCAAACACAAAAAATAAAATAAAACAAATAAATCATCCAGCATTCACTTGACACTCACCATAAAGGACTTTCAATTGCAAGATTCTAAATTGCCACGAATTAAATGTGAGTAGAAAAATAGAAGAATATTATCCATTAAAGTTAATGGGGGGAGGGGTGATGATTGATGAATATTCACTAGCAGTAAACTAATGTTCATATCGAGCAATCACTATGGCTCCCTCATGATTTATGTTGGAGCTACATGACTGTATAATATACACATGTTTACTAATCGTATAATAGAAACTAGAGTTATTAGTTCAGTTGACTTCGATGGCAGGTTATAACTGAATCCCTACATCACTTGGATTCAGTTAGAGTAGCTAAGCTCATATCCATTCAGTTAGTATTGCATGTTAGCTTACATAATACACTCATCTCTCCCATCCCATTTAGTTATATTGCCTTGTACAATCTTATTCAATCAATCACACAATGATTTTCTATGGCAGCCCCATTATTTACTTTGAGCTCCATGACTTTATGCGGCTACACCAAGTTGGTATCGCATCACATGAATCTCCTCTCTCAAAACACAGATATCATAGATACTGAACCAAGAAACCATGCATACACCACTGTCACCCAAATAACAACAAAAAGGGAAGACTGAAGAGAGTAAATCACCTGCACTCCTCTGTCTAACATCTTGCTTTCCAAACTGTAAATAACCTGATCATGTTCCGAAGGTTTCTGATTAGTGATCCAAACGACATCGGAACCAACGCCTCTCAACAGAAACGCCAACTCCATCAGAAGCAAAGGCCCTCCTGCAAGTGAATGTGAATCCAATCCGTATGTTTTCATATCATCAAACTGAAAAAAGGAAAAAGAGAGATTGGATTTGGCATGTAATAAAGCACCTGAAAGAGAAAGCTCGTGCGAAACCATGAGAACTAGCTTGGACTTCATGAAATTAAGGGGGCTGGAAGCGGCATTAGTGAGTTGGACAGGGGAACGAATCTGGTTATTATCTTGTGCAATAGTAAAATGGTTGGTGTTGCAGGAATCGGAGTTGTTGGATCTCATTAAGAGCACCGTCACTGTTGAGACGGACAGGAATGCCGCCAACATTATCAGCCACCGCTTCTTCGCCATTGCCACCGAATGCTTCGCCATTCCTCTTCCCACCTTTTGCAATCTCTAATAAATTCGCATTCTATTGTTATTATTATTATTATTACTTTCTAGGGTTTCCGCTGAGTGTCGATTGATTCGAGGTGCGATTGCAAAGTTGGTTTAGGAATCTCGAGGACTCGTCTTCTCTTTGTGTTTCTACTTTCTAGTCCCCAATCAGACACTTCAACTGAACTCATGTCTCATACACTATCTTCTCAGTTCTCACCGTGATCGGGCGAAGAAATGTATGGGCCTGCAACATACTGTAATGCCATTCAAATAAATACGAATTACTATTCTAATCTCCATTTTGCTATCCTCGCCCCCACGTGCATTCAAAAAACTTTTGCTCCTAAAATATCCTTTTCCCGGAAAAATGATTTTGTTGATAAATACACAGTGGAATAATGTTTCTTTCGTGTTAGAGGAAATGTTAAAAAAAAAAAAATACACAAAGAAAAAACAATTATTTTGTGTAGGGAGTGCAAAAAAAATACTCTTCCTCTTACGCAACAAAAACTTTTTACATCTTTTAATTGTAATTATAGATATAAGTTATATTTTTTAAAAAAAGTAATCAAAATAATGATGATATAAATTATTTTTTAAAAATTGAAATTAAATTAATTAAAATATAATTTATCTTATAGGTTATCTTTGTAAGTTAAAATTTAATTAATTAGATAGAAGTTAGCATTTATAAAAATAATCAAATTAATTATGATACTAATTTTAATCAAAATTAATTTGATTATAATTAAAAAGGATAACTTGTGTAAACATTAATTTAAATTTAAAATAATTTATACCACAATTAATTCTGTTACTATTAAAAAAGGTAATATGTGTCTATCATTAAGATAATTTGTATCATAATTAATCCAAGAATAATTAAAAAAAACTTAATATTATTAGTTACTTGTAAAGAAAAGTAACTTATTCTTTATTAATTTGATTTTTCAGAGCAAATCTCATGAAATTGGCTATCTCATTTATTACAAGATAACAAAGAACGTGCTCATACGCAAGTGTCACTGGTGGATAGGGTTGTGAAACAAATTGTGAATTTCTCATAATGCGATCTTCTTATGATCTCATCCACAGCCCTCAGCTTTTTTTTTAATCCTATAAACTGGTATTAATTGCAAACCTGACATAACAAGCCTCACGATGTGTTACAAGCTGGTCACTTAATCTAAGGAACATCATAAGTCATGATTTTCCAAATCTTGAATTTTCAGCATTCAAAAAAACAAATCTTGAATTTCACCCGAACATATTGGCTCATCATCTTGTCATGTTACATAATGTTTATCTCTCGATTTTGGAGGAAAAAGGCAAGCATTTAAAGGCCCATGTTTGTCAAACAATAAGTTTTTTGTTCACTGGAGCTTTTGATTCAATCCTCTACACAATCCGTGGTATCTTCCCTCGTCAAGTAGTTGTTACCAGCCGGGTTGGAGTCTTCAGAAAACTCTCCAAACTCCTCTTTGTACATTTCTTCTATCATTGGTTTCCATAGCCGTACTCGTGCATTTATGAACCAATTTGAGACCTGAAGCAACAATAAAGACACCACCAACATGACCATCACATCATAGTTAAAAGAACTAGGAAACCGTTATGTTTTGGATAAGGAATTACTTGGTTTTTAGTTAAACCTGTCTGAGATGCCAGCATTAACTTTTCAGAATCATTAGGATAACTGCATGAATCAGATATCAAATCAAATCAACATTTTTTTAAGGCGGGTAGGTAGTGACATAATAAGATTAAGAAAACAAGAACCTAATTTAATAGCTTACGGGTGGAGAAAGTGCTCGAAGAGCCAAGAACGAAGAATAGCCACAGAGGTTTCAGGCAACCCTCTGATGGGTCTCCAAACTTGGCGTTGGCTTCGGATCACCCCAAGTTGTTGGAGAGACATTCTACTCTGTCTACTGTCTCTATCAAACAAGCTTAGTTGAGACAACCCACTACTGATCTTAGGTAAATCCTGAAAGAGTTTTCTTTTCTCAGCATTTATTTGTGACAATATGGCATCTCTCAAGCTGCAGAAATGCCTTGACATGGCTTGAAGTGCCAAAGCAGTGTAACACTTCGCAGCTCCCAAACCTGCTATCATCTCAAAAGATGACACCACTTCTTCCATTTGATGGTAGTATTTCTCACACCTTCCCTCAACCTGAAATTTGAGCACAACAAAAAAATAAAATAAAAGAAAATATCAGTTTCAACTTTCAAGTCCAAAGTCATATCCAAGCTAGTGAGAGCAAACCAACCTCATCCAATAAAGTAATCAACCGTGCAATTTTGATTTGATGTTCATGTTTGTCAGCCAATAAATGACCATTATTCCCCAACTCTGCCTTCAACTCTGAGGAAAGTGTCCTAGCACTGCCTCTACTCCCACGAAACAACTTCTCAGCATACTTCTCATTGATTCTATCAACCACATTTCCACCAACATCAACAAGATCTTCAAGAAGGGACTGAACCGGTTTGAGGTACCTGGAGTTCCCAATGACAGCAGCATAAGAGCTGGTGGAATTAGGAGAACGGTTGTTCAAAGGGGAAGAAGAAGCAAAAGTGCCACTCCCAGTATTGTAAAAGTAGTCACTGGTTATATTATGCTGCTCCACAGGTGGGTTGTTACAAGGCTCACGTGCCTCTTGTCCAGACATGAAGTAATTGGGGTTGATGAGACCCGGGTTTAAGGGTCTTTGGTGGGGATGCCTGTATTCATCAGAAGGAACAAGCATGTGAGAGCCTAAAGAAAGAGAAAGCCCTTGAGCAGTTTGGTGGTGATTGCTCTCATTTGCTGCTCCAAGAAGATCCATCAAATGCCTAGTGTGGCTTATCTCAGAGCCCTCAGCAACTACTCCAATGCTAGTAGGAAATGCTCCCAAGGCCTCAGGAAATGCATTGTTGAGCCTCATAGAAGAGCCATAAGCATCAAGCTCTTGGTTCTCAAATTGGTTTTGATGATAGGTAATAGAGTTGGACATAATAACGGTAAGAGTTTTAGTGTTGTTGGTTGTAAACAAGTTTTCCTAGTCTAACTAACAAAGTGAAGAAGAAGCTATTGGGAAATTGCTTTTTTTTTTTTCTCCACTACAGTGAAAGAGAGTAAATATGAGCCCCATATGATTCAGAATTGTGAAAAAGATAGAATGAGGAAAGGGAAATGGAGACTGTATTTAGACGTACTGAAGAAACTATTTGAGTAAAAAGCTATCTGAAATAATAGACAGAAGTGGAGAATCCGTACCACGTCGCATGAAGCCCCATCGAGGTTGAGCAGTGGGTTCATTGGCGAGGATAATCAGTGGTCACAATCAGCTCCGAAGTTTCAAGGTGGAGAGAGACTAAAGCCATTGATGTTGGGGGAAAGCCAGCTCCTCTCTCTTCTCTTCTCTAGTAAGAAAAATGTGAGTGAGGACTCTAACCAAATTTGGAGCTGACACAAGCCAATATCACACACAAGACAAGAGATGATTTTATTATTAGAAGAGAACTAGCTTGTGCCTTGTTGTGAAGAGCATCTGAGGTTAAAAGTTAAAACACAAGCTAACAATCTTGAAAACAGGACAAAGGTTGTACAACTGTTTAAACCATTAATTCGAACTACTTATTGGCGCAGTTAAGATGCAAAGAAAGAAAGTTCCTGCTGCTCAATATACTCAACACTCAACAGTGGTAACAAACAATCATTTTAAAGCAAACTAGCTGTGGACTCGTGCTTTTGCACGGATTTATAAAAAATAAATAATCAAAGTGAGAGATTTTGTTAAGAAAAAAGTGGGAAAACTCCCACGCAGCAGCCGACACGTGACAAGGTGCTGGATAATTTTTATTAAATAAGAAGCATGATTTCTTATATATTTCAATTAATAATAGAGAATGTTTTATTAGGAAAAAATATTAAGTGATCCAAAACTATGCTCTCCGTTAATCTCTATATAATATATAATTAAGTATTACTAATTTTTTCTTATAAATTAAAATATTTAAATACGATTGATTAGAATTGTAATCACAAAATAATCCAAGCTATCTAACAAGTTTTCCTAATTGTCCACAAAGTTAAGGGTACAGATTCAAGTAGACCCGAGGCACCTTTATAGCCCTTGCAGTTTCTGCGATTCAAGTATCAACAATGATGTAAAATATGCGTTCGAAAATTAATTCAATGAATATTACAATAATTTACCCGTCTCTTTACCAGCAGATCTATATCTATCTATCATCTACCCTCAGACCCTATGGGTCTATGGCACAGTTCTGGCCTTTCTTAAAGAAGCCAAGTTAATTGGCTATGTTAGAAAACATAGAAAATGACAATAAAATAAAATGGTCCCCAACTTTCCTGACTATAAAACATCAAGCAAAAGCATCAATCTTCCAGCTTTAGTCCCTGCAGTTGTATTTTTTTTTTGGGAGACTCAAAAGCAGCTCCAAACAGTGTAAATCTCTTTCTTTCCCTCTCACCACAGGGAGGGGGGAGCCCTCCATAGGTGAAACTGTTCTGTTCATTGTATTGTTGTGATCTGCAAGAAGAGGAGAAAAGTGGGCTATCTTTTGCACACTCCCAGTTCTAGGATCGTCAGTTTGTGAGCCTGTATAAATTATATCTTACTTTTTTCCCGTTTGGTGTTGTGGGCATGCATAGGGATGTTGAAAGGACACTGATTATCCCAATTTCTCAAACCATATTAAAAACTCTAAATTTAAATAAATAAAATAAAAAACCACTCAAAGGTGAGGGTGGCTGTATTCACTCATTCATTCATTCATTCATTCATTGTATTGTGCTGCTGAGTGCTGAGCCTGAGATTGTTTTTGAGGAGCCTATTGGTCCGTTTTGATGCTTTAGTAATGATTATGATCTTTGTTCCTTTGGACTCCTTCACTTGTCCCTTTCTCCCTCTGTAACCTTAGTCTGTAAAAGGCCGGCATACCTACATCAAACACCCCCCTACTCCCTCTCATCTAATTTCTAAATTAATATCCTATTAATGCCACAAGTCTGTGCCACTTTCAAACCATAAAAATAAACCTTCATGTGAAAGAATCCTGTTTCAATATCAGTTGTTTTAAAAGCAAGGACATGGTTTAATATATTATTGAATTGAATCGCATTTGTACTGCTCCTTTCCTCCGTGCAAGTTATGAAGCATCATCATCATGATTCATCAATGACACAGACTAAGGTGCGCATATGGACCACACACACACACACGACATGCCGTGAATTTACTAACAAGAATCAATATTCACATCGTACTTGTTACCGTGTTTTTTTTTCTTTTACAAGATTCCTTATTATTCAACATAATGCACGAGAGTTTTTCTTTTATCCTTACAAAAATTGCCTGCACATACATACAACCAATCATCTGTAAAATATTACAAGCGAAAATATCTACACATGTCTACCTGTATATTTTGTACGGTTTCGTGATTTACATCACTTTTACGAACAATGGGCAACAAGAATGAGGAAGAAAAAAAAAGGTAGCATCAGCAGCAGCAGCAACACCGCATAGGCTTTCTCTTTCAGCTTTGTTGAGGTACACCTCTTCAGAGATCCATTAAAATCATCAAATATTTTTTGCTAGATTTCATACGACAAACTCATGCAGCAAATGGGGATTGCCAAACCTGTGCTGTTGCTTTCCTGAATCCGTGAAATGATAATCTAGCAAATCAGTCTCCGGGGAAGAGGACAATGTTTGCTTACGTCGTTTCTGTATGGCATCATCAGACATGGCAAACCCATCATTTTCACAGTTCCTCAACTCCAATGCAAGGGAAACGTGGCTACCCACAGTAAAGTTACCCAACTCTGATAAATCATATGTGGCATGAGTAGAAGTACCCATTAGGCCTCCATCCCCACCATTCTCGTTGGTTGAGATAGAATAAAAGTTGCTGCTGCTGTTGTTGTTGTTGTTCAAGCCAAGCCTTTGTTGGTTTTGGTCACCCTGCAATTTCCCAGTTCCAGAATTCATCACCACATTTTCTACATTGACCACTCTATCCATTTCTGCTTGAGGTTGGACTTGCACACTGTCAACAGTTACTAAATTGTCCTGTGACTCTTCCCATTTATTATTATTATTGTTAATGTTATCAGACTCTTGAACATCATCTCTTTTACCTTTGACCGTGTTGTTCTCAGATGAAAGGTTGCAGTTCATCTCGGAATCTCCAAACTCCTCTTTGTACATTTCCTCAACCATTGGCTTCCAGAGACGCACCCTTGCATTGATGAACCAATTTGCCACCTGATATCAACATTGAATGCCTCAACAAATATTAACAACCATGGTACAGAGCTGAAACTTAGCTTGTCACTGTCAGTTTAATTAAAACATTTAAGCAGGAAACAAAGTTTCTAATGGAAACAGTTTTTAAGAATGTACCTGGTTTCTGGTCAAGCCTGTTTGCCTAGCCAGCATAATTTTCTCAGAATCCTTGGGGTAACTGGTGTCAATTATCAAATGTAAGTTGAAGTATTTTAATGTTATTTATTGCAAAAAAACAAGTACAAGGTGAGGGTGACATGTGACATACGGATGAAGAAAATGTTCAAAGAGCCAAGCACGGAGTATTGAAACAGAGCTTTCAGGAAGCCCCCTCTGAGGCCTCCAAGCTTGTCGCATTACACCAAGTTGCTGAAGGGCCTTTTGTTGTCTAAGTTGCTGATCCACATAGCGGAGACGGGGTATTCCCTCTTGCTCCCCAAGGCTTCTTTGTGTCACTTGAATTTGGCCACTGATGGCATCACGCAAACACCGAAAGTGGCGAGAAATTGTTCTTAAAGCAAGTGTAGTATATGGTTCTGCTGCTCCACACCCGGCAACCATGTCAAAAGATGACACCACAATCTGCATCTGATGGCAGTACTGTCTGTATCTTTTATCTACCTATAACCAGTGGAAACAAGGAATTTTTTATGGAGTCCGCCATTGGCCGACACTATCATGAATTCATAACTAACTGTCTTTTCAATAGTTAAACACACCGTTCAAACTTTGGAGCAACAAATGAATTCTACAAACATTATAGATATAACTGTAGAGCAATATTATGTCCTCTTAATTAATCTTCATTCAAATAGAATTAAAAACGTATAAACTTTGTGAACATCAACTATATAATTAATGGCTTTATGGTGGTGCACCAGTTCAATCTGACGTGACAGCTAACATTTCGAAATCAATTTACTTCGTTTACTGTTTTGGGCAATTGGAATCTCTGCAAACCACACAGTATACACATAGGTACAGCAGACCTCTTCCAAACAGTGTAAAAGTTCAGAGGTTTATAAACTAGAAAACAAAAACACACGCATACTCTCATGTAGGAGTAAAAAAGTTGGGAAAAACAAGTTATCATATCCAAAAAATTGTTTTATATAATAATCTTTTATGTTATTCATCTGATAGTCTATCATTGAGCATGAACATCTACGAGGAAAATGGGAAACAGATTACTAAGCCAATTATGTCAATGGAATGAAAAGAAACAATGCAATATAATAATAACATGGACTCTACCTCATCCAACATGGACAAAAGCTTTGTTTTCTTGTCCAACAAGGTCTGGCGTTCTGCAGACGATAGGTCACTAGAAGCATTGGCACTGGAACCATTAGGGGCAGAAGACATTTGCATAGATTGACTGGTAGATTTTCCATCAGCATCTTTAGAGCCATCTAATCCAATGTCACGGTTGTTCTCTTGTTTTTCCATTCCAGATTGCTTCAAAGCCTTTTGGACACTAACTATTTCATCAAGTAACTCCTGTGCCGCCTTAAGGTATTGGGAGTTCAAAATGCTGTTTGAGTAACCTGGTAGATCAGAGGGGACTTCTTTAAGACACATTGAGGGGTGGTTGGGGTTGTAAAAACCCTCCTTTTTTATCATGTCATGAAAGCCTCCAGAGGACACAGATGCCATGCATTCAACACTTCTAAACTCTCCATGTAGGTTATTGGCCTCATCATCTTTGAGAGACATGGTTCCCTTTATATTTGGAAAATCATTCATTAGTGGTAAGAGACCCGTGTCGTGATATTGGTATTGAAATGGAGAGACGGATGCATTAGAAGGCATGAGTGTCCCGAGACTGAGAGATAGGCCCTGGCAATTGATGTTTTGCTCACTATCTACCATTCCCATTTGTGTCCTTGAAACAACATGGGAATCCCCAGCAAAAGAGTTGCATGCTGGATCACCACTTGCAGCATTGGAATGGCCATTAATAGAGTGCATAGTCACTGTCTCACCCATTGCTGTGATAAACTTAACCTCGTTTTGTCCTCCTCCTACAGTTTCACTGTAGTCATGAGGAAAAAGAGAAGTCCCAGACATCATCTCCGCATAGGACCCTAAAGAAAAGGCTTGGTTGGGATACATTATTATAAGCTGATTTCTTTCTGCTCTCTTCTTCACAATGGAATCAGCTGCACATCGCTTTTATAACAAAAATCCCCTGCTATTCTGTTTCGTTAGGTGAATAAGGTAAGAGCAAGGTTGAATCATCAAGAGCTCATAGAATTAAAAATGTATAGCAGAAACTACAGAGGATGATCAACGGGAACTTCAATCAATACATGCATACATAGTATAATCATGATCATAATATATGGCTATGTTTTGTTTGACGATCAAGATATGCATAGCATAATAATTCCAATAATCAATTTTGCTTAAAAACGTGGAAGGTGTAACTAATTGCTTGAAAAATCACATCCAAACGGGACCAAACAGCTGGTAGAAGAACAAAATTGATTTTTGGTCTCAAAGTTCAAACCCCAACTAACTAACCCCCAACATTTCGGTTCCAACAAATGGAAAACAAGCTAGTAATTATTACGAGGTCGTAATTCTCACATGATCACTTTGACGAATATGGCACTCAGTTATGACAGGTATGCAAATTCTCATGGGATGGAAGAAGCAGAAGAAGAAAAAAAATGAGAAAATACACAAACAGAAGAAACAGAAGCAGATGTTTATGCGCAAAGTTTCATTATGCTTACACGGACAAAATGGAGGGAGCATAAAGTGATGTGAATTTGACAAATAACAAAAAAAGACCACGGAAACGAAGCAACCATGAAACAAGAATCCCACAATTCCACTTGTCCGGAACACACCTCACATAACATGGTTTCATTGGTGAAAAACAAAAAAAAAAAAAAATATAACTCAAACAGGGAAGCACCAATAAATCAAGAGAAGAAAAATCCGACCCGCACGAAGTGCCTCACTCGTTGAATCTCACTTCTCAAATTATAGATTTTTTCTCCGGTCAGTCACAGTAACTTTAACATTATAATTTTCAGCTTTTATTTTTTTAGTCATCAAATTCAAACCCCCCATCACTCTAGTGACCATCACAAGCATCATCTAATACCTCAAACAACACTACATCATCAATCATCATCATCACAACTTTTTTTATTTTTTTGAAGTAGACAATCTTTCTACTCTGTGGTAGACTTTTTATAAACACAAAATTAGAAAGAAAGAAAAAAGAATACCTGAAAGTAAGAGATAGAAGCAGTAACAAGGGACTAAAATTCAATAAGAGTGGGTTTCAGAGCAGAAGTGATAGACAAGAATCCATAAATTGAGGTTGAGTTTTTTGAGGTATGTATCCCAGACAAATGGCAATCCCAAGAGATTATATTTCAAACAAAGACCGACCTCCTTATCATTGGAACAACGGCACCAACCAAAAAAAAATATATTATTATTATTATTATTATTAAATATTAAATGGTAGAACTTGTCTACTCGCCAACACCAACTACTTTATTTATTCATTTTCCTAAAAAGAAAAATTGATATTGGTAAAAAGGAATAAATAATTAGTAAATTTCAGCGTCAATCATTGTCGAGTTTCTCACGTGTGGCAAACGCCTCATGAAAATCGTGTGTGTGAGTGTAGAAGATGGAAGGTGGTGGTTGTTTGCTTGGAAGGGTTCAAACCCTAACCACCAGTTGGTGGACCTGTAACTTGTAACCCTCCCTCCCTTAAACTCCCACTTAACGCATAAATCATAATAATCCCTCTCTCTCTCTCTCTCTTGGTGCAATGAACTCAACACAACGTTGCACACGCAATATCTCAGAACAAACCCATCCAAATTAAAAAACAATGTAAGAAATTTGAAAGAATATAAGGTTGGCTGGATTCGCTATTCGGGAGTAGGTGAAAGTGACAAATTCACGCGTCGACGTGTATGCTTCTTGTCTTCTAATTGCAACTGCACCTCACGAATGATTACGTTCCTTTTATACGACCAACGCTTATATATCTTATATTTGTGCTCAATGTGCTGACCCCATACATATAATATACTCATCCTATCCTATATATGCACTATTTCTGATTATCAATTTATCATTAACATGTACCAATGTTGCATACGTTATACACGTATTAGTTAGTATTTATTTTAATACGGGGTTATATAAAGGTCAATATTTTGAAGAAATTAAATTAAACCAAGGATGACAAGATGGTATACAGCAAAAGACTTTTGAACTGAAAAAAATAGCTTTATCGGCTTAATAGTGAAGCATCAAAAGCCAGTACATTAACCATTATTGTTCTTTTGACTCTATTATTATATATACATTCAAGATAAGAATATTTCATTTGTGAGAAACTTTCTTCTCTTTTGCTCTCGATCTAATCCCCCACGGGCGCATATCTGACATATTAATGCTTTATTTTGTGTTCTTGAATTCGTATGATTCATTGACTTTCGAGGGAAGTTTAAAAAGGAGGTATTTTCCTTCTTTCTTCTTGACGATAGTGGAGTTAGGTTCCTCTTCCACTAGTTTTTAAGAATCCAACACCTTTCGAGCAGGAGAGAAATAAAGTACCAAGTTATTAGATTACATGTAAATCTGTTAACATTTTCAAGCGATAGAATATAAACTAAAAAAGTTATATATGTATGTGCATGTATAATATTATTAAGTATATATATATATATATATATATATATATATATATATATATATATATATAGAGAGAGAGAGAGAGAGAGAGAGAGAGAGAGAATTTATTTTCGTCGTTTTTTATTCACGTAACGTTTCTTTTAGTTTTTTTCATGAAATGAACAGTACACTCCTTTGTTTTTTTTTTTAAAAAAAAAATATAAAAGTAGTTCTTAGGATTTTCTGTAATTGAGTAACATTCTAATTTTGAAAAGCACTTGATGCAAGATTCATGTTTTAGTGAATTTCAATACTCGCACTTATTTTAATTTTTGTTCGATTCGTCGGCCTTTGTTTATTTTATTTCAAACTAAGTTATAACTTAGGTATTCATTCATTTAATATAAAGATTCAATATCGCTTTCACATATCTACTTATGTTTACCGCCACTGTTATATATGTTATCTTCACTGGCACTTGACCTTTTGTTTTGTTCCTGGAATAACAACCAGAGATAGCGATGTAAAACTGCATGTAATAGGATAATAACTTATAACTCAAAACGCACATATTCATTTAATTGTTTCAAAATCCTAGCTATAATGCCGATCTTAGACCCCGTATTCCTCATACCAAACCAAAAATAATGAGTATTTAAGTAGATATTATTGTTAGCTTTAATTTGTTAAACGATCTATTCTATGGATGTGATGTTTATCCATGGTAGTGGCAAATCAAATGACTTATGGGTTCCTCTGATTAAATGCGTAATTAGTAACCTACAACTACAATTAGCGGGGTTGATGAATATTGTTGGTCGCAACCTGCAAGAAATCCAGTTAGCTATGTATCACTGGTACCTTTTTACCAAAATAGATTCCATCTGGTGTGATCCAGGTCATTCTGGTCTCTGTGTTTAGGCCAAACCAGTAAAATACAGTTTTTGCGTCCATCCCTCCCTTTCATGTGATTGAGGGTAATTCTTTCATAAAATGGTATGGATTGATATACAGATCATCTTTGATCAAGCCTCAAATATATATTTTTCTTAATTATAACATGTATCTTGTATAGAAAATAATACTGTTTAAGTAGGGTAAGCTCATCATAGAAAATAAAACTCAAATATAATTATATACTTAAAATTTAAACTCGAGATTATTATTAAATTTATTTGGTCAAGCAAGCCTGGAATTAATAATTAATTGATGGAATTTTTGCTGTAATTATTCGGAAACTGAGTTATTGCACTAATTATTTATCTGATGAAATTTTTTAATAGTCTTGTAATTCTGATGTAAAAACGCCTTAATAAATGTTTGGAGAAGTAGTGGGTGAGTTTTCTAAGTGGCAGTCCTTTTCCTTTTTCCTTTAAGACCAAAAAAAAAAAATGTTTCAATTCAAATATGTTATGGCCATTGTGGGGTGGGCGTTGGATTCGGAGGGTTTCCCATAATTCCATTGGTTAGCGAGTCAGATTAATTGTTAGGAAACAAAGGTGGGTATGAATCTCACTTATAGCTTTTCATAGCTTTCTTTAATCTCTCTTTCTCTCTCTCCCCAAGTAATGAAATTTCATTAAATCAAATCAGAGGAAGACACTGTATCAGGTGGAACATCCTCAACCCAATGGGCCTCAAAATTGAAAAGCAATTAATCTTTGCTAACTTGTCAGTCATGTTATTACTTTTGAATGAAATGCGTCAAAGTTGAGTGAAGAAATTTTGCATTGAGGACAAATTTAAGAATTTATAAATGACAAAGACTCATACACTAAAAGCATGAAGTTTTAAGTTAAATGTGGTAGTATTCAATTCACTAGTATAATTCACTTGATATTGTGTTAAGTAAGTTGACGATATTTAATTGTGTAATAAATTTGATTGTGTCGTTGTTGTTTTATTTTAAACTATTTTGTAAAATAAATTTTGAAGAACTATGTTTGAGAAGTAAACAAAAACAATTTCCCAGGGGGTCTACCAGTTGGTTTGAACAGGTACCTGAGTTGCTCTAAACCTCCTATGACCATGTTACCTGTCTTTGATTTTTAAAAAAAATCAATATATTTAAAATACTTTTTATTATAAATTGTAATTATAATATAATTATATACTAAAAATATATATTTAATATAGACTTTAATTATATAAAAATAAAAATTTGAATAATACATAATTGATTAATTTATAATAACTAACACATTCTATTCAATCAAGTCAACTATCTTGACTATGGATGATATTTTTCTGTTTGTATTGTTGTTTTTTTCTTCTTCAAGTTTTTGGTCAAAGTATCCGTTGTTGGACTGTTCTACTGGTCCAAATCTCTTGTTGGATTGTGTAATCCATTGGGCCTGATTGAAAGGCAAAAGGATCCGTGTGCTGTGTGTCTGCACCGATAGCGTTCCGAATTTTCCGCATAGGGAAAATGTTGATTCGACGATTGCCTTGGACGGCGATTTGTTTTGCCGCAGCACTTCACTTCCGTTTCGGCGCTACCAATGGACTTCCCATTAGCATTCGCAAGCAACTTCCCTCTTCTCTCTTCTCCTTCTTCTGCTCCAGCTCCCTCTGCTACCTGTAATTTCATGTTCATGCCATGCCTAGGTTCATTTCACTTTCGGTACATATTTAGTCTCTTGGCGCCACCATAAGAGGCTGAGGAGTTGTGTACCATTCCCTTCTTGTTGGGTCCACTCGTCCAAGTCCCATTAACTTGGATGTTGAACCACCTGATTCCAATACGAGTTAACATATAACTCGTACTAGACCTAAAAAGTGGAGACATTATACTTTCTTCGAGGCATGACCTTGTGGCGACAGAAACAATTATAATATTCCTTGCATCACTCACCCAATTTGAATTTCAATTTTCAACTCGTAGGGTCACCAAAAGGATACACCTCACTCGCACTCTCTGAAACCCGGTCTTTACCTCGTTGGAACACCAATCGGAAATCTCGAAGATATCACTCTGAGGTACCCAACATCTCACTCTATATTTTCCTCATTTCACTTCTGTGTTTGAGTTTATTACATTTGTTTGATTCGCGCGCACGCACCCACGCGCAGGGCTATTCGCGTGCTGAACTCGGCTGACGTCATACTCTCAGAGGACACGAGGCACTCGGGGAAGTTGCTTCATCACTATCACATCAAAACACCCCTTGTAAGCCTTATCCAATCGCAATAGCAACGTGTAATATAGTTCCTTTTCCTTTCTAATTTGCCTATTCTAATGGTCTTTTGTAGCTCTTCAGATGAGTTATCACAAGTTCAATGAATCGCAAAGGGAACAGGTTGTGCTGAGGAGGTTGAAGCAGGGTGAGATTGTGGCTCTCATAAGTGATGCTGGAATGCCAGGCATCAGTGATCCCGGTATGGAGTTGGTAAGTGCGTTTTCGCAATGCGAATTTATCATTGTCATTTGTCAACATCTCTGTATGTTTATGGGAAATGCTAGCAATACACTTTTTAAAGCAATCTTCCTCATCGACTGAAATTTATTGGAAATCACAATTGTTGCTTGGTCCAGTTTCTCAATTAATGAGTCTCTCATGATTTCATATTTTTCAATAAATTTTAATCAATAGTAGAATGTGTATTAGTAAACTAGTAAGAGTGTGTTAGAGGGCATTGCTATCACTCCTCATATTATATGTTTACCGAGTGCGTGTTTGGTGATGAGATTTTGTAATGACCCGAAAGCTTCTCAAATTTTAATGCAGGCCAAACTGTGTGTGAGTGAGAATATCCTGGTTGTTCCAATCCCTGGTCCCTGTGCTTTGGTATCAGCTCTTTCTGCCTCGGGTTTAACTACTGATGAATTTACATTTGGTAATAAGCTGGCTAAACTGAATTTTGGCATTTATGGCATTTTGGGGTCTAAGATGGCTGTTGTGATGTATGATTTTGTAGTTGGTTTTCTTCCTAAACATTCGGAATTGAGAAGAAAAAGGCTCATGGTTTCAGCTGATCAAACTACAACTCAAATATTTTATGTTGCTCCTCACAAGCTTTCTCAGTTCCTTGATGAGAGTTCTTCAATTTTTGGTGATGCAAGGTGCTAAGAGTTAACCTAAACCCCGATGCTATATAATAATGCTTACTTCCACGATAAAAGTACTATACAGTTGTCGGCCTTTTCTTCTAATCACTTATCACTATAGCTTTTGTCTCCCCTCTCAAAATTTCCAGTTGGAGAATCCTTTTTTTTTTTGCAATATATAATCATTGAGGTTCTGAACCATGATCTGTTTGTTTATTTTATCATTCAAACTTAGCATGAATTTTGATGTCTTGTGTATTAATGTTCTACAAACAACTTGCACTAACAATACCTTCTGTGAGCTTTGCATTTTTTTTATGCTGGGGGGTTCCTTTGGGAAATATTTAAGGATTTTAGAAGTGTGGCTTTTGGGAATATTGACTCAGATCAGTTGACTCGTCAATTCGATGATATTGCAGGCAATGTGTTATTGCTCGGGAAATGACTAAGTTACATGAAGAGGTAAGTTTAGCATTTAACTCTCATTATTCCGTAGGGGCGGCAATTTGGATCTGTTTATCCCATAACTTTCTAGTTCATCCATAAATAAATCCAACCAAACTCCAATTATAAAAAATAAAAAATAATGGGTTGGATAGTTTGAGTCAATACTATTATTGGATGGTTAATGAACCATCCGACATTTCTCTTAAACCACTGCGTCAATGGGAGCAACTCCAATGGGTGTGGAGAGCCAACCTTGCTTCATCCTTAAACCACATGGAATAACTCCAATGGGTACGTAGTCCAGAGAGCCAACCTTGTTTCATCGGTTTATAACTTCAAACTCGAAGTGAAACATGGAACCTTAGCAGAAAAATCACTTATCTAGAAAAGAAAGAGGAAGCTTTGAGAGGAAGAGCACAATCTAGAAAAGAAAGAGGTAGGAGAAGTGTGAGAGGATTGAGACCAGAGAGCAATTAATCAAAGAGAAATGAGGAACCTTAGCAGAAAAATCAATACAGAAAGATCACATCTAGAAAAGAAAGAGGAAGCTTCGAGAGGAAGAACACAAAACTAGAACAGATTACTTTCAATTGGTTAATTATCTTATTTCTGTTATGATTATTTTGAAGTTGTTGATTTTGCAACTACATTTCACTTAATTTGTAGTTATACGAACAAAGGGGGCCATTGGTATTTTTGACTCTGTATGTGTCCACACCAATGGAATACATAAAATAAAGTTAATCATAGATGGGGTCTTGTTATACATTTTTATTTCCATTTTGCTTGTGAAAAGAATGTCTTTTATGTTCTGATAAAAAAAATTAATTATTCATTAACTACAGTTACTTTAGTCTGCCTGAATTTGGGATTTGAAATTACTACTTTTATTATACCTGATATTGGGTTTAACTTGAAAGAATATTGAATTGAATCTTTAACAGGGGTGATGCTAAGGATGTTTGATTTTGCGTTTGTGGCTTTGAGTGTAGAAGCGGGCTTTATGAAACTTAATAGCAACCTATCAGTATGCTTTTGTTTTGTAGAATTTTGTTAATAGTTTGCTTAATCAATATGCATAATTCTTGTTCTCATATGATATTTTTATTTAACTACACCTACATCCTTTTGTAGAGTAAACATCGTGTTCTGACTAACGGCCCTTTTTCTTCTTTTTTTTGGGGTTGCACGCTCTTGAATTCTAGCGGGATGACACCTTGGAGGAAAATGCTAGTAGAGTAAAAGCCATTAAATGCATTAAGCCTGCTTTTGCAGTACCATTACACGTAGTTAGTCGAATGGATCTTGCCGGTGCTGTCTTTTGGTACATTTTAATTCCTTAACTTTCAGAAACTAAGAAGAATTCCCAACTTACAAGGCATATGCTTGCTTTATTTATATTATGATCTCATCACAAATTAATACGTGTTATATTAACATGTAATTTATTTATTTAAGTGGTATTAGATTTGATATCTTTAAATAAGATTTTGAGTTTATATTTTTGGATGAAAAAAAATATTATTAAAAGAAGAAATCCTATTAAAAGTAATAAATTAAGTTCTCCAACAGAAATTAATCATTAATAAAATAGACAAATACAACAACAACAACAACACCTTATCCCACTAGGTGGGGTCGGCTACATGGATCAACTTCTGCCATAATGTTCTATCAAGTACCATACTTCTATCCAAATCATTAAGTTCGAAATCCTTCTTGATAACTTCTCTTATAGTTTTTTTGGGTCTTCCTCTGTCTCGAATTGTTTGCCTTCTCTCCATCTGGTCTACTCTCCTCACTACAGAGTCTACCGGTCTTCTCTCTACATGCCCAAATCACCTAAGTCTATTTTCCACCATCTTCTCTACAATAGGCGCTACTCCAACCCTCTCTCTAATAGCTCCGTTTCTAATTTTATCCTGTCGAGTCTTACCACACATCCACCGCAACATCCTCATCTCCGCTACACCTACTTTAGTCTCATGTTGGCTCTTGACCGCCCAACATTCTGTTCCGTACAAAATCGCCGGTCTTACCGCAGTCCGATAAAACTTTCCCTTTAGCTTGATCGGTACCTTTGCATCACATAACACCCCTGATGCTTTTCTCCATTTCATCCATCCTGCTTGAATGCGATGATTCACATCCCCTTCAATTTCTCCATCATCCTGTATTACAGACCCAAGATATTTAAACTGTGTGACTTGAGGGATAATATGGTCTTCTATTTTCACATCTGAGTTAGATACCCTCTTACTTTTGTTGAACTTACATTCCATATACTCCGATTTGCTTCTGTTTAGGCGAAAGTCATGTGTTTCTAGAGCTCGTCTCCAAGTTTCCAACCTCTCAAAATAGACAAATATGTCACATTAATATTATAGTGATAAAAAAAAAGTTATGTTATTGATTTATATTATTACTTTGTTAAAAGTGATATTTAAGATAGTTTCTAATTAATTAATTGTGTACGGAAACTTTTATATTAGCAATACATGTCTATTATTATTATTTTCTTAACTTGTTGATATTTTTTTTATCGATAAATATTAATTTTATTAAAAATGTTAATGGGAGAAATTTGATTCATTTGAACATTTTCCTCTCCTCTTTCCTTTCCCTCTTAACTTATTAACTTTATTCATAAATGCCGTTGATTATGTTTTATAAGGAGTCACTGATTAAATGTTTCCATTTGAAATAAACATACAGACTAATACATCTAGAAGAATTATATGTACGAGGAATTTGGATGGGTAATAAAAGATATCTATATTGAAAAACGAGACAGCCAAACCAGACGGGCGGTGCTCATGTGCACTTGCGCATTGCCCTTTTCCTCCTCCAAAGCGGGCCCCACCACTCCTTATATTCTTTGGGCCTAATCCTTATTGGGTTCCTTACTTAATTTGCTACAAGACCCCATTACATAACAAAAATCCAACTCCATCATCAATTTTATTACCCTCAGATAACAACACCTCAACAACTCTTGATCCTTCACTAGTGCACTACAACTACATCCTTCTAATTCTTTTTTTGCCATGATCCTCCTTGTATTTCCTAATTACAATAATACAGCACTTGCTACTCAACATGAACCCAAGATTATTTATCCATTTTGCATGTTTGTTCTACATATTGAGGGTGAGTGAGGGATGAAACTGAAAAATTTGCTGGCCTGTGGCTAAGATTCGGCGGGGATCGAATTGCATCTTCCTAGCATTGAACTGGGTCCACTTATCACCAAAGTGGTCCATCCACTCCTGCTGCGTAGTGTAATGGGGCAGGTATTGTTTTACCTTGATCTCTATATCATGGCAGAATTTCAGAATTTGACGGTTCTGATTAGTCAGGTACTCCAGCGTCTCAGTATCCAATGCCGATCTTAGAAATGCCACCAGGTAAAACACATCCTCTTCTGGTGTCACCACCGAGCTTCGCTGGTCCCACCTACACATCACCATCGCCCAAAATCATCTTTTGAATTTTTCTATTCATCTATACTGCACACTTGAAACCATTTACTTTACTTACTACTACTCTGTTGAAATAACAATAGAACTTTTTTAAGTATTTCTAATTCGTGGTCTAATTCAAAAACATTAATAATCCATCGACTTATCAGTCAGAAACCTATGGCAAGATACATAGAATTCATTTAATTTTTTATCTTATTCTCTCTCTCTATATATAAATGCTTTGGACAAGCGTTGTCTTTCTTATATTATATACCCTCTAACAAACATGCATTTTTATTTTTATTTGTGATATCATTATCATTAATTTTTGGTATTTTTAAAATGAAAAAAAAAAAACATAACTAAGTGCAATTATTATGGTTTTTATTTGTTTATTTGTGCATATTATATTGATATTGACCTGGAAGTTGATGCATATGGCGGTGTCTATGGAACTAGGTTAGTATAAAAGGTGAGGAGTGGAGAGGAGACATCCCTACCATTCGAGGAGTGGGTCCCTATGGAAGATCTTCTGACACCAGAATCTCTCCAGTTGGATGATCATGGCCATCCATTTTGTTTGCTTCTGGTCAAGAAATAATAAACGTGGCACTTCCTAGCTGGCTTTGATGCAGATTTTCATCTGCTATGTTGGCTACAATACAACCCTCGTGTGTCTTCCATGTCTTTCCACTACATGCACCTCACTGTGCTTCTTGTTCTTTTCATATTTTTTATTTTCACTTAATTGGATTAAGCATTCTTAATTTAAGTTATCTATAGCTAATATTTTATTGAGATGTAAATTTTAATTTATAAAAATAAATTAATTCATTTTAGTTTTTTTTGTCAGTGTTTAATTAAGTGTAGACAAATTTATCAAACAGAATCTTCTTTAATTCAAGAATTATCGAGGACCTGGATTAATTAATACACACAATGAAAGTAGAAACAAACAGATTCAGCCATCTATTATTAGGATTAATGTAAACGTCTAGATTCTGTTTATTCCCTAATCCATTAATTCCGACAATAGTACTATCTGTCCATCAATCGTGGAGAATCTTCACACATTTTCATCTAGTTCCATAATTATTGGGAATATTCGTTGTAGAAAATATATATTATGTTGCAGGTTTTTCTCTTTCATATATGATCACAAAACTTCATACTCTATTTCATTACTCATTTGAACTTTTTCTTTTCTTTTCTTCTTCCCTAAACACTGACAGTCGATATGAGGCTATCAGCAGCAGACATGTGGTTTATATATGAGGAGATATGTGCATGCCTGCAAACATGCAGTGGTTTTATTCTACATATATATGACTAGGACATGGATGAATATGATAGTATAACAAATGGATATGCATGCGGAAATATATATTTATAAACTTACTTGTTTTTGTTCATAGGGTATATGAGGATAGGTCCACTTGTCTTATTTCCAAGAATGCCCTTGAACACACCCTTGTCGAAGTCCCCTATCCTTGATTTTGGAACAAAAAGGTTGAGCCACGGATGAGGTACATCCCATAAACCCTTGGATCTAAGCTTCAGCTCTGCCTTATGTACACGATCCAGAAAATCCACGTAAGGCAAGTCCGTTGTGAAAACCGATGTTGGTATAAAATTTAACTTTTTCAATAGAGCTTGTATTTCCTGCATACCATAAAAACGTACAAAGAGAAATCTAAGAAAATGTCTTTTGATGTTTAATTTCGGTTGGTATGCTTCGAATAAAAAGTATTTAAATAATGTAATAGATATAATTTATAAATATTTTAAACAGAAAATGAACTTAAAGGTTTTGACGTTTTGTAAAGAATATTAATAGAAAGACTAACTTTGTTTAACTTTAAAAACATAAGTACTTAATAACAAAAATTAAAGATTAAAAAAAAATCTCTCATACGTCATTCTAGTAGATCAAAATACAAATAACTATTTATTTAAATATATTTATAAAAGTGGAGTATATATATATATATATAAATGAAATACTCTAGTAACATATTTTATGTTTATTTTTCTATAACATCATATCACTTATTTAAACTATATTTATCTCTTTTTTCCTCTCTAGGTCTTAAATTAAATAGTTATGCATGAAAAAGGAAAGCTGCTAGCTAAGGTAGCCGGTGCTTTTGTCGGGATATGAGACCCACTATTGTGAGCAGTTATATATAGCTTTGACAAGAATTAATTAAGAGAAGTTAAAAACAAGTGAGAGAATATTCTGGTGGACTGCCGGCATTTTTAAACAGTGAAAATTAACTATTGTAAAGGTTGCATTCAATCTTGCGATTGAATCGAGATGATAGATTGCACAAGATCTTCCACATGTTTTCTTTTGTATGTTTTATTGCATTCTGTTCTACAACTAGAGACTGGTCAATGTTTGGGTACAGAGAATAATCATATACGAGGACAGCGATGAAGGAAGAACCAAGGTTTTAATTCAATAAATTATGAAATTAAATAAAATGTGATTACCTCTGGACAGCGTATATCATTTTTCTTGTTAATTGAATTGTTTGACCAATTACTTAAAGATACCATTAACAATATTAAATCAGACTTCAAACATAAAACAGACAGATACTGAATTATTAAAGTAAGCATGAATTTGTGAACGAAGAAAATCTTGACATTAATCGCATAATCATATGAGAGTATTCGTCAGAATAATTGACATATTTCTTCCGTTGATCTTCTCAAGGGTAGAACGATAAAGAGAGAAAGGACAGATGACTCAAAACTAAACGTTCAAATTTAATGTGGTAAAAACAACTGGTATTGAATAATGCTATTTTTGTTCTTTCACATTTGTCTGTTAATTTGTTATGAATATCAATGTTACTTTTTAATTGATGTTCAAATCAACGCCATTAATTTTGTCCTTTTATGTTTGCCTGTTAATTTTATATTTTGCTCCCTATAAATCCTATAGAATCTCTGAAGCATAAATGTGTTGACCAACTAACAAAAACTGGACGAAAAAGCCCGAAGACTTAATTAATTATTCTGACACATACTTATATTTCATGTCTTTTCTAGAGTTTAGAATTTGAACAACATGGACATCAAGTAGCATATTTGAGAAACAATTATTTTAAACAAATGGATGTAACCGAAAAAAAAATAAAAATACATAAAGTAAATTAAACAGGCAACATTAGCTAGCTAGGTGGAGTGATTTTGGTAAAAACTTAACTACTTAAGCCCTGTTTTATTTTTTGTTAGAATCTCGATTCTTACACGTTTCAATAAAAAAAAGCTTCAATGTATTTTTTTTTCACTCTTTCAAGAATTAATTCTATCTAACTATTTTTTTCCTATCCCTCCAACTCATTAAAAAAATTGAATCTCAACTAATCTAGAATTCAATCAAAAAATAAGTAAAATCGAATAAAAAATTATTTTTATTAAATATCAAACTTAAATAATACTGAAATAATTTAATTTTAACTTTAATATATTAATTATTTTGTCCAATCATTTTGTTTAATTCTATCTAAATTTTCTTCAACATTAAAGTAACTGTCATACAAGAGAAAAAAATATTTCAAAATAATTATCATTTTAATTTTTAAATGTAACATTAATTATTATTTTTTAATTATATCGCTTATCATATTAATTATAAATAACAAAATTTATAAATGAATTAATAATAATAAAATATTAATTTTATAAAATTATTATTAGTCTTATTTATTTATTATTTTCTTGGTGTAAAATGATAAAAAATGACAATTATAATGTGTACACGAAGTGGAGTACGCAATAAATAAGATATGAACACGTTATTAGTAAACGAAATAAGGTAACTTCACATAATTAAACTAATGAAAGTTAAATGAATATATTTTATTGTGACAGCGCACTAAGTGTATGAACAGTCAATAATATTATATATAAGTGAAGGCACTGACAAAGAAGAGAAAATGTACGTGGGATTGGGTGTGTACGTACCTCATCAACAGAATCTGCGTTTCCTTGGTCGTAATTTTTGGTAATCTCCAAGCAGTACAAAACACCTCCGTCAGCGTTGAGGGAAGTGATTTTAACTGGGTTACTAGCTGAAAAGAACGAAGACCTCCAATTATTGATCAGCCCTTCATCAACTATCACGAAACCCTCCACATAGTCGAATCTCTCCCTTGCTGCTTTCCCATGCAGAGATATCAGATACTCCTGGTCCTTACAAAACCTTGCAAAATTCGAATACAGTACTCGTATCCACCGAACCTGCACTTAAATATTTATCATATATCTAACTCTAATATAATTTTATTGGAGAAAATAATATATCTATTGAACGTGTAAACAAATTTTATCTAATCTCTCAATTATAAATAAACATGTATGAGAAGTATATGTTCCTTTTTATAGTAATTATCACTTTAAAAGTTATACCACCACGATGATGTATGATTGATTGAAAATGTAAAATTTCTTATAGTAATATTAATTTACAGTAAATAGAAATTAAACCCTAATAATATTAATTAGACGAGAATATTCTATTGTTATAGCTCATTGATATCAGTTCCCTTAATCGATAGTGATATTAGTTCGTTAAGAGAAATGAATTAAAACAGAGAATGTCCCAGGCAGGCGACACGCAAACGATAATTATTCCAGCTTTATATTGTTAGAAGAGTACCCAAACCATCCCTTCGAAAACGACCCTTTTTTTAGGTTTTGTCGCTGATGTGAAGAAAGATTTCCAAGAAAAGACGCATCGTGTGTGCCCCTCCTATCATCTCATGGAAATCATGTTCAACCGACTTTTTTTTTCCATGATGGAAAAAAAGAAATAATATTTACACTTTAAATTTTATTTACATTGAGTTGTTTCTAAAAAATAAAAATGAAGTATATGTATGCATTATGAAAACAGATAATATTATTCATTTTTATAACTTTATCTTCAATTATTACATGAAATGTTAGCATATTATGTGCGAGGTCACGAGCTAGTACGAAAAGAGAGTCATACAATTAGGAAAGAGGGAATTGGGTACTGTATATGTGTGAGTAAGAAAAAGAGACAAAGAAAGATAAAGTACGTGGGAGAGATACACACTCTGTGAGGAGCTGGTTCGAGAGCAATTCTAGCCCTTGTGATGATTCCAAATTGTCCAAGACCACCTAGAACAGCATGGAACAACTCCGAGTTACGATCTTCTGAACATGTCACCAGCTCACCCTTTCCTGTTACACACCAGTACACATTATGATATCAACGAGATTAACCACGCTAAAGATAAACGAGATTCGTTTGTACTCAGCACCATGACAAACCAGTGGGACACCTCTGTTTAATTAGTGAAAATTAACTTTTCCTCTTGGGGAACAAGAACAACTAGTTATTAGCATGCACAAGCATCATTTCTTACGGTAAAACAATCAAATTTGGCAACAATAACACCAACAAATTTAAATTATTTAAAAATGTATATAATAAACATTAATTTTCGAAAATATAAATCCATCTTTAGAATCATTTATAATGGTAGAACTCCTTTTTTTCTCTTTGAAGGTGTCAAATGTTAAACATAGTACTATTATTGTAAAAATTAACCGTGAATGCAAAAATTGTACCTTAAAAAAGTATACCAATAATGATATTTGTGATTAGTTAAAAGTGAATGCAAATTATATTATATATTAAATTACCTGTAACGACATCGAGCTCATAAACATTGGTGATCTGAGGACCGTGATTGAAGGTTTGTCCACTAATTCCAGCGTTGGATAGGGTTCCACCCACAGACAAATACAAGTAATCGGTCCAAGACATGGGAGCCAGCCCATACTCCAATGTTGCACTCAAAACATCTATCCACAACTTCCCACCCCACACGTCCACATACATTCCTTTCTCACTCACTCTAATACTACTACCATCCTCACCACTATCACTTTTTCCCATTTCAATCACCACTCCTTTCTTCTCTTTTATCATGGCTTGCCCGTTTATCGAATGCCCGTGCCCCCTCGCTGACACGGCGAACGGAGACTCGAACGCCGCCTTCACCACCCTAGCCACATCCTCCGCCGTGGCAGGGTGCACTCACTACTAGAAAATTTGGATTTTAAGTCGGTTCTTATGCCCATGTCACGACGGTTTTTAACCGTCGTTAATGCCAACGTCGTAAAATGTATGAGCTATTTTACGACGGTTATAGAAACCGTCGTTGTAAGGTTTTAATACTATGACGGTTATATATAACCGTCTTAGTATGCGTCAAATATTACAACGTTTCTTCTATAACCGTCTTAAAGTGAACAGATAATTTTGGATTATAAAGACGGTTACGATAACCGTCTTAGTAGGTGACAATCAAAATTTACATTTTAGGACGGTTTTGAGGACCGTCTTTGTATGTTATCCCAATTTACGATGGTCTTTGTGACCGTCTTAGATGACATGTCAAGACTGCATACAAAAACGTTTTATAGGAAACGTCTTTGTATGTTAAGCCAATTTACGACGGTTATGAAAACCGTTTTTATAGGTCTACATTATGTTGTCATTTTACGACGTTTTAGGGAACCGTCTTTGTATGTCTAATTTTTTTTTTTTTACTTCGTTTTATTGATGCAATTTTTTTTACATTGATCTCTGGTACCTATAAATTATATCAGACCATGCAAATTAAATAATAACATCAAATGAAATCTGAACAATAGCATCAAATGACATAATTGTAGCCAACAATTGTAGCCATGCAAATTGAATACCCTTTTTTGAATTAATGATCCTCTAATGTATCCAACATACAAAGTTGTAGCCATAATTGTTCTAATTCTTTGATGAAACCACATGAAAAATGTACTTGTACATAATACAAATCAAATTTAGCAACTGCTTTTCCTAAAAGATAAAAATGATAATGATGTCTAACAAACAAGTATTATATATATGTCAAATTGAAATTATCAAGAACATAAATGTAAATATAAAGAATAAATAATTAGATTCTTTATTCTTCTAAGTCTTTATACAAGGTGTTAGGAAGAAAAATTACGCATATGATTCATCGGAAATCTTATAAATAAAATATAGTACATAAGTTAATATAGTACATAGAACAAATATTTATAAATACAAAAATAAACATTCAACTTCAACCATTGAATTATTTATAAATATAAAAATAGTCATTTCCACTGCCTTTCTTATTTCCTATTACAATAGAAAAACAAGGAAAATTAAATAATACTGTATTCATCTTTATTTTGCATTTACTTCTTAAGTTTTCAATCAATGCAAATCAACGACACAATTTGTGTTAAAAACGGTTAAACAAAATTAAATAATATTGTATTATAGATTTGTGATTTAATTGTTCGTCACAACAATATTAAAAATGGTTAAACATAATTTCCGATGGTTTGTCAGCTTCAATGGAACCGATTGGAAAGTTACAAAACCACTTGAAGTTTTTGTCAGTTTTAATAGTATTGTGGTCTTGATTTATAGTTTTGTCTAGATAAATATGAAGAAAAATTGGGAAGCAAAATATAAACACACAAAATATGTAAGTCGCACAAAAGAAAAATGACACACAAATACATTAAATAAAAATGAGTCTTTAAAATTTACCTGAAAAATGAGGCCTGCGTGGACCACCACGGTATCCATCACGGTCACTGCCGAATCACCTCTGAATCAAACAAACACACCTTATAATTTAACAAAACCGTAAAGCACAAGAGGAGACAACAACGTTAATTAACGGACCTTGGAAGAGGTATTTGCATATCTCTTTACGGTTCTTCTCGGGAATGATCTGCACAAAAACAAATCAAATTAGGGCAAGCATAAGCTGATTCCACCATTATTACCTATGAAAGAGCTAAGAGGACCAAGTTCGTTCGGATACCATGGTTGCTACGGTGGGTGAAGCGGCAACGGAAACAAGCTCAGCTGCTGCTACCACACTATGCGCGATATAAAACCCTAATTCTGCTTTCTTCCCATTTTATAATGAACTTCTCTTAACGAGTTACGGCTTACATTTTGGGCCTATACATGGCCCGAGTTTGAGAGTTACTATTGGCAAGTACCCACGTGGTGCCTTTTGACAAAATCCCTAAAATGTCATTTTGACAACAATATAACAAAATCTTATTCAGCTGTTATATGGGAGTGAAAAATAAAACAAATTTTATAAAATCCCTAATTCAGTTGTTATATTGTGTAATATTTTTTGATTAATTTTAAATGCAAGTTATATTTTTTAAAAAGAAATAAAATAAATTTTGATATACCTCCCATTAAATTATGAAACCTTGTATATTTTCTGGTAATTTAAATAAACAAAACTATTTATTATATATATATATATATATATATATATATATATATATATATATATATATATATATTATAATGTCTTTTATATAATTATTTTTTCTCTATTTTAAATTAATCTTAATTATCTTAATTAAGACATATATATGTGTGGATAATAATTAATTTAATTATTTTTAATCAGAATATATAATTATTCAAATTATCTCAATTATTATATTTAAATAATTCTATGAATTAAAAATATAAAAAGTCTCTCTAAAATTTTCTCGCTCAATTGCATAAAATGTCCCTATAATTTTATTATAATAAAAAATTTAAAATAATCTTAATTACCTTAATTAAAACATATACTAATAATAATGACTTTAATTATTTCACATTAGAAAATATAATTATTCTAATTACCTTAATTACTATATAAGAAGTTTAAAACCATCTTAATAACGTTAACAAAAACATATACCTGAGTTACTAACAATTGATTCAATTATTTCAAATTAGAAGATGATTCTGATTACCTTAATTACTATATTAATATAATTTGGGACAGCAATCTATGTAGCATTCCATTTGAACCAGAAAATTAGATAGCCTGCTCAAAAATATAAGTGCATCATAGTACCTTGCGTATGGCAGCAGTAGTGTTGCCAGCAGCATCAAGGGCATCAGTTCTCTCACGAATACAATGGCTCATGCCTGCCATCTCAGCAATACCTCCTGCATTGTCACTGATTGGCCCATAGGCATCAATAGCCAACCCTGTCGCAATGGTGCTCAGCATCCCAAGGGCAGCCATAGCAATGCCATACATTGCAGCAAAAGTAAAACTCACAAAAATGCTGATTGCAATGGCAAAAATAGGAATAATGATAGACTTGTATCCCAGAGCAAGGCCAAAGATGACATTGGTTGCTTCTTCAAAAATAAGAAACCAATAAGCTCGTACACAAAATCATAATACAATCTTAAATTTATCTACATCTTCAGAATAGTCAGAATCAGAAATAAGAGAAAAACACTGCAGAGGTCGGGGTCCATTTTTTTTTCCAATCCTCTGCTAACCACAAACTTGTTAGCCATTTTAGCTAAAGACTGGAGAGTCCCATGGAAAAGGTTAATGTCATTATCCTACTTGTACTTAAAACACTTACTGATTCTGTGAATCATGCTCATGACTAACAGCATATATTCCATGGATGCTTCTTTAACTTCTTCCAAATTATCATCAGGCTTCACCACATATTAATCAGTGCCAAGAATGGCATGTTCAAGGCCCTGAATAAAAAGAAAGCTTAGACATTTGTAAGAATAAGACAATTGGATAAAAAAATAGCATAAAAAGAGGTCAATTTAATATCACAAAGAAGCACTTGGGCAGTGATTTTTATACCTATTGCAGCTTTCATTTCTTTGTTATGCAGATATGTTCCCTGAAATAAGACCATCATTACTGAGTTGAGACCTTTAACACATCCTACACTCCCTCTGCCTAAATTGAATTTATCGTTATAAAAAATATTGCACAGTAAACAAATTATTGATGTTGATATACATGGATGAGATATTCACTTATTCAAATAGTTTTCTTGTCAAAATTAATCATCCAAGACCCACCCCACCACAGTAGTTGAAGACATGTTCCAATTTTTTCAGAATTCAAACACATTCTTCTTTATCCCGCTCTCTCTCTTCGTGAGGTGGGTATCCTCGAACAGCCCAACGAGATAGGCCTCACCGGCTTCCTGAATAGCAGACACAACACTGAGCATAGCTTAATTCGAGAATCGTCTTAAAACTACCACAAACCCTCATTCAAGTATTAAATGTTAAAGCGAAAAATATAAAGAGGAACCACACACCTTCGAAAGTGAGGGGAAGCCCACGGCGGGAATCGCGCAGGACGTGCTGCTCGTTTAGGGATTAGGTGACTCCGACGTGGCGGCACTGCAGAGGAGGTCACGGTGGCACGTACAACAGAGGAGATCAAAGGCACAGGACGAGAGGTATGGCAACGGAGCTACGACAGCAGAGGAGCCACCGAAAACCGCCGAAATGGGTAAACCTTCTTGTGGCGCTTCCGTTCTCGAGCCTCGCAGATTCTTCGCGAGACCCATAGATCAAAATTGCGCAAAACGAAAAAAAAACAAAGCCAATGAGAATAAGAGAAACAGAAATATGTAGCGTTATGGACGTGATTCCATGAAGGGTAAAAGGGTTGAAGCTTCTCGTGGCTTCCTCTATCTGCGAGGAAGAAATAAAAAATGCAAAATTTGTGTTTGTGTATTAGTTGCCGAAGTGGCAAAGATTTTCCACATTCAAAGTCTTCGAAGACTGGGTGAAGACGGAGGAAATCGATCAACAGTGGAAAGGGACGGCTCTAGGTAGTATCGAAATGGAATCCCTAATGTAATTTCAGGGAAATAAAGCAAAGGCGGTTCTCTCAAAACCCGTCGTTGAATTTTTTCTTATAATTACAAAAATACCACCCTGGCATATTCTAAGACGGTTTTTGATAACCGCCTTAGAATTTACGTTGTAAAAAATTATTCTCAGTTTTATAATTACAAGTTTGCCACCGCACCATTTTTTAAGGCGGTTCCAAATAACCGACTTAAAAAGTGCGTCGTAAAAAAGCACTTTTCTAGTAGTGACTACCTCCGAAGGCTCCCCTCGACTCAGCCTCCCGAAATCCACCGAAGCCGCCTCCAGTTCCAACGTGTCCACGCTGAGACGACCCTGGAGTCCCACATCGAGCAGCTCCGGGACCACCGTTAATCCCACAGTTACTATTAAACGGCATATGGCGAATGTTAACAGAACAAGCTTGTTGTTGTTGACAGCCATGAATTGAACAAGATAAGAATAACTAATAATTAAAAACTACCCCACAAGCTAGAGTACGTGTGGTTTCGCTAAGGAATTAATGAAGATACATGCATGTCATGTGTGTGGCGTACGATGATGATGAGTTATTGGGTAGTGGGGGTGGTGGATGAGGGAAAGGAAGAATGTTGGGAAGCTCCAGAGAAGAGAACAAAATCTTGGAACAGCGTCGTGGGTTAACGTGAGCAGGATTTGGCTTTAAAGATTCTGTACGCAACATGCAGAAAGATGAAGATTCTTTTCTCTCACTCACTTTCTTCGATTCTTGCCAAAAAAATTCTACTTGTAACTTGTTCTTTTTTTTTAAATCTCTATGTGCAGTTTAGGAGATATATGTATGTCTATAAGATCGAAGGCATGTACAAATTGAGAAAGAAGCAAATTAATAGAAAGGAATTGATCTAGCCAGTAAGATAGAGGAGCGGATTGCGTCTCTCTCAAAAGAAAGAAGAAAGGGTTTGGCATGAAAATTAGAAGCAAATTCGTGGTTTGGCATGAAAAAAGGGTTGGTGGCTGGGGTGATGAATTGTAATGAATGAGCTAGTCACTACTGTGTGTCTAGGATGTAAGATACAGGCTCTCAAATTTATAGGACAGGGAGAGAACCACGAAAAACTACTAAGGCTCAAGCTCAGAGTAAAGGCACGTGGATCTTCACGTGACTGGACCGAGGAGACACGTGCCTCATTGTGGAAACAGCACATCTCTTGGTCCATTGTTTTTAAGTCTTGAGCTAAATTTCTCTAGTTATAATAGCATCTGAAAGGTAATTGTACAGGTCAAGTACACCGCGGTAGACAGTAATTAGAGGCAAAATTTTAGACTACAACCACATTTTTAAGTTGTATGGATAGAACAAAGAGAAAGATAGAAGAGAGAGAAATTGATAGATTTGATAAAGTTTGTAATGAAAAATAAATAAAGAGACGGATAGGAGGAGAAAGGATAAACTTTATTATTAACACTTGGTGTCTATTTATTACTACTCAGAAAAATAAGGTAATAAAAGAGACTATATAAATTACCTCTTTTTTTTGTGAATTAGATTATTATGCACGTGGTGTTAAATAATTTTATATTTTGATTTAATTATAAATTATCATAATAAATTTATTAATTTTTATAATAATTATCTTAAAATTTATATCGATAATTTATCACTAAATGATAATACGACCGTTAAACTCAAATTTTAAATTTATTTTTTAATGTAAAAAATTGTTACTCCCTCTGTTAATTTCTTTTTAATTGTCGAATTTTTTTTAAAAGATTTTTTTATTTATTTTTTATAAAGTTAAAGATCTTATAATTAATTAATTACTTTTGTTTATCAATTATATCCTTAGTCACCTAATAAGACAGGTAAAAAGAAATTTTTATTTAAGTTTTTTTTTTTCAATTAGCTAGACATATTTGATAACACTTTCATTTATGTTAAATTAATTTATAGATCTCTGAAATATTTAATAATTTTTAATTAAGTCTTTAAATATTTTTAAAAAAATGTATTTTTTTATTATTAAAATAAAAATAAAAATAAAAGTTTAAAAACCTAATTAAACATTTGGTAAAAGTTAAAAAGTTGGACAGTAATTAATCCTTTCATTTAATATGGATCCCATGTTCAATTTTAATGTGGAAAGGTCTAGGGGATAGATACAGAAAAGTTTTAAGTAGAAAAACATCATTAAGGCAAAGGTGTTGAATATCTAAGATTCACGTACTTATAATTTATTTTTTTCACGGATTTGATCAGCTAATAAATAAGAATTGTTGAATAAAGTTAAAAACTGAATGACTAAAATTTTATTTTCATAAATAAAATTTAACACAACATTTAAGTATGTGAATTTGATCACTATACCAAATTGATTTCCGATAATCTACGGTGTGTCCTTAAGAGAAGAGCTTAATTAGAGGGTCCACGTATGGATACGGAGGATCTGTGTGGGGACATCGATAGAAGGATGGTTCACGTGGGTGCAGACACTGGGACTGAGATGATCCTTGTCAAACTCCCTCTTCATTTTTAGGCTCTTTCTTTTCCTTTTCTTTATTATTTTAGTTTAATTAGGCACTTGTAGCAGTCATCAATACTCAGCATAATAAGCAGATGTATATGTCCGCTTTGCTAGCTGTATATAAAATCATAAGGTCATAATCACTGAATTATGTTCCCATTTCAAATGAAGCCTAGCTATCTCCAACTCTCAAGGGTCCCAAAATAGGAAAATCATAGAATCTAAGGCTTAGATTGCATGGGGGTACGTAGTTATAGAGTTTATTAATTAAACGGACTATATATGTTATTCTAATTAAGTTAATTAAAGCTCTTCCTTTTGCAATCACAAAGGAGCAAGTGGGTGTTGGGAGATTAATCTATATATATTTACATTAATAAAGCGTGTAAAGCCTAGTGTGCGTAGGTGCTGCTTGTTGGTGTGTGTTAATCAAACATATTTATCCTAGTTTTGTTTTATGCCAATTCTACACTCGGATAAAACGAAAAACAGCCTTAATCTAATGCATTAATTGTCCAACCTTCTTTTTTGGTTGAGGGATTAAAATCGTATTATTATTATTTATTAAATATATAGACTAAAAGTAAATAAGAATTAAAAAAACATATTTAAGTCTGATAATGTAGTTTTAACACAAAACATATATACGAACAAGTTTTTAAATTTATTATGTAATTAATTTACTATTTTCTAATTGAGTTGATTATTTAATAAATAGCATTTTGTTTGCATTTTTAGGGACTAATTAATCGACTCTTTCCCATTTTCTAACACTACTATGAAATAATGTCCTATTATATATTCTTTCTATTTCCTTGAGACTATAGGCTTTATTATTATTTAGAGCTTAGTGTTATTTTTTTAAACCTCACATTTTAATTATTTATGAATTTTTTATTTTATGTTAGATTTCTTTTGTCAAACTTCAGCTTTAATTACCTTGTATATCTTTTTCATATAAAATCTCGTCTAATTATATTTCTCAATTAATTTTTATTTTAAATTTATTCTTATTCCTCGATTTAAGCAATTTTTATTTGTATATTAATTAATTATATTTTCATATAATTTTAAATAATTTTATTTCATATTTTATAAAAATTATTTATATTCAAGTTATATATGAATATGCTTATCAGATTTGATTTAACGATCATGTGTGATATGTTCAAATGGAAAAGAAAAAAAAAACGTTAAGAGTTTAATGATGAAAGTTAAATAAACGGAATAGGAAAGATTTTATTTTTCATAATACTGAGGCCGCGAGTGCGTGTGTCTGTGTGTGATTTTATGCAATCCAACATTGGGGGGAATTGTCAGTGGCTGAGGGACATAAGTTTGACCAGCTTGTTTGTTATATATCCGGATTCATCTTCTACTGATTTTGAGTATACTCCCAGTACTCAAATCATATATAATAATATATTTTAAAACATAATATTCATATTTCATCTCTTTAAAGTTAGAAGTAATATTTAAAATTAATAGATAGAACAGTTATGTATGTGTGTGTGTTTGTTTCATGAGATTAGTGTGTCATTTATCTAGCATTTTAATCTCTTTGATGTTTCTGAATCATAATTAATTGTCTCAACTGCATGGATGTGCTGAAGGACTGCACCGATGAAGCAACTAAAATTTAAAATAAGATTTTGGGATTATAACCAATTATTTTATTTACTAGATGGAACAATGTAATTAGATACTCAAAAAAGATATTTGCTTATAATTATAAATATCAAACAATCATTAAACAATATATAAATCGAGGAATTGACCTAATTTTATGAAAGGCCTTTTAATTAACGTACTTGGCTAAATTAAAAAAATTTCTCCTCACATTTATAAAGTTAAAACTTTATAATTATCATAGTTAATTTTAATTCATTCATCAAAGTTTTAATAATTATTATTATTATCAAATTAGAAAGGCAAAATAAAAGCAGCACTTAATAATTAAGCTTAATTGTAATTTTTACCTCAAGGATTCACTTACAAATTTTGTCCCCACTTTTTTTTTTTCAAATTTTGCTCACAAGATTTTCAAAAAGTAACAAATCTTAATCTTTCATCATCAATTGCATTTTAAGTTTGTTAGTTGACCATAAAAATATGGAAGCAAAATTTTTAACATATGAAAATATATATGGAGGTAAAATGTGTAATATTATGAAAATATGAAATCAAAATGTGTAACATATTGTGAAACTTTGAGATCAAAATCTAAGAAAAACAATAAACTGATTTTAACCTTCGAAGGTTAAAATTCACAACTTTTTAAAACTCTCGGGTGCAAAATTCATAACAAAGTCAAATTTTGGGAGAAAAATTTGTAATTAAGCCTACTAATTAATAAGTAAAGACGTTGTTCAATAAAATGGTAAAGAGTGAAAAACTATGAGAATAAGACGAAATAACAAATTGTAGGAAACACTATGTTTTCTACTAATACAATCGCGTTTTCTTCATTTGGATCAATTGTAAGAAATGACAATGATATACATTAGACACTTTGTAATTAAATTACCAAATAGCAAGGCAATAATTACTGAATATACAAGGAAAAATAAAAGATGAAAGTGAAACACGTGTACTACAGGAAGTGTTCAACAAGAGAAGGTAATCAGCCACCAAACTAATAAGACTCAGATATTACTACTAATAAGATGGATAAAGAAGTTGATGTACCTACTACAAAAGATCTCCAAACTCTAGTTTGTGCTCCCTTCTCACGTAGTTCAAATTCCTTTCTCCTTTTTACGATCTCTGAACCCCAAAAACCTCATCTCTTCAAATATTTGTCTCAAGCCATTTATATATAGACCACGCTTATAAATTATTTTTATGTCGTTGGTTGTCAGTCAATATTAAGTTATTAACTAAATTAAGGACAATTCCAATTATTGCAATTTGATTTCATTTGCAAACTGTGAATATTTACCTGCTTCAAAATTCGCAGTCTTTTCAATTACAGTTTTTTTATCTTGTTTTATTAATTACATTTTTTTTGGGGGGGAGGCGGGGTGGATTATTATGATAAGACTTAGAGTCGTCTTCAACTTTATTTTCTTTACTTTTAAAGTCAGTACATCCGATTTCATACTTATAGTTATAGTCTTATAGAGAAGATTACCATACGTACAATAGCAAAACCTTCATATATATATATATATATATATATATATATATATATATATATATATAAGAGCGTGCAAATGTATTTGTTCATTCTATTTGTATATATTCAAACCCACTTATCTAAGTTATATATAAGAGCCAAATTTTGACTTTTCTCCATACATATGATATATTATGAAAAAAAAATAGTTTCTATACAGTCACTTAAATTTGATTTTGTTCCTTACACTTTTAAATGATGAATTCAGTTCTTCAATTTTAAAAAATAAGTAAATTTAATCATCTTTTAAGTTTAAATTTAACATTTAGTAATAATTTTTATCGTCACAAAATTGAAAGATGAACTAAATTTATATACTTTTTGATGTTAAAGGACTAAATTCATTGATTTGTCAGTACAAAGAACAAAATGAATTTTGATTGAAAGCACAGAGATTAAAAACACGTTATTTTATTAAAAATTTATGATTTTAATATTTGTATCTTTATGTTTTAATATGTCGTATTAATAATAATAATAATATATTTATTTTCTCAAAATAAATTATCCCACTAAAACTCAAAGTCTTGGATTTATTTAATTTAGATAGTAATATTTAACATTTTAAAATTGGAAGGTATGCATTTGTAACTTCTTAAAATTACTTTGATTTTTATTCCCTTTTAACTTCATATTGTATAAATAAATGGGAATGTAAGAGAAGTTAATTGAGTTAGCAGGTTTAAAAGAGTTATAATTAACTCTTGGTGCTTGTATTCTCTTTAGCTGATAATAAATGTTGTAAGTCCTCATTCGTTTAAGCATATTCTTTTTAATATACATTTAATATTACTTAAAATTTATTGATAATTATAAAACTATAAGAGGGGCTTACTAAATATAAAGTGTGACTTTTTTGTGATTTTTAATAAATCTTAGTCAATAATATTAAAATTTAATTAAAAAAATTTCATTAAATTTAATGGCACGCTTTGGTAATTCTCATCCCATATAATTTATTGTTTTTCCAAAAGGAAAAAACATGAGTATATAAACTATTTATAATTATTAAAAGTTAAAAAGTATGTGCTAGGACAAGATCCTGCATGAGGTTAATTATTGACGAGATATGTATACATATAATAGACTCCTTCGGACCAGGCTTTGTCCAGAAAATAGCATACATAAAATTGGCATTTTCCTTCCCTTTCTCTGCTTAAAACACACAACGAGTCTTGTCATGTCCGTAGGAAATATATCCAACGATCTTTCATACCATACAAATACAATATGTTGCTGCATTTGGTCCTCTGATTAATGCACCAAGATTTCCTTCGTAAACAGTTTATGACAAAGCTATAAGAAACAAATCCTATCGGAGATGTGGGTCAATAATTGAACCATATATTTCTGATATCCTATCTCTTATATATATATATATATATTTCAAATTCTGCTGAGTTGATTTTTCTGATATCCTATCTCTTCAAATAAATATATGCTCGGTTATTGCACTGCTAGTTATTACTATATAGCATATCACTATATGTTTACCAAAGGGCATGCAGCATGTTCCGATCCTTTTTCATCTTAACCTTTGGTCAGAAATAAACAATGGTAAAATCTATCCCGAAATCTTTCTTAAAGATCTCGTGACCTTTTAGCCTTGAAAGGAACAAGTAGCTCTTGTTACACACTTTATGCAAGTGGCCAGTTTGCAGGTTTCATGTCTCGATAATTGTTTTCCTTTCTTAACGTAACATGTACTATGTTTAGCTAAATAGTTTAATTAATGCTTCTTCGTTAAGCTCTTACAATATAAAATCTTATGTTATAAATTTGATTATTAAATTTATTAAATTTCATAAATTTTATCAAGAAACTCATTGTAATAAACTAAAAAAAGCATATAACTAACAATCATAAGCAACTTTTATACATTCAAATGAACTATATTATAGATTATTCTATATAGATGCTCTAAACTAAATATCAATTGTCTTAAAAATTAGGTGGAAAGGAGAAAGTAAACGAATGAATTTAATATTTTTGTAAAAATTCTAAAACTTATTTATTTTTATACAAAAAAATAATTTATAAAATTTTATAAATATGTCTTAAATTCTTATATTTACAGCCATCTTTTTACAATTATTTCTATATTATTTTTAACGGATTAAAATGATTTATATCTTATTTTTTCTCAAATAGAAAAACCACATAAAAAGACTTTTTCTTATATTATTTTTTTGCTAAATTATTTATTTTTAATTAGAGAAATGGAAAGGAACATAGAAAATTAAGAGATAAGATTCAAGTCTTACGCTTCAAACTCCCTCCCCTAAAGAAAATGAGCCTAAATATTGTATTTTTCAAAAATTATTATTTATTTTGTGTCGCCTGTTTATTTTTAAATTAAATATTATTATAGGGTCACATATTTTTTATGTTAAATTCGAATTCAATCTCTTGCAATTCAAGATTAATATTACTTATGTTAAAACTGCATTCCATGTAATTAAATATATCTTTTAACTTATCCATTTTTATTTTTGTTTTTTATATTAAAAAAATTATTTTATTTTATTTCTTTTTGAAGATTGACAGGAATTCATTTTCATGACTATGAAAAATAGGATACTCCGTATTTGTGTTAGTCTATGAAAATTTATAAAATGTCCATTAAATGGTTCTTTCATGAGCTTTATATTG